>NC_086286.1:52075160-52387273 GCF_963924245.1 Chroicocephalus ridibundus | reverse complement strand
AGCATCTGAAACAGACTGACAATCTTAAAAACCAAACAAAGCTGTCATCACCATTTGTGTTTATTAAAAACAGAATCAAAACCAACACTGGTGATTTCTCCTAACTAAAGATGAGCAGAAAGTCTTTTGTTCTGATGTCTGAACTCATCAAACATGCTTACCCTTTCAAAACAAAACGCAGCAAAACAAAAGCAGAGGCAGGAATTATAGTCTCTTCCCAAATTGTGCGTGCTCCTTACCAATTTCTGCATAATATGTTCTCAAGACTAAATCACTAAAATTTACTTGAACTCAAGATCTTTCTTTTTATTTATGTGAGATATTAATTAGTGTTAATTTGCACATGAAATAACATAAAATTAGATTAACATAAGGTTAAAGCATTAGATGATTTTATAACATGAAGGGTTCGTTTTTTCAGTGTAAGAAATGATTTTAATATAATTTATGTATCTGTTACTTATACATAGGTCAGATCAAATTCCCTGAGAAGTCTGGAAAGGCTTGCTTTATTTCAGTGTGGCTTTGAATTAAACAATATCTAGGGTATTGCTAAATTCCCCCACTTCTCCCATTCTTATTTTATTGTAACTTGAGTCTCATGATATTTAGCCTTTTGGACAAACTTACTAGGTTCTGGTCTGAAAGAAACAGCTTAGGACACTCAATTTTCATTTATATAAATTTAAATAAAAGCTATATTCATTTTTTGGTCATCAGGCATTTACTTAAAATGTATAATAGTTAAATCCTTCAGTTCAAAGACCAGAAGATAAACTGAAAAAAGAAAAATCAGCCTCCATTAAAAAAAAATATCTCATTAAGTTCTCTATAGTACGAGAATAATTAGGATCCAGATCATTCAGTTATTTCCAATTTCAAGTACATTCATTTTAAAACTATAGTGTCTTCCTAGATTTCATCTTGCCTGTCACAGCCAATTAGTCAAGGGCAATCATACACAACGGCAGTGCATCACGAAAAATCAAGCGGTGGTTATAACGGTGTATACACAGAAGAACAATAATATCTGGATATCAATTATGCTTTCTCTCAGCTTCATACACTCAGGGATCACCGCTGTTGGTGGATATCTGATCTGCATTGAGCAATGGCTAGACACACAGCACAGCAGGAAGTGAAGACGACCTTGGTCAGCTGAAATAGCAAAGGAAAACAAGGTAGAGGGAGCGTAGCGCTCAGCGACATTCTTGCCTTAGAACTTCATGCCAGAAGATCATGACAAAGCACATAGGTATGTCCTAGGTTGTCTGAAAATACAGTATAATGCCAGCTGTGGACAAACACTTTTTTTTAGCATGTGTCTTCTGACAAAGGAGTCAGCCCAGATCTCTCACAGGTCAAACCAGTGGAGGAGGTGACTCAGGATGGCAATGGTACAGATGTTCAATTGTTCAGTAATCACCGTCTGCTTCAGTCCATCCCAAGCTTCCCCATTGTAACCACTTCTTCAAAATATTTATAATGCATGGCAAGACGCTTGCGTGGATGAAACACCAGATGATGTCATCAGATATAATTTTACTGAACATATAAACACAGTGGGCTTCAGATCTGCTCTCTGAACAGAGCTAATGGCCGACATCCATGCAGTCTGACTGGTAGGTGTGCCAGCCTAAATAAACCTATCTTGAGGAACATTGTGTTGTACCCTTTTCAACTGGAATCAAATCAACAAGCAAAATAAATAACGGTTCCTTGAGAGAAAGCGTGGTGGTGGCTGGACAGTGGGATTGTGAATGCTCTACCCGTACTTTATCTGGGCTTTGTTCTCCATCGATAGTGCTGTTCAGACATGTCTAAACCTTTTTGGAAACAGTACAACCAGAACAACTAGTCAGAACTGAACAGGGGGACCTGAAAGCCTACGCCTACACTTCTGGAATACTTCTCAGATCAAGAAAGACCAGCCCTGCCGAATCCATCTCCACACACTGGATAAACACTGTAAATCGCTTGCCACCACCCTGTGACAGAAGCATTCATCATATCGTCACTGCAGCAATTCCAAAAGTCTTTGGCACTGAAACGGCAGGCACAACCTTAACTGACCTTGGCCGGACCTCTGCTACCTCTGACAGTACCAGAAATGAAATGGCATTTGGTTGGTGCACTGTCTGACTTGCAAGCTTGAAGGAGGAGTTTTGTTCCTCTGCAAAATCCCAGGGCAGAGGGTACTGCACGCCCAGTCCCAGCCCTCAGGCAGTCAGGAAGCTGGTAACACCAGCGAGGACATCTGAAGATGAGATGTTGGCTGTTCTCTTGCTTACCCTCTTTTTGGAGGATAACTAACACCCTCCCTATTGCCTACATGCTTAAGCTAATTGGGTCGCAAAACAGTGAACAAACGTCTCTGGGATGGATCATATCTCATCACTCGTAATGAACCTGTTACAAGCCTGAGTATTTCACATCCTCCCAATAGCCACGCCCAAACTTACTTAAACACGTTGCACAAATAAAAAAACCTTGTGTTGTTCCCCATCTTAGGCACAGACCTTTCCTACTTCTCCATCGCGTTACGACCAATTCTGATTTAAGCATCCCTGAACACCAACTGCAGCCCAGACACCAGAGAGTAACTTCAGGTCAGAAAGTCTGCAGTCTCGGGGCCGAATGTGGGATCTTTACTCTCTACATCTTATCAGCTGATGTCCACTGCTGTCCTCAGGGACCTCTGCATGTTCATCAGGACTAGGTTTCTGGCTTTGGGCTTGTTTAAAGACCTTTAAACAAATTTATCCAGCTATTTAAATCATGTGTATGACACGATTTACATACAGACAAAACCATCCAAGATGGCAGAACAGGCATTGAAGCTTTCTCCCAGAATCTCTCCTATCCTTTATTTCCAGAAGACCAGCAGTACTGCAAATAAAGCTGCCACTGCACCGTTGCCACCAGGGTGCCGCTGATGAGCAAGCAGAAACTTGGCCCCAGATGTCCTGCCTCCCCCCATCCCCTTACACCTCACCAAAGTATATGTAGTTTAGTACCGATCTATTACAGGATACTGACTGAGGCCAATAGTGAATGTTATTAATAACAATAGGAATAAGGAAAAAAAAAAAAAAGAAATTAAAAGCCAAGTCATCAATACAAAAGAATTTCTTGATATTGCATAGGGGAGAGACTTAAAGAACTTCAATCCAGAATCACTTCTGCTGTCTATTTTCAGACCTACCACTCAAAGGGGTACAACAGCATCACAGAATATTTAGACTAAAAATAAAAAGCCTTAGAGACCTGCAGAGAATGGGCCCATACATTTCTCCTTGTTTTGTAGACTCCCAATCTGAGATTTAGCCTCAAGTCTTACTTAAATAAACAAATTAACAAACATTTAATGTTTTATTTTTCAACAACAGCCTTAGATGGATCCATGAACTGTGAAAACCGTGGCTGTGAGACCCAGTCTCTCAACATCTTGGAGACTGGGACGGCCTTGGATAGACGGTGTTAGATGTGGACAAAGTCCTATTACTGCCATGACACTCGCTGCTAGTGAAGTCCAAACCAATGTGACTCCACAGCTAAGAAAAATATCTTCATGCCAAGGATTTACGTAACAGGTGCAAACAGCAGAGGAAATACTCTGGCAAACCTACACATTCAGCCCAAAACCCATCACCAAGACAATAAAAACAAAGAAAATAAATATGGGAAAAAAACCCCACTAATTCTACAAACATGCTGACTGCAGTGTTAAACAAATATGCCAAATTACTTTGTGAATTGCCAAGTACTGTACTACTAGGTTTCCTCCTGCACAGCGTCAGTACTGCCACTGCAGGTCTGGTTAGGATCACTGCTGGGAAAAATAAAACTTGTGAGATAGACCACACGGTTTCTTTGAACAATAAATTATCTTCAGCCTGGTTTGAACAGCATTAAAGTGTATGCAGAATTCAACAGGGAAATTTCAGCCCCTCTCAAAAGTCAATGACAAAAAACCTCATTTGTGGCAGCAGATCAGGTTTTTAATCCTGACCTTAGGTTACGCTTGTTACAATGTTAAAAATACTGATCTTAGATAAAGCAAGCAATATGGCAACACATGGATCAACAGCACAAGAAACATCCTCATCTTAGGAAAACCGTCCTTTAGAAACTGTAATATTTGTAAAGTCAAACCATGCTGTGCTCTCTTCCCAGCACTGATTTTGGACCAGTCACTGCAGTTTTCTACATTCCAGTGATCACGGCTGCAAGAGTGGGGCAAAACCACCCTCACAAGCACTTTTCTTTAAAGCTCATCCAAACTGAGCGGAGAGGAAGCTATACCCAGAGTTGTAGTATGGTATCGTTAAGTGTTGACACCGAGTTTAATATGGCCGGCAAAACGTTTCCACTTCCACCGAATTCTTTTTCTTTCCTTTTGTTTTACAGCCTGCTGAAATGGTGATAGTCCACATCTGGTTAGTGTCTGGTTCAAGACAGACACCAAATAGAAAAGCCCATGTTTGGGATTAAAGAGGCAAGCATTCATTGCACAGGGCAGAAGAGCCATTTAACACTGTTCTGCACAGCAGGAGGGGGAGAAGAAAGTGTGCTGTAATTTTGGGGACATTTTTTTCTGCTTTCTGAACCCCAAACACCTAGTTCAAATTTACTTTTCTTGGTCCTTCTTCTCTCTGAACAGAGACTGTGTCTAATAAACACAATGAAATATACAATAAAGATTAAGCTATTTCAAACGTTTCCAACAGCAACCGCATAACGTGTATACAGGGAAAGCATGAAATGAATTCTTCAGTGATAGCCTTATCATACATAACAACCCAAAAGACCCCTCGCTGTTACTAACTAGAGACGGTAGGAAAACCAAGCGGTAATATGTACAGAGGGCACCAGCAACCAATGGAAATAACCCTCATATAGGCATACTATTATAGAGAAACATCCAGCAAAGAAGTGATGAATACATTAATGGGAAAATAAGCAGAGATCAATGGAGGCTACAAACGAGGAGGAAACGAAGCTACCCATTAAAAATAGTGAGAAAAGCAGCGTAAAGTGGTATTTTTGAATGTCTCCTACATTATCAACACATGCCCTTTAAGAATCACTATGATCAGTTTACTTAATGCAACAATAGATGAGTAATTACTTAATTCCATAATGGATTGTATTAAACCCCTTTGAAATGTGATGAATCTAACAGCAATCTATGATTCTATGTAGAAAAAGCATTAAAACCCCAACATAATTAGCCTCCTTTCTGGAAGAAGGTATCAGAAACAAAGGCAGCCTCCTCCTTAAACATGGGCACAGACCACCTCACGAACACAGGCACATGCTATACACGTGAAGGAAAAAAGGTCTTTCAGTGACTCCTGTTACAGGAGGATGTATGACCAAAAAAACTGAGAGGAAAAAACCAAACAAGCCAAAGCAAAGCCCCACGGAGGCAGACAAGCAGAGGGAGCACAGCATGACTAAGCACTGGGCTCACAGACACCAATCCCACAGGGAGCATTTTGTTTTCCAAGTAAATAGCATCTATCTGGGGTTCTGTCCCATTCCCTCCATTTCCCCCACCACAAGCCTCCCTCCTCCAAGCACACACCCACCCCCCCAGTGCAGCAATACAGGACTTTGCGTATTTGCTGACATGCAGGGCAGTGGCACAGACACACAACTCGCACCATCATTTGCTTGACCATATTAGTAGAGCTTGAAATTTTGCTCAACCGTTTGAGTCCAAGAAGGCAAATTATATTATTTGGTAACATTAGCAATGTAAAGATGACAATGAATTGAAAACATTTCGTAGCCATTACATTGGTGATTTGTTAACGTCAGGGAGCAAACTTGGATGTCTGAATTGTAGGTCTCACATATAAAAAAAAAAAACACAAAGGCAGCTATATAACTCCTAATGTGCTTAGAAACAGAAGTCATTATTTTAATGCATCTACTAAAACCATGTTTCTCTATGATGTGATTACAGGCACTTGAGGAACAAACATGTGGCCTTAAGACAGAACACCTCTGAAACCTGCCTACTGCTTTACAATGAACCGCATTGCACCGTATTCATAATTCTCCATTGTACCTGCTGACTGTGATCCTGTTAACGTCACCTTGCTCACAAAGAACTTAACAGACAATAAAGTGAATTGCAAGAACAAAAAATTCCCATGATAAAGGAAGTGCATCCGTAAGAATATTCAATATTCTGCCCATGCGGACAAGAACTGGGTCAGAGTTTCTCCCAGAGATATACCTGTCAAAGCCACGTTACAAATACACAGCTATAAAATGAATTAAGCAATCAAAAGAGACAAGATCTAAACTTTGTTATCCTTGTTTCATTCTACTATAGGGAGAAGAATGAAGGAAGAGATTGATGCTACTGAATAAGAGACACGTCATCTTCTCCTGCATTATTCTTCATCATGACATACCACGAGCAAAGATTAAATAGAAGCCCAGATAAGTTCAAATGATACAGCTATCAAACTTCTGTGTTTCTAATAGGCCCTTCACAACAGTACCATGACTATTAAAAGGAGATAATGCAAAGACTGTAAAATGGGTGAGAGAAGGGAGTCAAAGAAAATGAGCTACTCTGAATTGCTTAACAGGATAACCAGAGGGAAATGGAGATAGGAAGGAAGAGGCAACACTAACATTGTGTTTAATTTTGTCTCCTCCCAGTAGGCAAAGCACATAGCGACCGATTCATCTCTCCTTTATATCAGCATAAATGACAAGGGACTCCACAGAAGACCACGAAGTTATACCAATATAAGTGAAAGAGAATTTACAGTGACCTTAGATTACTCCAGACTGTCCAAATCATGTTCATGCTGAAACGAAAGGGGCTTTTCTACACAGGGTTGGAGAAAACTTGGCTTTATTAACACCCCGTTCAGTCATGATCCAGGAGGCCTCTGCACTATGAAGCAGGAGGAAAGCCGGGCTACCACCCCCTTAGTACCTTCCCTGAGAGCAAACATACCCTCCAAGTACAACCCTTATTAGACATCCGAGAACCCACCAAGATGCAGACCATGCCTGACCTTCCCCAAAGGCACAAATCCACAGGGAAGCCATCTTCATTATTGTAAAGGCTGCTGCCTGTGGATCCACATGTCCTTTTAAAGGGGTGGTGTAGGAGCCCACTCAGAGACACTGTTCTTCCTGTTGCAGTCTCTCTTCGCTATTGCTCCCAGTCACAGGCAGCAAAATAAGGGGATGCCTCCGAGATCCTGGACGACGGCAGAAAATTAGCAACAGCCTGGTGTTTAATAGCAACCCTGCTTGTAACTACAGCATATGGTTCTTTCTGTGTGAAACGAGATTTCTTTAGGATAGAGATTATAAAGCATTGTGTTTGTTAAAGAACCACCACAGTAATAAAATTAATAATATAATACAATCAAGCAGTAAAGCTAATAGTGTCTTCCATTCACAGACCTGAAGCTTAATGACTCAAATCTGGGAGCACCCTGGGAGACTTGAAAAAAAACAGGTTTTCCTAGATTTTAGAAAAGAGTAAATGAACACACATAGGTGGATTAAATGAGGATTCCTTCAAAAGCAAGAGAAGAATCTGTGGCTGAGGTAGGGAACCCCCCAAATTTCAGAACAATGTTTACATGCTGCCCTTCTCAGTAGTATCATTTTATCGAGGAGACTATTAATGGGCATGTCTACCCATGCCACCCAGAGAAGTTATAGCAGCATAAAACAGAGAGCTAAGTTAGGTAGAGATATTCCAGTATGACCCCTGGAGTAAAAAGACACCTCTTAATTTACTTTTCTCATTTGAAGACATACAAGCTCTGTCAAAAAGTCACTATTGCACTGGAATAAAAGCACCTATCCAAGGAATGATGTTTCTGACCATCCTGCTATAATTATATGAGTACGACCGGCAAGATTTCCCTATATGAACAAGCTCCTACCACCTCTGGTAATAAATTTAAGGAATTGAATAAATAGGAATTAAATTTGTTTCCAGGAAAACTAACTTTTTAGCAGAGGGGCCTGAGTGTTAAATGCAGCCATTGCTGTATTGCACTTCCCCGATAAGTATGTACTATATATCCAGTGCCAAGAGCCACTGGCACAACAAACTTTCACCATCACTTGCTGTGAGCCAAAGCAGGTTAAACTCACGAGTCACCTTACTTGTCCTTGAGCTTCAATAATACTGCTGTCATGGAGCTGAGCTACTCCAGAGCAAAATGACAGGAACCCATTTCCCATCCTATTACACATACCCTGTCCACAATGCCAAGCTTTGCCTGTGGCTCCATGTAAACTCTCCTATTCATAGGTAACACCCTATAAGTTGAGGTGCTGCGAGTCTGTTGTGTGGGGGTCCAACTGATGGGGAGCTTTTGTGCTTTCTGCACGGAGGAGGAAGACGTGGTATGTATTGGGAGGACGTGCAACTATAGTCTCAATACATGTCACCATGATGAGCCAAATTCAATAAAGAGAAAAGAAAAAAAAAACCAACACTTTTCTGGAGATATTTCCAGCTGATGCATTTATAGTTTCCAACAGCAGTTCAAAAGCCGTGCATTTTACAGTATGAGAAGGGAAACAGCGAGGGGAGTTTCTGGGCTACCCCACGCCAGCGATGCCGGAGGGGTTTGCAGGGCTGGATCAGATGCCTCCTCCTTCCTGACCAAAGCCATGGCAGCCCCACTGCCAGTGTGAAACAGCCCACGGGAAACTGTGGAGAAAGGAAGGCCAGGGAGGATCTGCAGCTCTCTGCCATCATCATGGGGGGGCACACTGCACCAGACTATGCCATACCACCACTGTCACCCCGATACTCACCCAAAATGGCCCTGTGGCAGCTGCAGGGAAGGGCAGCACAGCCACCCTCTCAGGAGAAAACCAGCCCAAAGCGCACAAAGCCAGCAGCAGCACGGGGTGCCCATTTGATCCTACTTGTTCACGTCCTGCAACTTCCTCCCCAAATCTCCCTGGCCGGTGGCCTACAGACAGGTAGAGACAGACATGACTGGGGGAGAGGGGGAGGCAAAAGTTGTTCATAGCATTTGTAGCTCTTTTTTGCCTTTAAGTATCCTTTATGCGTAATGATAGTATCTGCTGTAGAGAACCGCACATGGACCCAACCATCACGTTCACCTGAGCCATGGATTTTTAGGTCCAGTCTCCTGTTGCTGGGTTTGAAACCGCCTAAATCCCCCAATACCAAGGGACTCACTGACCACTTACAGTGAAAAGTAAAATCAGAGAAATCAATGTGAAGCACTGGAAGTACAAGAAATGCATCTCAGCGGACGTGTGAAGCAGCCTGTTGTGCTTCATTACCCAGCGAGAAGAGGTCTGGTGGGCTCCCACAGGCAGGGGCTGTCTCACACACAGCTCAGCACAGCACTGCACCTTTGTACCGTGCCTTGAGCCACCAAAGCATTTTACACACTGTCTCAGTGTTTCCCAGTCAGCGAGGAGGGAGTGCGGGCTGTGAACAAAGTGGAGTTACACCTCACTTCCCTAGACTGGGAAGGTATAATGTGTGGGTCAATATGGGGCACAATTGGTTTCATTTCCCTGAAGCACCAGTGAAATGCTAATATAGCTAAATACTACGTCCATAAGAAAACACCCCGTAGCAGTATTATCCCTTCTGTGGATACAGCCCTAAAAGAAGGACACTTTTACCCCAGAAAATCATCTGGCTTCAGAGTTAGACAGCTGCCACAGCCAGAGGGCCAGACTCAGCCTGCCTGCTGCCACTCCATTGCACCTTGTGTCCCACTTACTCAGACACAGCTCAGGAGCCACCATCTGCCCCCTTGGTGCCAGAGGAATTGATCTCAGGAGGCTGGATCCCACCACTCCGCATACCTGCTTGCACCAGGGAGCTCAACAGCTGGTTTTGGTACAACCGTGTATAGACGCCAGCACAGCCCACTGCGCTGAAGGGGAATGCACAAAGGATCAGGGATTTAAGCTGCATGTGCTACCTGGCAGTTTGGTCTTCAGTAACTAGACCTGCTGTCCACTTTGGAGAACGTGGGATGCTCAGGCAAGGACTGGGATTTCACGAATCATGGGACCGACACTACCCTGAGGCAAGAGCCTCACCGTAGCCTTCATCGCAAAAGTTCAGTGACCCGACACAGCGGGAAGAACAACCAAGGGGAAGACAGAGCAAAGCCCACATCCAAATAGCTGCAACTGTGGATTTTGGAACAAAAAGACCCTAATCTACTAAAATGACTGAGAAAACACACCTGTGACCTCTATCCTTTGTGAAAGCAGAGAAGAGTAATCACAAAGACTGTACTATTGACTACTAGTTAGAGAACTATGGCAGAAGCTCATTAATGCAGTTAGAAAGTTTCTATTCTTAGTCTGAATTTGGATGCTCTTCTCTTGTGCACATAGACCATGGTGAAAAAGTTAAATAAAATCCATTTCCTTATATAGCAGAAAGCTTTTAGGCTACAAGCATCCCATACCAGAAAGATTTTCAGCCTAAAAATTACATTATGATGACAATTCAGACATTAATTCTTTGTTTAAGCCCTGTGGATTGAGCAGTTCTTAAAACAAAATTCTTTTAATAAAAATAATAATGAAAAATAAATCCATGTATATATGGAAAAGGATTATAGAAAAGTCTCTCTTTAGGAGAGAAAAAAAAAGAGTTGTACAGACTTTACTGTAAACTTACAGTATTTTATAGTTCGGGATCCCTATTTCTACTATTTTTCTTTAAGATTATCCTACAGAAAGGTCTGCACTCTGTTCCCTACTATTGTGCATGGCTTTGAAAAATCTATACAGGTATAATTTTGTGTAAAAGTTCACCTTCAATGAAAGCCCATTTCTTTAAAAACATAGCTAGAATTAAAAAACAAAACCAGTCAGCTTTCTAGAGATGTAGCTGGGTGTAGAAGATTATACTTCCTAAAACACCAGGGCACATAGTTTCAGTAATGCTCTTCTACAGGATGTACCTACTTAAATTCAAGTGTCAGTAAACAGAGGGAACAAACATCCTAATTAATCTGCAGGCCACAATCCCCACCTGTTACCCAAGGACTAGTTAGTTAGGGCTCTTCTTCTGCTTAACATCGACATAATTGACAAAGAGCATCCGTCTGACTGAGCAAAGGCTGATCTGGCAGAGCTGGGCTCACAGGAATCTGAAGAGGTGCTCTTTCCTTCTATAACACCTTTACCTAAAAAGCAAAAGATCCTTCCAGAACCAAATTCCACAATGCCTGTTTTAAAGAGGAGGAATTATAAAGACACTGAAAGGTTAAATAATTTGCTCACATTTTTACACTGAATGAGGAGCAATCTGAAGCTTGACCTGCTGGTCTCTCTTCTACTGACCAGACTTGTGGGTTTATTCAGTAAACCAGGTGGGCTCTCACAGATACGTATTTGCTTGTGAGTGTGCATCAATAATAGCTCAACAGCTCACCAAAAAAAAAAAAAAATTAAAAAAAAAAATCAAACCAAACAGGAGCACAGGACCAGCCTCTCCACATCTCCACTCAGAGAAATGCACCCTGCATTTAATTCTGAGCCCAGGAAAGTCATTTTTAAACAGTTCTGCTAAAGAGGCCCAATCAGCACATATGGTTCCTGTAATAATCCCGACCCAGCGCATTCACAAACCTCTACAACTCCACACAGCCACCACCAGTGCCTGTGGTGCTAAACAGCAGGGCCAGTCCTGTCAATGTCTTTGACAGCAGGAAAAAAAAAGCTGTGAAAATGAGACCTTTATATTTCATAGGGCAGCAATGCAGGAAAGAACACTGGGATAATGTCTGCACACTTCGGTACAAAAAGTACGAGCCAGTTTGCTTGATGAAGCCATGTTGTAGTGTGTGGCATTTAACTCTAGATAGGCACTTTTATTCTGGGAGGCCCCGGTTCACAACAGACACAGGGCACAGCCTTGTGTCCTGTTACAGACCAAGGTATTCTCTCCTAGCACATCCATCGCAGTGGTCACAAAGGATGCAGGAGAATCCCTTGTTCGTGGGCTAGCTTAACAACCTTTTGGTGGGAGGGAGCAATAACATGGTGCCACGCTCCGTGATAAAGTTCCTCAGTTTAGGATACATCAGGTATTCTTCATGCCAAGGGCAAGGGTGGAGAAGGCAATAAAAGAGAAGGCGTTGTCCACGCTTTACATCAGAGGAGACATAAAGCTGGTGTTGTGGTATGCGGGCACTTCATCCTAAAAACTCTTCCTAAAGGTTTTAAGAAGCTGTGAATTTGTAGCAGGAGAGAAGGAGCCCTGGAGGACAAAGCAGGTGAGAGCACTGTTACATGCTAGCACCTGCACACATGAGGGTGGAGAGGAATGGCTGGCAGGCATGGCCATAAACCCTCCACCTCTCCTTGGCAATAACACAGGCATCGTTTTTTATCACCGCGCATAAAAGTAGTGCAGAAGGCCCAGAAAGTCATCCGCAGAGCATTAAACCAACAACACTGGCCAGCAACACAAGATGCTGGCCTCATTTCTCATCAACATAAGCAAAGGAGGCCTTGGTTTAGTAGATTATCAAGAGAATAAAATTATTTCAGTATGAACATACAGAACAAAGGCAGAAGGTAAAGGATGTGTCCTCTTAAAATCACCTGCATTTCTTAGGAAATGTATCACTGACTGAAGAAAAGAAACTTGGAAGACCTGCATCTACCAGCCCTCTTGATACACAAGAAGTTTGAGAAAATAGCATTAAAATTTAGTATTGATTCCTACAGACAAACTTCCTTAATAAATGCAAGTCATTCAGTCTGAGATTAAGAAAGACACAGACTAAGGAACCAGGACCAATTTTCTGGCAAAGGGATGCTGTTGGTGTACTTGGCTAAAATTGAGATCATCTTAAAATGATGACACGCGCTCATTTATTTTGGTGTCGCAATCACCTAGGAACTCAGACCAGAATAAATGCAAACAGAGTTCAGCCCCGCAACCTTATGTAATGCTTGAGGAAGGCATGCGGGAACTTTAAAGGTAACTTGGAAGTTTTTTTTTAAATTATTTTTAGTAATTTTCATTAAAAGAAACAGGAGAAAAAAAATTAAGTGAGAGAGTCTGAATCCAACGTTGCAGTCTCATCACAGCATATGTTAAATATATGATAAAAAAAATAAGCCAGCTAGCCCATTATCTCTAATAGCATCTGTGAATTTTTTAAACTGCCATTTCTGTAGACATCTGAATCGGTCACTGGAGGTGGTAAATAAGATGATTTGCCACAGATGTGAGGAACCGAATCCCGGAGCTGTGCAGAGAACAAACGAGAGCTCTGTTCGAGCCACAGGGGAGCCTTCTTTCCTCCCTGTTCGAGGCCAAACGCACCCACAAACAGCTGCAATAAAGCCATCACATCAGTTACGGCTCTACCGCTGCTGGGGAACTGCACAAAGTTGCATTTACTTGTTAAAAATGATTGATTTTAGCTCCCCTACGTATCCACACTCTGTGCAATTCCCCTGCACGCTATACCATCTGCTGTAATTCTCTCAGGTTGGCTTTGGCATACCGTGACATACACAAATCAATCAAAATTGCTCGATACGTCAGCGCCCAAGGAAGAATGGCTGCATGTGCGATCTCACCATTTGTTTCGTACTTTTGCTGCCTGCCCAGCTAGCATGGAGACAGTACGTTTCTCCCCTTTCCAACAATGTGATCTTATCGCAGGCAGCTGGCCTGCGCTCTGCACTTTCATTTTTATTGTGTGGGTTCTCCAACTCTGATGCAAATAGTCTGCCGAACATCCTCCCTCGACGGCGTGTGGCTTTTTTTTTTTTTTTTTTTCCCCTCTTCAACCTCCTTCCACACGGTGCGCTCCAGCGTCAGGCTGGCTCCGGCCAGCTCCCATTGTTCTCATTGTTATTTTCATGTCAAGGGCATGAGAGGAATATTATACTTTTTTTTTTTTTTTTTTTTTTTTTTTTAAAACCAGAACAGCAATTTAAAACCTAGGCCTTGAAAATACACTTGCCACTTGCAGGAAAACAGCTGCTGGACTCACCGCAAGGCCACAGATGAGGGACAGACTCACGTGGTTAAAAAAGGTGGATGCTAAAATAAATTAAAGCGGGACCAAAGAAAGAAGCCATTTGCAGAAGAGGATGAAGACACCAAAAATTTAATTTGCTCTGCAGTGGCCTACATAGAAGAGGAACTGCCACAGCAGATTAGATGAGGGGTCCACTGGGGCTGCCGTGCCAGCACTGCCGTGGCTATCTCTAAAAGCGCGAGAGAAACGATGCGTGTGACTGGGAGTGACAAATGGGAAGAGGTAAGTAGCCAGCTAATTGCGTAGGGCTGTACATGGGTTGTCCAGCAGCTACCTCCCCCTACCTGCTTGTGAGCAATACCACCACTTATTTCTTCAGGTGCTACAATTCAAATGTTGCGTTCTGCCACAAAATTGCCAGGCTTTCAAGAATAAATCCACAGCATTTATTTCATATGCCTCTACCTCTTGTGACCGCAGGCTGCAGCAGCTGACGAGATGTTGGGAAAGGAAGTATATCCTTTGATTAGCTCTACATTTACTATACCAACTTTACAGTATGGAGTGTGTCTTTTTCTTTTGGCTTCATTCAACAGGAAAAACAGGAGGAAATGAATGTGTTTCACTATTCCCTTCACAGTTTTTTGTTTTGTTTTGTTTTGTTTTAAATATTTTTAGATAGCGATCTCCTTCACAGTTCAGAAAGCCTCAGGCCTGTCTCCGGTAACCTTTCTTCTTTAAAATCTCTTCTATACTGATCCTGCCTCCTCCTGTGACCACTTTTATCACATCTTTTCCAACTGCTGCTGCTGCTGAATGAGATGGCAACCTTTCACATGATATTCCAGCCAGTCCTCAATTTTATGCCATATAGGTTTATGCCTTCTAATTGAATTTTCATCCCCTCTTTAATACAACCAAGCATCCAAGCAACTTTAGTGGTTATTATGGTTTCCCCAAGCACCCCCACGAGGTTAGCCACAAGAAGCCCAGTGTTTGGAAGGAGGAAGCCCATGAGAATTCATGGGAACCTCTGGAGCTCTGTGGAGTTTTCAGCTAACATGAAATCTCTCCTACTTCTCTCTGTACTTTCAGTGCCTTTTACCCTCCTCCTCCCCCTCTTCCCATCTGCACTGGTATTTGCAAACCTTCAGGTGCTCTTCATCCTCTACACTCATGTTTTGACCTGAAGCCCAAGGGAAGTCTTCCCACTGATTTCATAGGGCCTTAGGCCAGTTCCCAATTTACTTTCCACTCCCTCCTTTAAATCCCTACAATGCTCTTGGTTCAAGTACCAACTTCTCCTAACTACAAGTCCCCTCTGCTCTGAGAGCCATCAGTCATCATTTGTTTATTCTGTGGCTTCAGAGCATGCCCCTTGTTTGGCATAGCAGATACCTACACTTCCAAATCTTACCTCATCAATTCAGGATAAATGCTCCTTGCCTAGTACCTCTGTATTTGCTTTCAAAGTTTCTTACAAAGGACTACACCAAAAAGATCTTAAAAAATTGAAGCACTTGGCCAGGAACCGGTTCTCCAGGACCCTACACTGACCTTTCTTCTCCCTAATTATGCTTTGAAGTGCCTGAGCAAGCAGTCAATAACAAGCACTACAATAACAACTTCCTCTCACCACAAACAGCTAGTCATAAGTTGCTAAAATACAGAAGTTATTCATAAGGCTGTCTGGTCCTTTAAAGAAACCAACAGCTCTATTATACACTTGGGATGTTGTCCAGCATGCTGAGACTCCTCTGGACTTCACCAGGACTAGGGTGAAGCCCATGGTTCATTATTTCTGTGATTCCACACTATTTATTGCAAAAGCCTTAGATGTATACTGGTACCTTTTAGTCCTGGCAATTTATTGAACTTCAGATTCTCAAGAAGCATTACATCTTCCTCCTTAGATACTTCTGTCTCTGTTAAAGAGACACAGATAGGTTAAAATCATATTTATAAAAGTCAGCTTTCCTCTACCTGTACCAAGCATCTGCTGATAAAGTACTTGGAGCTTTGGCTTTTGTTGAGCAATCCCGGGTTTTGATCATGCTTTTCCAAAAACAGTTTCTAGCTGGATTCGAGCATGTCACTACTGATGGTCATGGGAGGCCATACTACTGACCTTAACATTTCTCACCTCCACTGCCAACACATGGAATTAGAATACTCGTCCTCTTCTAAAACAGGCGCCTGTTGCATGCTTTTCCCCCATCACATCCAGCAAACCTTCCTCTTCCATTCATGTTGCATACATCCTCACACAGGTTCTCCTGGATGGCAGCCTACAGGACTATGGCAATAGTAAGGGGGCTGGCAGCAGGAGGCAACACAAGCTCTGACAGTAGGTGTACAGTAGGTAGGGTACAGTGGGTGGATGGGTCCCAACCCTGCTCATGGTGGCCACCTGAGACAGAGAAATGATCAGCCTTTGTCTCACCCAGTTGTTTAGCCCTTCCCAGTGGGAGGGAAGGGAATGGTGGGTACCTCCTCACTACCACAGGATAGGGAAGGTCAGCTTGCCATAGCTGTGGGGTGAGTCAGATGTGAGGAAGACAAGGACTTCTCCCTCCTCAAAGGAGTTACCCAGCATCAGCATGCAGCCACCACCACTGCTACAATCATGTCTCTCAGGAGATCCTCCCTGCCCATCCTGTCCTCTCACCCTGCACAGAGCATGTGGAAATTATGCCATTTGCCCCTAGAAGTGCACAGGAGACAACACGTGCACAGGTGCATGGAGGAGTACAATGGAGCTAACAATGTTCTCTCCCAAAACCTTCCCTTGTGCTGGGTAGAGAATGACCCAGAGACTGACTGCAGGAGAAGAGCAGCAGGACTTGTCAAAGTGCTTTGCTACTGACCTGTTATTCTTATTAAAAATAAGACCAGAAACATTATAAGGGAAACTGAATCCCCCCAGAACTTTAAGTATTTATGCGATACGGGAAGAGACCAGGTCATCCACCTCAGGTTAGTATGTGCTACGTGGCCTTTGAGTGAGACGTACCGAGACAGCTAGGGAAGCACCTCACTTTAAATGAAGGCTATAAGCATGTGTAGTCTGCTCTGCTTATAGTCATCAGTCCTCTAAACGCTAGTATCTTTGTCTTGGGCTTTGATTAATAAAGCATTGCTGTATTTTACGGGCTTTGATTAATAAACCATCGCTTTATTTTACTGCTAGGCCTGCCTGATACTGTGGAACAAGATGAATTAGGGTAGAAAAATAACAAGGGAAGAGGACAGCTACGACAAAGGAATGATGTGCACACCAGAAGTATGCTGCAAGACTTTGGGGCAGGAAGATGGAAGGGGGAGCAGGATGCCTACCCTTTGCTGTAATAACGCAAATCTCATACAGCTTCTCCCTCCGCTCCACATTCTTCCAAAGCAGCTACTGGGGTAAGGGCATGGAGATCACAAGGGACATCTCCGCACCCTTTCCTTCGTGTCACTTGCCACATCACTGGCAGAGGCAGGCCAGGACATCTTTTCACTTCCAAACCTTAAAGAGGGGCAGATGCATCTTGGTAGGCATCAAACCAGCTGTCCTCCACACACCTGGTCTAGGTGACACATTTCTCCAATGAAAGGATGTCAGGGACACCAGCTCTACCCTACACCCTGCACCTGGGCCACATGTGCAGAGGAGGTGCAGGACTCTACCACCCTACTCCATTCTAGTAAACTTTTTTGTTTCTTTCAGCCTCATGCTCTGTTGTGCTCATAAAATTCAGTTATAGCCAGTATCAAAGTGTTAATAATTAGTTAATAGTAATTAACCAGGCTAGCAATGGGTACAGGTCCCCAAAGAGTCCTTTCATGTTTCCTCTTTTGGACATTGACATTACTGAGGAAGAGTTATTTCTCAATAAAGCTGGAGCTAATCCTTCCCGTAGTTTAACTCATCCCCCTGAGTTTTGATCATGCAATTATCAGATTAGGGCAAAAAAAAAAAAACAAAAAACAAACAAACAGGAAAAGATCTGAAAGGAATCAACAAAAAGAAAAGAGCTCTGAATTCCTTTTTCAAAAGTGTTACTAAATACTCATTGGATTTGTCAGCTCTCCAAAATAACTTGGTCTAAAAATTTCACATTCTTTTTATTCCTACTGAGTAATGGTGCCCTTGACTAGTCTCTTGTGTGTTTCTTTTTTTTGTAAGGATTACGTGAAGAATTAGACAAATTTATGAACTACCCAAAACCCACAATCATTTACTTGCAAGCAGTATGACACATGCAATTAATCTGATACATTCACTGCAGACTTATTCCTGTCTACCTGGTTCCAAGGGCTCCCTAATAAGCTAAAAAGAGAGAAGACTGAGGATGGAGTTGGGAGCACCATCCCATGTTTTGGGGGAAATCATTCTATTTCTTAACAGGGCTAGGTTTCTCACTCCGAAAACAGACATAAGGGGTGAGAACGTGAAGAAAAGTGAATGAGCATGGACTTGCCCTGCTAGATAAGGAAGTTCCCATAGAAAGCCGACAAGCCCCCGGATGGGTATTTGTGATTTCTTCCTGTCCCCCCAGGTAACACAGTGCTACCAGAAGCATGGTCGTTCCTCTCCTTAATTTCCTCTGACGCAGAAGACAACATTTCTTAAACTTGCTTTCTTGACTTCTGCATCTCATTAGCTGCAGGGCTTCAAAGCAGGTTTTGTGCCAAATACAGATTTGATTTGGAAGGGTTAAGTTATTCTGTAATAAATGCCAATGTAATTCTTTAAAATCATAGCCAATCCTATTGGACGATAACACTGATGAGAGGGGTACACAGAAAGCCTGTCAGAAAGCTACCTCTCCCCAGTCTAACTATAGAAAATAACAAAGCCAAGGCCAGAATAACCGCCTCCAGACACTCCAGCCCTATCAAGCTGAGGGCTCAGGAAGGCATATAAGCAAATTGCTTATTCCCAGCCTTCACAAACCAGCTGCTAAGAGGGAGGTACAGGGGTGGAGAAAAGAGGGTGAAGAAATGGGAGGAAATACAACTAGGTATGCAGACCAGGCAGTCAGGGCTGTTGAGGGGTACAGGTTGGGCAGCCTTGCCCTTGATTTCTGCAGCTGGGGCAGGACAACACACCAGACCTGTTGCTCAGATCATACCAGGTTCATCAAATCTGTTTCTCCCATCAGGAGGAGCAAGGGAATCTCGGCTGCCTTCCCCGCCTAGCAAAGGAACATCCAGGATGGACAGAGCAAGTGTACCACAGCACCAGTGCCCATCCAAGGCAGCTTCCTAGCAAACACCCGTGGGTCTTTGGTGCCCCTATTACTCACAAGGGCAGCTGACCACTGAAGACCTTATCATTCTCATCTTCCTGCATTCTTTTGGCTGAAATGAGACATCTTGCCCACCTAGCATCAGGGGATGTGGTAGATATGACCATACAGCCTCAACACAGCACCAAGCAGTAGGTGAAAAGACAAAAAAAAGAAAAGAAAACCAAAATAACCGCTTCATAAAATCATTCTTTGGGCAGCATTCATCCCTTGCAAAATTTTACCTTGTTTAGGAAATTTTCTGAGGGACTTGTGTATACACAGAAGCCACCCTCTTGCTGTCACCACCATTATCCTTCAGTCCCTGTGCCATTCCCCACCCCCCTTCTCCCACCTTTACAGAGCAGGCTATTGCCTTGCCCCCAGGAAGGACACTCCATACACTTGGAGTCTTTGGAAATGCTCATTAATCACCTTCCTTTCCCCAGGACCATTCTTTGTCCTTTTACATGCTTTTTCTTGCCTCCTTCCCTGCTTGTAATCCTCACGGCCTTCACTTTCCCCTTCCACAGCTCACCAAAGAGCCCCCCTGCCCCGCATGAAGGCCTCCTGTATCCCATTACCGACCATGGGAACCTCCTAATCCCTTGTACTCAGTTTTGAGATCACGCAGGTGAAATGCAGATTGAGGCCTCCCAAGGCATCAGACTAAACATATCCTCTGACTTTCAGCTAACCTTCCACTGAGCAGCACTGTAATACTCACTTGCAGACACTGTAAGCGCAGAAGCACTTTTTAATAGTAATAAAAATAACGTTCTTTTCACTCCGCTGAAAACATGGAAGACTTCCAGAACCAAGTCAGGCAGTCAGCCTCCCCTCTACACCCACTCCTGCAGGCGTGCGTAGGGAAGAAGTTCACTTTCTGACATGGAAGCCTGTCATTCCTCCAACCCCCCTCTTGTCTCTGATGCCCACATAGACACTCTTATATGTTTCTCCTGGATGCCTTCTCTCCTTCAGAGCTTGACTGAACCTCCCATCCCGATCACAGGCCTCTACATTCAAGGTGTAGCTCAAAAAATAAAAAAAGCATCTTTTTATAAGGCCATGGTAATGCGCTAGGCTCTTGCTCAGGGAACAGACTGGTCAGCCTCTCCACACCATCACAAATGCACTTTAAGTGATAAAATTCTTCATTCAGTTTTTACTGCCTCCTCTGACGAAGACTGTGTTGGCCAATTATTTCAAGGAATGCCACATTACAAATGGGAATTCATTCACTGAATTGTTTTGTAGGCCAGCATACATCAATTTTGCATAGGCTGTTTTGTTTTTAGAGCTGATTTCTAATCCTAACTCACATCACAGACACATATCTTTGCTTGGATTAATTAAGATCTCAGAGAGAACCTTCTGCTCCATTACCCTCTGTTACTGATTTATAAAAGAGGCCATGAAGCAATGCTCTTAATGATAATGAGGGGGATGTTTTATCCCTTAATGCCACTCCTGGTTCCTGTGGCTAAAATGCAAAGAGAGAAGAGACGTGGACATTTCAGGGGATGAAGAGAAAATCTTTGCTAGCCACGTGGCATTCTTCAACGGCAGATGCAACCCTTCAGCAGATGACCTATTTTTCTCTCCGTAACGAGCATTTTGGTCAGTGATTCCTCACCCTTTAAAACAGCAACTGGAAAGAGGAGAGAGACCACTGTCACCCAACATTAAGGGGACAGACGACCAGGAGCAGGAACTCATTTATACCCCGAATGACATGAAACAGCTCAACAGGACCAAAAGCAGTAAGGGTCAAAGGAAGACGAAGCTTTCTTTGAGCAAAATGAAGGCCAGCGCTAACAGCTGGAGACAGGAAGACTGCACACACCCTGCGGGTAAGGACAAGAGCGGCGCGGGAAAGCACCAAGGAAAGACCCCAGGCCAAGTGAGTCCTCCTGTGGGGACTAACCAGGCTGCTCAACCTCCTCGGCTGAGAGAAACCACTCAGGCTGATTTTACACAACCAAAGTAAAAATGCCCACATCAGCTGTGACTCACTGACCAGAAAAATTCAACAAGGTCAGTAGCGTAACATTCATGATTTGCCGCTACCAAGCCTCCCACTGTTTGACAGGACAGAAATCCAGCTCCTGGCAGGAGAAGGCACCAGAGGAAAGGCAGAAAAGCTGAGTTACAGCGTCGGCACTGGATTGTTGAAGTGACCAAAACAGCCAAGGTCCTGGCTCTCAGGACTTTTCCTTCGACTTTATTTGAACTGTAACCCCAAACAATCCCATTCCCACCACAAATTTCCCATAAACAGGAAGCAGCAGTGAAACTGATAAAAAAATGACAGCTTCACAGCGCCGTGGAGGGGAGTGCCGGGATGTTCCTCTCACAGGCGGTCACCGTTCTGCAACTGCAGGAGAGCTGGAGGCCTTGGGAAGACAGGCTGTATTTCCAGAGGATGAATCCTTGGTAAACACCTTTTCCCACAGCGTGCCCTTCACTGCCTGCTTCTCTGCACTTCCCAGCACCTGCCCACAGTTATTTTCACTTAGAAAATTAGACTATCACAAAAGGTTATCTTCATTTTAAATATTTTACGTAATCTCATCTAACCCCAATTTTAACTATGTTATTTTTGCAAAGTTGAGCAGCATTGGCAAACCAGAAGTGTTTGGCTTTTACTTATCTACAACATCATCACACACAATATATGCTGTCAAAAGCAGGTCTGCTTCTTTCCAAAAGCACGGAGGAGCTAGTTGGGTAGCCCACAGAACCCACTGGAGGATTTATCCAGGGCTAGTCTCTGTAGCATCCAGGCACATCTGTCTGTGTTTTATACTAATTGGGCAGAAATATAAAACAGAAGTTAAGTGACTTCCCTTATGTCACACAAAAAAAAATTACAGAACAGAGAAACCCTGACTCCTTCAGAACTCATATGTGACACCCAAAGAGGTGAATGGGCCACGTAGATGGGTATATGCAACACCAGGCCTATAGGAACCATATCCCACTTGCCAGTTTGTACACATCTGCTAAAAAGAGATGCATATCTCAGAGTGAAAACTGATACTTACTGTTTTTGAGAGATTTTTAGCAGGAGATTTTGTACCATGACTCAGTTAGCACTCTTGTTTTCAGATTCAGGAATAAGAGTTTTTACGATTTTTGGATTAAATACTTTTGGTGTACAGGGAAAATTATTCTGCTCTACTACATTTTTTCCACATTTTTTTATTCCTTTATACCAGCTTAATTTTGGTAAAACATGCCAAAAGAGGCACAAACTGAAGCATACAGCATTTACATTAGTAGCTACAGAAGAAGAGAGCTGTAATCCATGCTGTCCAGCATTTCTCCACCAAAAATTCCCTGAACCACTGAAGTGAAGGAGAATTTTACTCTTGCTGAAGTATCCCTCTATATGGATTCTTCAAAGAACAGGCAAAGCTGCTCTGTCTCATAGCATGAGGAAGACATATATATTCACCAGTAATTTAATAAGCAAATTATTTTGCAATTAAGATGGGTTTGGCAGCTACAAGTAGAATCAGATTAATTTGGTCTGATTGGGTCAAAACAGTATTCAATCTGAGCCACTAAAAGGGAAAAAAGGAGAACCTGCTTACATTTTACGGAGTACTACCTGGAGGCCAGATTTCCTTCCCAGCAGTGCCGAGATGCAGCACCCTGCTGATTCAGTAGATGTTCAGAGCCAGACGGGACCTTTCCACTGCTCCCTGAGACACAGCTAATGAGAGCACCACTGTGCTACAGAGCTGCCAAAAGACAGAATCATAGAATCTTCATGGCTGGAAAGGACCTTTGAGATCATTGAGTGCAACCATACACACACAAAAAAACCCCTACAATCTCTGCCACTAGAGCATGCCCTGCAGTGCCAAACCGACACGTTTCTTAAACACCTCTAGGGATGGTGACTCCACCACCTCCCTGGGCAGGCTGTTCCAGTGCCTGACCACTCTCTCAGTCAAGTAATTCTTCCTAATATCCAATCTAAACCTCCCCTGCCGCAACTTCAGACCATTTCCTCTGGTCCTGTCATTATTCACCTGGGAGAAGAAGCCAACACCCACCTCTCTACAGCCTCCTTTCAGGTAGTTGTAGAGGGCAATGAGGTCTCCCCTCAGCCTCCTCTTCTCCAAGCTAAACATGCCCAGCTCCCTCAGCCTCTCCTCATATGACCTGGTCTCCAGACCCCACACCAGTCTGGTAGCTCTCCTCTGGACACGCTCCAGCACTTCAATGTCCCTCTTGTACAGGGGGGCCCAGAACTGAACACAGCACTCGAGGTGAGTCCCCACCAGTGCCGAGTACAGGGGCACCATCACTTCCCTGCTCCTGCTGGCCATGCTATTCCTGATACAAGCCAGAATGCTGTTGGCCTTCTTGGCCACCTGGGCACACTGCTGGCTCATGTTAAGCTGGCCGTCCACCAGCACCCCCAGGTCCTTTTCTGCCAGGCAGCTTCCCAGCCATTCTTCCCCAAGCCTGTAGCTTTGCTTGGGGTTGTTGTGACCAAAATGCAGCACCCGTCACTTGGCCTTATTAAACCTCACACAATTGGCCTCGGCCCATCGATCCAGCCTGTCCAGGTCCCTCTGTAGAGCCTTCCTACCCTCAAGCAGATCAACACTCCCACCTACTTTGGTGTCACCTGCAAACTTACTGAGGGTGCACTCAATCCCCTCATCCAGATCATTGATAAAGATATTAAACAAAACTGGCCCCAAAACTGAGCCCTGAGGGACACCACTGGTGACCGGACACCAGGAGGATTTCACCCCATTAATCACAACTCTCTGGGCACGGCCATCCAGCCAGTTTTTAACCCAGCGAAGAGTACACTTGTCTATGCCATGATTCACCAGCTTCTCCAGGAGAATGCTGTGGGGGACGGTGTCAAAGGCCTTACCAAGGTCCAGATAGACAACATCCATAGCCTTCCCCGCATCCAGAAGGTGGGTCACATGGTCATAGAAAGAGATCAGGTTGGTTAGGCAGGACCTCCCTTTCCTAAACCCATGCTGGCTGGCCCTGATCCCTTGGCTGCCCTGCACTTGCCTTGAGAGCTCACTCAAGATGATCCTCTCCATGATTTTTCCTGGTACTGAGGTCAGGCTGACAGGCCTGGAGTTCCCCAGATCCTCCTTCCGACCCTTCTTGTAGATGGGCGTCACATCAGCCACCCTCCAGTCATCTGGCACCTGCCCTGTTGACTAGCTTTGTTGATAAACGATGGAAAGAGGCTTGGTGAGCTCTCCCGCCACTCCCTGAGTACTCTTGGGTGAATCCCATCCGGTCCCATAGGCCTATGTGCATCTAGGTGCAGAAGCAGATCACTGACTACTTCCTCCTGGATTATGGGTGGGTTGTTCTGCTCTCCATCCTTATCTTCCAGCTCAGGAGGCTGAACATCCTGGGGATAGCTGGTCTGACTATTGAAGACAGAGGCAAAGTAGGCATTAAGTATCTCAGCCTTCTCCTCCTCCTTGGTTGCAACTTTCCCCGCCGCATCCAGTAAGGGATGGAGATTCTCCCTGATTCTCTTTTTGTTGATGTATTTATAAAAACTTTTTTTGTTGTCCTTAATGCTAGTGGCCAAGTTGAGCTCCAGCTGGGCTTTTGCCTTCCTAATTTTCTCTCTGTATAACCTAACAAGATCACTGTACTCCTCCTGAGTTGCCTGTCGCTTCTTCCAAAGGTGGTAAACCCTCCTTTTATTCCTAAATCTCATCAAAAGTTTCTTATTCATCCAGGCTGGCCATCTTCCCCGCCCTTTAATCTTGCGACACTTGGGGACAGCCTGCTCCTGGACCTTTAAGGTTTCCTTCTTGAAGAGCATCCAGCCTTCCTGGACCCCTTTGCCCTTCAGGACTATGTCCCAAGGACTCTCTCAACCAGTGTTCTGAACAGGCTAAAGCCCACCCTCTGGAAGTTCAAGGTGGAGGTTTTGCTAACCCCACTCCTTACATCACTACGAATTAAAAACTTGACCATTTCATGACCACTAAACCCAAGATGGCCTCCAACCACCACATCTCCCACTAGTCCTTCTCTGTTTGTGAACAGTAGGTCTAGCGAGGCACCTCCCCTGGTAGGCTCACCTACCATTTGTGTCAGGAAGTTATCTTCCATACACTCGAGGAACCTCCTAGCCTGCCTGCTCTCTGCTGTGTTACATTTCCAGCAGATATCCAGCAGATTGAAGTCCCCAACCAGAACAAGGGCTGGTGATTGCGAGACTTCAGCCAGCCGCTTATGGAATACTTCATCTGTCTCCTCATCCTGGTTGGGTGGTCTGTAGCACACTCCCAGCACAACATCTCCCTTACTTGCCTTCCCCTTCATCCTTACCCATAAACACTTGACTTTATCATCACTGGAATCTAGCTCTATACAATCAAAACATTCCCTAATGTACAGAGCTACACCCCCACCTCTCCTTCCTTGCCTGTCCCTTCTCAAGAGCTTATAGCCATTCATCACAGCATTCCAGTCACGACAGTCATCCCACCACATTTCCATTATGGCGACTACATCATAGCTGTCCTGCTGCACAATGGCTTCCAGCTCATCCCGTTTGTTGCCCATGCTATGTGCATTCGTGTAGATGTACTTGAGCTGGGCTACCAATTTCACCCCCATCCTTGGCCCTTTATCCCTAGGCTCATTACTAGTGGGCCTGGTTTTATCCCCTTCCCCCTTCGATTCTAGTTTAAAGCCCTGTCCATGAGCCTTGCTGACTCTTGGCCTAGTACCCCTTTTCCCCTTTTGGGACAGGGTTTTCCTATTCTTAGCAAGCAGGCCCGATGTCCTGTAGATCAAACTGTGATTATAGAACCCACAGCCCTGCTGGTAGCACCAGTTTTGGAGCCAGGTATTGATCTGTCTGATTTTCCTGTTAACCCATTCGTCAGTCCGCAAAACTGTAGGGACAGAGGAGAACACAATTTGTGCTCCTGAACCTTTGACAAGCTGTCCCAAGATGATGGTCTTTATTCTATAGGACTGTTTCATTGATGCTGGTGGCTGTGACTTCTGCAGTTGAGTAAAGACAAAAGATGGACTCTACTTGCAGAATACTGCTGGCATTCATTTGCCCCCCCCCCCATTATTTCTTATCCACCCCATGTCCCTGCATTTTAGTCAGAACCTCTCAGTTCCCAATAGCCAGGTCTTTCCATCTGGTCCTAGGAGCAGCCACTTGTAAGAAAGCTGCCAAGTAACCAGAAACCCCACAGCAAGGAGTACTTCCAGCAACTACCTGCAAAATAAAAATGCATGCACATACAAACAAGTAGATGGTGATTCAATTCACAACCCCATGGACCCTATACAGTCCATATGAAGCAACACAGAACTACTTGATCTGCGTGTGGAAATCCTCGCCCAGCTTGTGGGGGATGCCTGGGCCAGATGAGGTGAGAGTAGAGGTTTCTGCATCAGTGCCTCAAGCCCTTCCAGGACAGCAAAGGCAAGGCCAGAATAACACATTGGAGAAACCACTGCAAGGGATCAGCCAGAGCAACTCAGTGACAGATCTCCTATGAACTGAAAGCCAAATCGGCCCTGGCTCTGGCTACAGATTTACAGAGACCTACGCACTGCCCAGCTCCCTGGTCATGTGAAGCCCAGCAAGCTCAAAGAACCACATCCACCTTTTCCAGATTCACTATAATGATGGTAATTTCTCACATATGCTCTGACAACATGGCTCAAACGCCATAGAGCAGAGCAACCAGAGCTGAAAACACCCTTCCTGGGATTATTACCATATTGTAAGCAATCAGCTTTGCTTCCATTATATTCCCACACAGACATGCCGAGATTTTTTGTTTTGTTTTGTTATTTTAATAGGAGAAGTATAAGTGCTCTATTTTCCATTAATTTCTTTACAGATGTATTTTCCAGATGCTTCTGATTATCACCTCTTCATTCAGATCTTTCTTCCAAAAGACAAGATTATAACAAAAATGCCATTTACTGTCCTCATGTTTACAGCATTTCCAAAGCTGACAGTTTGTTCTTCGGGATTGATGGTGGGTGAGGGGGGAGTAGGGAAGTTATTTGTTTGTTTTAAAATGAAAACAGGCAGGCAGGCTCGGGGAGCAGAGAGAATGAAATCTCATAGGGCTCAAGCACTCTTTAAAAAATTCCACAGAAGCAGTTTAATAGCACTAAAGGTTGATTCACGTAAGAAATGATGCATCAAATGCATATAATTTTTACTGTTACATCAAGAGCTCGGTCTACATATATGTCCTCATGCATAGTCAAAGCCTGCAATGCAAATAAGGCTGAGTCAGACTGCAAAAAGGCTGTTTCATTCTCTAACATGAAACATATGTTAAGAGCATGCTCTCTTTACAAATTTCAGCAAAAATTCTGAGTACATTCATTTAGATATCAACAAGAATTCTGACAACAAATTCCTTGAGAAGATTCCTCTATCTGTATCTTTTCAGTCTGTGCTCTAAATGGCTACATCCCAATAAAGAGAAAATGCATAGCCTAATTTCTAAGGCCAAAAGTTTCAAAGTATTTAGTAATTTTAGATGCCCCCTCTGAGATGCTTTGGATATGCCAAAGTTGCAGAAGATGAGAGCTCAGCATTTTCTAAATGTCAAGTTCTCTCCAAATTCAGATGTAATAGCTTAGGCACCTAGTTCTATATTTGGGCACATTCAAGTTTAAATACTGACAGTTCCAGCACATAGTAATAACTCATATTCTTTCCCGAGATCCAGATTCCTATAGTCAATACAGTTAGTCACTTAAATGTAAGCAGCTTGATTTCTTAGGTATTTATGGGCTTCTCTTTCAGTTGCATTTGCTCACCACCTCCGAAAATCATACTGTTTTTATTTAGAAGTCCAAGCACAGAATTAAGTGTAGCATGATATTTAACAGTCATAACAAGTGCTACTGGCCAGAGGTCTCAATACTTTGCAACAGTAATGAAGTACCACAATCCTTTCATAGATGGGAAAAATTAACTGAGAAAGACATCTTATTCCAGTGGAGATGGTTCAAAAAAAAAAAAAAAAAAAAAAAAAAGAAAGTGAACTGCTTTAAATGGGAAACGTGCAAAGACTGCAGTACTACAAGCTTCTACAGAGGCAAAACATTGAAGACCCTTCAATAGCCAAACGTGTCACTGAAGTTCAGCAAGAAACTAGCCAGATACTTAACAGATGCAAGGCTTGCTTAGAAGACTAAAGCAAGCTACAATTTCATAGCAAGACATCTGATCATTATCATCTAAAAGCAAAATAGCAAACATTAAACAATTAACCTTCTGACAAACAGTTCTAATAGGGAATTTCTCCAACAGGAAACTTGTGGATCAAGAGGTGGTGCACCACCTAAGCAGCTCATTTGTGAAACTTAATCATTTTAAAGTACTGGTGTCTAACACCAATCCCCTAAGTGGCTGAATGTTAGCAAGTCCTATGCACCACCAAGGACTTTGATTGAAGAATCTAAGGATAAACTATGGCACTAGGAATTCCCCAGAAGTGAGCATCCTCCACCTTCAAACAAGAACCCCTGAGGTAGTCATGATTCAGAGAACAATTTTCCATTGCTGCATATAAAATAGCAGTCAAAGCAATATCTGTTTCAGATCTCAGTTAAAGCTATGCTGAAACAGCTGAATACCAGTTCATCTAACTAGATTGCCGATTTGCTTTCTTCTTTCTACACTTCCAGCTGAAAGTGAAGATGTACTTTTCCCAATTTCTCTCCTGTTTTATCTTCTACATCAAGGCAGTGCTGGGCATCACACCACAGCAGTTGCATTTTTCTTCTTTTTGAACTCTAGGCCAAGGTTCTGTTTATGAATGTTGATAAAAATGTTTTTGACAAGAAGTATAAATTCCAGTATTAAATGAACAGGAGCCTGCTAGCCTGATGAAAATTTACAAACCATAAAAGTAACTAAACAGAATTTGGCCAGATAGTCAAGACTTACAAACATGGCTTCAATAACAGCTCCATAAGAAGTTGTTTGTTTTGGTTGGGGTCTTTAGAAAAGAAAATGGTTAATTTGAAAGCAGCATTTTTATGTAGTTGTCAACAGTCTTCCGCCTCTTTTTGTTCTGTTGCTGTTTTGTGTTATAAAGAATGATTAGTTAGGGAAAAGCCGCACTTTCGGGGCAAAAGAAGATGCCAAGTGCCTGTGGACTACATAGTGTGGGGAAATACTGTTTTACTTGTAACTCTATGCAGTGAGAGATTAACGGGTGGGGTTCTTGTTTCTGCTAAACTTATCTCCTGCAGCATCACCATACCAGTGCAGGGAGCCCTCCATCTTCATGGGCTCCACACAGCTCAGAACAGGACTAAGTTTCTGCAGTAGTGGGGCCATTTCCCCACACGAAGTAACAAATTCAGTTGTTAATTGGACTATTTAAATCTGGACTGGCTCTACTGACCTCAGCAGACTTACTAAAGATTTATGTTAACAAATGTGAATATGGGATCTCTTGCTTTACACGGGTAAACCATTTATTAGAGACTGTAACAAGCCAGACATAATGCCTTAATTGCATTTTTTCCACACAGGCCTCCACCCTTCACAATAAATCTAGCCTTGACATCTAACTGCCTATTTCTGCCCAGGAACTTAGGTAGGTAGTAGGTTGGTTGCTCGTCGGCTGGCAACCCCACTGCCGTGTTTAAAGGTCTTTATAAATTAACGTCAGTGCTTCACGTAATTGTTTTCTCAACCTGGTCAGGTTTCTGTGCACTCTAATTGTTCTATAGCAATGTGGTAAACACTTCCTGCAGACAATTTCTTAGGAAGTTTGGATTTTATATAACCCAGGAAATGAAGTCACCAGACCTGTGGGCTGCCTGTAATGATTCAGTCCCCTGGTTCCTGCAACAAGCAGGCACTTCAGACACAAAAATCCAGAGGCAATGATAAACTAGAGGAAAGGAAAAGGGTACATAACAGTTTCTCCATTTACTCAATTTGTATTCAGAAATTCAGAAAGTTGTAAAGAACTTCCACAGACTTCCAGCCATTTATTTTTATCCTTGGGGCCAAAATTATAAATAAATTCTGATCCCTCTCTTCCTCTTGTCTTCATTGCATTGGGGAACAGAACAGGACATGACACGTAGGAGGGGACTGACGTTGCTGTCTGTATCTTTTCACTAAAGCAGCACCGCTTTTTTTCTCTGCTTCGTATTTCTATTTGTTACAAAATACATGTGTCTGTTTCTATTAACTTCCCTGATTTTGCATCATCAATCACTTCATCAATGCTCTGGAAAAATGCTGTATAGCTACAGCTAGCGCAGCATTCCCCAAAATGGCCTAAGGGCTCTGAAAAGTTCATAGCTGTCTAGTTCAAAATTAACTTGGATTTGGCTATCTTTGGAGCTTTCTGCAGGTTTTATTTGCTTCAGAAAGCCTTTGAGGAAATTCAAGAGAGTGTAAGATGCTTTCTGACTTAGAACATTATTTGCATTTTACCTGAATAACTGTTTCTTGGGAAAAGGGATAATAAGATCAAAGTGCACAGATATTTCTGGAACTTGAAGAAAGCGATAGACTGCTGGGATCCTCCAATTGAGTACTTTCTTAGTGCACACCAAAATCGTTTCCACATGATTTCCAAGCACTGCCACAGTTACGGCAGGACCTCAGTTATGGCACTGCCCCTATACACGTGCTCAGAATTAGATTTATGCTTCTGTGCCTATTCCATGCCTTCTACCTCATCTAACATGAAAATTATCTTTTTTTAAGTTTGTTTGATATAGCAGAAATTTTAGTTCTTGATGTAATTCTCTTTCTTGAAAGATTTTTTGCCTGCCTATATGAAATGTAAAAAGTTGTCTCCTTCGCTGTGAATCTGTCTCCTGAGCCATACTATTCTATGGCCACGGAAGCTCTTGTCTAGCCTTCACCACCATGCAGCTGTGGTGTGTGACCTCAACACAGTCTTCCCCCAAAGTCCTCTAACTACGTCAGAGGAACCAAAATATTAGTAAGCAGAGCAACGTTTCCTCCCAATGGTCACAACAAATGCCATTGCAAAGAAGGAGGAAAAGGAGAGACAAAAGATAAAACGTAAAAAGACTAAAGGAATTTCACATTGCAGACAAAAGAATAATCCTTGGCTGCCTGATATCCTGGAAAATATTATCCATTTAATAAAAATTAAAGTTTTAATCCAGAAATCTGTTCAGTACATATAAGTTCAAGTGGTAAGATCAAACCACGACATCATCTGCTTCTGAATCAACTGGCTCTGGGGGCAGTTAACCTGGGGACTTCCACATGTCTCAGCTTTCTACAAAGGGAGGAGCGATTGCTCTGCAAACCGCTGTCAGTTCTTCTTTAGCAAAGCATTTTAAACACTATGTGACCTTCACTGTTGGAGTGGGTGGGTGCACCCTTATCCATCTCTCCCTTATCCATCCGACACATCAGCAGAGGGTTGAATTGGTACAGCTCCTACCATCCTATTACTTTGGGAACACCCTTCTCCCAGAATTACAAGACAACTGCGAATCTGGGTCTGCTTCTGGTGTGCACAGTTTTAGAGTGCTACATTCTCCTCACACTGCTGCAAACACTATCAGGGCTTAGCACAAGCCAGTATTTGCCTGTGAACTCTGACTGACTCTGAATTCAGCAAAATATAGCTTGTCCCATATCTGGCAGGTTTCTTTTCTGGCAGGGACACACAGAAAAATCTGAGTTGGAGAGGAGGAGGAGGAGAAATCTGAATGATCACATTGGGGATAAACAACTGGAGTGGTAGCAAGCAGATGAGAAGAGGTAAGGGAAGGTCTGAGTCACCCTTGGTGCACTTGAATCCTGACTGGTCAGATGCTAGCCCCACTTCAACATCACATATGAAGGGAATGGGCAGAAGACAAGTACTTTTTTGAATTTCTTGGAAAATACCAGTGGAAGCAAGGAGCAGAAAAAACAGGTGGGCCTAGCATGTGTGGAGATGGAAAAAAGATAGTGAAAGATACAGAATACAGGGGGAATAAGGAAAACATGAGAATTTTGGCTTCCCCCATTACAGAACATAACTGTCTACCATTAGATGCCATTTAGATGTGCTTACCCTACTTTGATTAAATGCACATAACCTCTTTTCTTTTATTGTCTTTGATATTTCAAAGCTATTAGCTATACTGCAGAATTTAGTTTATTTTCTTGTTCAATTTTGCTCTCACTGAGGTTATTTTCTTCAGAGGTCACTTGATCCTGAAACCAATGATAAAATTCATCTTCAAAGGAGGAGTGGAAATAAAATCAGAATTAAAAAAAAAAAAATCCTTCTGGAGAGCATCCTGCTGACAGCCTGTCCCACTGAATTTGATAGGAATACCCCTGGCAATTAAACAAGCCTGGCTTATCCTTCCATTACCCTGACATTTATTAATTCCCAAGCATAACAACAATTCTGTTGCATGTTTTTACATATTATGCATGCACTCACGCTGCTAAGTTCTTCACAGTTGGAAAATAGATTCAGAGCTTCAAATGGGTAAGAGAGGCAACAGTCATAAGTAAATCCCAAGGGAGAAATAAAAGGACTTAATAGCAAGCTATTATTAAACTCTATTTGATATATTAAAAAATCACAAGGAAGCCTGTCAAAAAAATTACTATGATCAAATAAATTACAAGGCAAAGCTGCCAGTCACGTCTTGCGAACTGGTACAGCAGAGACACGACGGGAAATAAAATACCCAGAGCCCAGCACAAAATCAGGCCTGCGCTGTCAAACACACGCCCGTCCTGCTCGTGGCCTCCCTGCCTCCATCCAGCCTGCAGGGGCTGCCACCTCAGCACCTCGTCCTGCGCTCCCGGCCGGACACGCAGGGGCTAAGGGGGCCGCACAGGCTCAGCACTGGGGCCGGGAGCCCCACTCCCACTTTATTCCATCTCCTCCTCAGCTAAACCATTCTTCTCCTCAGCGCCTCGTTATCTCCTGCCTACGCAGCCGCGGCGTTCACATGTACTTTGCCACTTTGCAAAGTGCTCTTGGGATTACTTAGGTACTGCACCAACCCAAAGTTGCTCCGCTTCACGGCGCCGCAATCCTGGCTTTATAAAACTCAACCTCACACAGCGGAGAACTACCAGCGAGATTACCTGCAAAACGTTCCCTTTAAAGCGCATGATGTCAAAACTCTGCAGAGTATATCGCAACCAGTGCTTCTGCAATGAAAAAGCCATCCCTCCTTCAAGAGGTTTGCCCAGCGTAGCCCTGAAAGGGCTGGCAGGGGGGAAGCCAAGGCTGGACATGCAGCCTCTTCTCTCTCCTTTGTGCCCAGTCCTGACGGCACCTCCCAGGTGTGGGCACACAACCCAAGTTTCTCTTTCCACTGTCCTCCATACATGCATTTCCCAGGGACAAGTGACTATGAGTTTAAAGCAGTAACAGTATTACAGCCTAACGGCGTAACAGTATAGCAGTGCAAAGTTTGGAGGAAGAACGAATGCTTTTCCAGGTCAACTGACAAAGCTGGAGAAAACAGAAAAGCATCTGGGCACCCGAGGCCTTTTTTGGATTTTTAGGAAATTAAAGGCTGCACCAGGGGAATTTGAGAGATTATTTTTGATTATTTTGACAGATTATTTTTTTAGCCTCAGTTTGTAATATCAGTGTAATCTCAGGTAATTTCTTCCCCTTCATTGCATTTACTAGACCTTTTGTTTGCTTGATTGTTTCCTAAATTGCAAGTGGCAAGTTGAGCATCTGAAACCCTGACAAATCATAGTCGAGAAAAAGCAGCCAGAAGCTTGGGTGGCTCCAGGGCACGTGTGTACTTCCACATGTTGGTGTTCCTGTGCACTTCTTGGGTTATTCCACTTAAATAAAAGTTGAGACCAAAAACATTGGTCTGCTTACATTTCCAGATGCTTTTTGCTGTCCCCCAAAAAAGCACTGCTTCAATTTAAGAGACATTAAGAGTTTCTATCTGGTTGCTTCCCCCTCTACCTCCGCCCCCAAAGGGTTTAAAATCTTGATAACCTCTAGCCTAGCTGTCAAATCTCTTGTGCTTAAGTGAGAAAACCCACTGACGTCAACAGAACTACTCACATGAATAGTTACAGCTTGATTTGGCCTTAAGGCTTTAGATGTGTTTAAACCATTTAGATCAATTGTAGGCCTCAGATTGCTTTTGCAGTTTCAACCATTTAAAACAAGCAGCAGCCCAGAGGAGGGCACAGAGGGAGCACAGAGGAGACAGCAGAGCCACCGCCACTTTATTCACCATGGAATGGTGTTTGTGGCTGTCCAGGAGCACTGACAGCAGCCAAGACTTTCTGTACATGCCCCAGAAAGCCCCTCTCCCAAGGCAAAAAGCCAGACAAACCAATCCCTACCCCACATCTTCAGTTCACATTGTGCAAACACCCCTAACCATTAATTTCAAAGCAAATAGAAAGTGTTCGGTGATCGAGTGCAACTCAGAGCAGTCTCAGAAGCGCCAGCTCTGCACAGGCTGCTGGGAGAAACCCCATGGCAGTAAGAAGCTGTGCTAGCAGGACAGCAAGGCAGGGAGGCCCTCGCCGATGATGATGCAGTAACTTCCCACTCTGACAACAGCTTCTATAGAAACCAGCCATCTTCCCCCAAGGAAACCCAAGAGATTATTTAAAAAAAAGAAAAAAAAAGATGCCCCTGCCGCTGATGACTGGTGACCTAATCTTTGAGGGAAAGATGGCGTAATACATCCAGCACATGAATCACAATCCTGCACAAATTGGGTGTTCAATTTCAGCAATCCCACCAGCATCAATACACTTAAGCAATTGATCAAATCCAGGCGAAACTGTTAGATGACGTTCAGCTCCTAACTTGGACTATATAAAAAGGGAACATTTGCTCCTTGGGCTTTAGCAGTGGAGGGTTTAAATACAGATCTGTTTTGAAAAGCAGTTTTTGTTATTCTCACTTCCTTCATTTGTATTGAGCTCTCACTGACATTTATTCTTGCTTGTCATTCACAATCCTCAGAACAACTACTGTAATCCTTTAAACAACTACCTCATTGCCAATGGGTTGTCATAGAATCATAGAATAGTTTGGGTTGGAAGGAACCTTTAAAGGTCATCTAGTCCAACCCCTCTGCAATAAGCAGAGACAACTTCAACTACATCAGGCTGCTCAGAGCCCCATCCAACCTGACCTCAAATGTTTCCAGGGATGAGGCATCTCCCACCTCTCTGGACAACCTGGGCCAGTGTTTCACCACCCTCATTGTAAAAAATTTATTCCTTATATCTAGTCTGAATCTACCCTCTTTTAGTTTAAAACCATTACCCCTTGTGCTACCGCAACAGGCCCTGCTAAAAAGTTTGTCCCCATCTTTCCTGTAAGCCCCCTTTAAATCCTGAAAGGCCACAATAAGGTCTCCCTGGAGCCTTCTCTTCTCCAGGCTGAACAACCCCAACTCTCTCAGCCTGTCTTCACAGGAGAGGTGCTCCAGCCTTCTGATTGTTTTTGTGGCCCTCCTCTGGACCTGCTCCAACAGGTCCATGTCTTTCCTGCACTGAGGGCTCCAGAGCTGACACAGCACTCCAGGTGGGGTCACACCAGAGTGGAATATTTTATGCAGTATTAGACAGAGAACCTGTCAGACTACCCATCCTTGCGGGTCCCAACCAAAAGAGTCCAGGACCGTAAAAAAAGAGAGTGTGCCTGTTGGTAGAAAGGCTTTTTTTTTTGCTCCAGGATTCTTCCTCTGTCCTCTGCCTCCATGTTCAGCTACAGCCCCTGCAGCACACAGAAATTCACTAGTCACTACACAACTTGTCTGTCACCTGATACTTCAGGGCAAAAAGGTAAAGCAGAATGAAGAGTTACTGATATGTATATGTCATATGCCCATCTGCAAGGAATATATGTATTTTTTAAAAGTAAAAAAACCAACCAAACCCATGCCACACCCCTAGATCACTCTGCAGTAAGCACAAATAGCGTATTTGGGAACATGCAGAGTATGTCCCCACCGTTAACCTCAACAAGCCTCGCTCCTGCAGTGCTCCTCTACACCCACCAAGCTATGTCCACAGTTGCCTCCAGCTCTCTGACCTCATATGCTGGTACCCTATGTCCTTTCCCATCCCCTAAGCATCCTTCCACAATACCCTCTCCCATGTCTCTAACCTGTCTCTGGCTCACTGACCAGACATGAGGCAGTACATGTCATGACAGCTTCAGAGCCAAATGCACAACAACCTCCTGGTTCCCAAACACACTTTTGGCCAGCTCTGCCTGGCTGGCAAGGAAGCCCCAGCAGAAGTGAGGGCTGAGTCCTCCCTGCATCCCCCACAGCTCGGTATTATGGTTTCACTACCTGCTGCTGAGTCCTGCAGAACCTTCAGCAAGATCTTGCTGCCGAATTGCATGAACGTAGTAGCTCCAGGTCTGAAAAGCAATAGGGGACTTACACAATGAGAGACAATCTGACTCTGAAAGCCTTTTTTCCTTAGGTACTCTCCTTGAAATTACAGGGAGAACCCAAGCGCTGCAAAGCCAGAAATTCCCAGCTAATACACTGTACGTTGAGGTACAATTATGTTAATGTATTTGACAAACATCCAGTAACAGAAGTGCAACTATAGTGTCCAGTCTGCCCAATGTAGGCCTTGAAGTGCTGGTAGGCAATAACTTTAGGACGATGATGTGGACAACCTTGTGTCTGTATAGGCCAGGCAACAGAGGGGATTACTATGACTACCTCAAAGAAAGTACAACAGCATTGCTTCAGTGTAAGCTCTGCCTGGACCTATCTATCATCACAGAAGCTGGGCCATGAAGCTCTATTTTAATACGGTCTCACTGAAAGGCATTCTTCTATCCACTTCCTCTTGTTTATTATTCTTTCAAATATCTGATAAGATACTTTTCAACTGTGGCTATTCACTTTCTGTTTGCGTAGGTCTTGGGTTCATCACAAGCTACAAGGTCAGCATTAATCTAAACAATGGTTGGTTGTGGGCGATTTTGCCAAGTGGAAAACACTCCAAAGGCTAGATTGTTATCATCAATAGGGCAACAAGCAGGAGGGAGAAACAAGCCCTATGTACACGCGTACGGATGAAGCAGAGCTACTCAGATGCAAGGTCATGGGTGTAGCACATGCACTATAAGCCACGGCTCCTGCCCAAGGATCGTTAAGAAGGAAAAGTAGGAAGAGGAGAAGGAGGAGCCTCCCTTCTGTCCCAACACGTCAGCGTGGCCAGCCAGCTGGGCACCTGCAAGGAGGACAGAGGAGCCATCCAAAAGGTGCAGGAAGCTATCTGCCTTCTACCTACAGAGCATATTTAAGGCAATGAAATAACATGCAAAGCATGCCTTTTACAGCTGAGCCCCATGCTGTCATTCAGCCCACAGCAAGATCTTTTATGGACAATGTACTGACAAAGTGCCCTGAAGAAAATTCGAAAACAAAAACCAAAACTCAGTAAAACAAGCAAAATAGTAAGTCTGAACGAAACCTTTGAGGACTGCTGGTTGATAGCAGACAAAAGAGTAAAGCTCCATTGGTTTGTAATATCAAAATATTATAACTGTATTTACAGTTTGTCATTTGTAGAGCCAAAACCTTCCAAAATTTACTACTTGAACCTGGAAAGCATGCAGCTTATCTCTCGTCCTTTACATTCCCTTCTTCAAAACACACCCTTTCCTGCAATCTCACCAGCAGTGACTCACACCAACCTAATGAAAAAATTAAAATCCCAACAGTAAAAAAAAAAAACAAAACACAAAAACAACAAACCAACACCAATAAAACCTGACTACTAATCAAGCCTTACTTATGCAAGCAATTTCATAACCCTGTTTTACACAAATCTGTTTTCTGTAGGTCATCTGTCCATGAGATACACTGTGTTTCTCCTTGCCTGCATGTACATTTCTCAGGTTGGGACTAAGCAGGATGAAGACTGTAGCACTAATACGCATCTGTTACCACTAATGGAACAAACTGCAAGTGATATTTGCTCTCCAGGTTTTGTTTGACCTCCAGATTGGCAGATCAACCTTTCCGGAGTCAAAGCTCTTTGCAAAGGGAAGGTAGATACAAGCACTGGCAGTACAGGCAGCCCAGCCCAAGAGTGTTAACCCTGACTCAGGAAAACAGCAGCTCAAGAGGATAAATCTCTACGGCAATGTAATTGTTGGTCTCTCTAAGAAGACTGGTAGCTAGCACTTTTCTGTGATTGTTATTTTGTGATGAGAGCCAGAAATCAACTAAATAATTTCTCTCCTTTGCTCAATGGTTTGTAGAAGCTGCTACCTTAAGAGAGATCCAATCCGGAGGCCTTCAAGGGAACCATTCCACATTCTCTCATTAAACACCTCTGAGATATCCTGTTCTCTATATTACTTTTATAAACACCTGAAGGAAAAATATTTACATTACAAGTTAACTATTCACTCTGATTGTGCAGTAACCTTGAGCTGACAATCCATACTGTGTTTTTTTTAAATCCCATTTTGCTCAGTGATTGTTCAACACACAATGGTCTGATGTCCCAGCTGCAGCCAAGAAGCACACCACAAAGCCGAGGAAAAGTGCAGGCACCCGAAACTTATTCCCTGGTCATCGTTATGCCACTGCCCAGCTAGCAAGACCAGTTACCTAGTCCCTCTCAGACAGACCAGCCGCCAACAGCTCCAAAAGGTCAAAACATCTGCTGGGGATGGCAGGGCTGAGAGGAAGTCATTGTGACTTCAGCCCCAGTGAAGGGTGGTAGTATAGCAGCTGGTGCTGATTTAAAGCTTTACAACTTTTGTGGAGAGTTTTAATATGTTGAGGTAGGCCTCCAAAGCAGCCAAGGATGAGGACTCACCTCTCGCAACATGGGGTGATTACTTTGAAATGGTGACCTTTGAAGGGGAAAAGGTGAGGGGCTGATTCAGTCTGTATTACAAGTACTTCGCTACTCTTCACTTCTGCAGCTATACACAGCTTCACATACTTCTAGCACACTCACCAAAGCAAGTTTCCTACGAGGATATTTAATCCTGTTCATCAAAAACAAGGTCAATGAGAGAAGCAAGATTAGGTATTTCAAAAGGCACAGGATAGTTCCTTTCTGTTGCCATAACAAAGAAAGGTACTTTAAATCAACACTGCTAAACTGAATTCAGATTTAAGCAGCCCTCCCTGCTGAAGAATCATCCTCCCCTCATTGCCTCTCTCCTGTTACGAGATGGGCTGCTGCAGTCAGGGTTACATCACGACTATACATGGCCTTCCCTTAGCAACCAGCTTAACTTTATTGATTTGATAGTTGATTATTATGGCAACAAGCGCAATTTTTACTGTTTATAAACTTTTTAAAAGGCCATCAAGAAAACAGAAATAAAAGCTGGTTTTCTTGATTATTTTTGTGGTATGCAGAACCCATGAAGGTCTTGGGAGAACAACAACAAAAATGCAACAGGAAGGGAAGATAAAACCCCAAAATCCCAAACTAACAAAGGGAGGATATGCTGTGGCAGGCATATCTTTATTCTCTCCTCAGCTCTGCCATAAGCTTCTTCAGTGACCTTGGATGGGAACTGGGTCCCGCTATCATTTGTGCTTTGGACAGTCTATCCCTCTCCATCTCTGTGGATCTTACCTTCAAATTTTTATTTTAGAGGATGTTTTGTTGGTGGTTTGTTTTTTTTTAATCCCAGGAAGAGGTCACGGATAACTACTTAAAAAACAGTTAAAAAACAAAAATGAGTTTAATGTATTTAAAAAGTATGGGATTTGCAGGCAGATGGTTGCAGGATTTCATCATCACCTGGTGGAGAAAGCTCTCCCCCAGCTGTGTAGCTGTGAAGATACCTGAGTCAAAACTGCATGTCCAGTCTGCAGTAACCCAAAAAACAATGATCTGGCTTTCTTCAAGTCTATCCCATAGCTCTGACCTGAAGCCCAACACAAATTATACCAGAGAATTACAAGATCACACATAATGTTCCTGTTCCAATCACTCAAAGCTGATATTCCTTTGACAGCACTGCTGAAGTATACCCTAATTCCACCTGCACACACAGAATCCTTTTTAACCTCACAAGAAACACAACAGCAAGTTTGTAAAGTAAGCAAAGAGCAGACTACATGGTGGCCAATTTCTTGTTCAGAGGTTTGTCTGGGAAGAATTCCAACGCATGTGATGTGTGAGACCCCATCGTGTCATTAAAAGAAAATATCACTTAGCAATATTTTGAATTTCAAGACAGGGAATAGATAACTAAATATCAACATTTTAAAATAAAAGAACAACATTTCCTCTGCTTCACCTGAGTTACTCATAGGTAGCTCATATCGCTTGTGCTTTCATATAGAGTTCTCAGAAAATGATTTGATACTATTTTAGAAATTAAAATAATGGCTAGTTTTACACCATCATTTGAATTAGATCTGTGAGAGCAAACTACTGCATTTCCTGAACAGCACGGACATTATCCTTATGAATGAATCAACTATTTCCAAATATGGATTGGAAAATATTCAGCTACCAGATATTTGGAAGAGCAAGCACCAAAACAGGCTCAGGAGTCTGATACAGCTCTCTAGGACTCAAGAAAGCATTCCATCCAATCAGTTGCTGGATTTAGAGTCAGTCATCTCTCTGAGTCACCCATTTCATTGCTATTCTTCATTTATTTTGGGTGCGGACCGAAAGCAGTTGCGCTTAGCTCCTGAAAACTCAATGTTGTGAAATTCCCATACCCCAAAGCAAAAGAAATAGAGGGAAAAAAAAAGAAGAAAGATTGCAATCTCCTTCTGCTACAGGCCCGCTCCCTTTATGCAGCAGCTTCTTTTCCACCTCCCCTATTGCTGCTGATGCACACGACAAATGCTTACTGTCAACCAGTACTGCCCATCTTCTAAGCTTTCCAAGTTCCTACTTCTCTGCTCTACTCAGCAAGAATTATTTATTGCAGGGTTTTGTACTGGTGCCTGCAACCGTAGACTTTGAGGCCTTGCATCTGTTAACCATGTTCTCTCATTAAGGTTCCCACAACAAACAAAAGCCTCAAAAGTCTCCTTTCTTCCTGCTCTTTTCATAATGATGCCCTTCATTCTCTGTCCATCATAGCTCATACTTTATCCATCTTATTTCCATTATAAGTTCAAAATCTCAGCATTCCAAAACAGCATCCAAACAAAAGACTCTCCAGATATGAATGCCATCTCAAATCAATTACCAGGGTATTCATCCTTCACAATAATATCTCTATTATATTCTCTTCCTATTGAATTCAAAGATTACACTGCTGACATGCTTTCAGGGTTTAGGGTGGTGATGGTGGGAACAGAAAAAACACCACTCTCAGCTAGTCAAGAGAATCGTGTTTTTCAAGTTCCTTAAAACTTAAATCCTAAGCAAAAGGAACAAGGAGCATCTTTTTTGTTACGTGTGTACACTGTACATAACACAGAAGCGCCTGACACACCCGCAAGGTGCTGCCAGAATGCAGTCATCATCAGACAAAATCAAATTCAGTGTTAGGAGGATGACATTTCCATTGGAGAAAATAAGAACTGCACCTGCATTTAGCCTTCTCTGAATCACATTACCCCAAAACAAATGGAGACCACAGAGAACACTTGCCTCTTAAGAAAAGCAGCAAGTCCAACATACGATCAGCAATCAAGCATTAGTTATCATAATCAGCAATTTTAAGATTCAGAGTTTTTTTAATTAAGGGATGGATAGTTTGGGTTATAGCAAACTAACCAGAAGATTCAATAAAAAAGTCTAATCCCTGTTTGTGCCAGAAATCTCCATGAGTATCTTGTAATATTTTGATTACACTTGAAAATTTGATATACACAATAAATGTTTGAAGTGGTCAAGTGCAAGCATGAAAACATTTTTGTATAATATTTAAAATAACCAGTCCTCTGCTATAACATGCTGAACATGAGCAAGATTATGTAGTAACTCATCAATACAGGTAACACTGCGCTGACAACTAAACTCAACTTGCCCTTTTCTAAATACCTTCAAAAATGTTTAATACATTCCAGACTGTACAGTCATGCATGTCAACTAGGACTGGTACACTAAAACCATAAAGAAATATATGCAGCCTCCAAAAACCGCAGCATGCTTCATGATTCATTCTCCCATGTCAAAACTCATTTCATTTCTTGCCTCTTCCTACTGTTTGCATCTTAAGTTAAAGCCCTTCACAGCCAGGATTCTCCTTTTACTTATTTTGCACTCCTACTTCTAATAAAGCCCTTTGACACCATATCAGCATCAACAACATAAAACCAAATAATAGAAAGCGCTTATTACAGGCATATTTATCAGACCTCTGAGTCCAACATCCATTAACCATAGTCTTCTGTGACCCTGTCAATATCTCTTTGGAGGCAGCCAAAATGCTGCAAAGACCACGTCATGAATCACTTTGCTAGTTCACACGGCTAATGTGTTTGGGAACACAGAAGTCAAGTGAAAACTCCAGCACCGAACCAGGTGACACGTGGCTTATGAAGCTGGTCTGTTAGAAAGGCCTCATGGTTAGCACGCAGTAGTTAAGCATCAGTTTATTCCAGTTTTCAGTCTGTGCTCTGGATAAAAAGCAAGGCTTGAGGAAAGGATTATGGAGAGTTTTCTGGACAGGACTTTACATTTCGCTCCCTAGCAGAGGAGCACACACAGCTCATATTGAGGGTGGGTGCATCGTTCCAAAATGTGCTAGCAAAAATACACTTACTTGTTTATATTGTCATTACATGGAAAAAATGCTGAAGCAACATGAAGTATCCCAAATCTCCTTCTGAAATCCCATCTTTCAGGTGAACTCAGAAGCAACTTTAAGTTGCCCGTATGGTACGTCCTATATATTTCAAATATTAAAACTGCAGACATGTTCTGGACTAGAAGAAAAATTATAAATTAACCCATCCCTCCTCCCTACCACAGTCAGAAAGAATACTTTTCATTCAAAAAGAAAGTTGTAAAAAGTGACAGCCCATGTGCCGTGATATATTATTTATATTATGATATAAATTGTTTTAAAACTTTTCAGATGGTATTGTGAATGCTTTTTATATGGTATGATGGGTGCTACTGCCTACTACAACTACTATATTGTACGTTTACTAGAAACTCTTCAGAAATTAAGTCAGAACTTGATCCAATTCCTGCTGAAGTAAACACAGTTATTTCTGAAGACAAGACAGCTTTCTACACACTTGAAAAGAGCTCACACCATGTTCCCAATGGACAAGGCTAAGCAGTAATAAGCTTAAATTTGGTCTTGATGTTAGGAAAAACTCCAAAGCTGAGGCTAGTGAAACACCAGAGCAGATTGCCTGAGGAGGTCAGCAGGTATTTGTCACAAGAGGCACTGAAGGCAAACCTCCATCAGGATTAATTGTTCTTGGTGATCTCCTGCCTTCAAAGAGATGGACCTGACGGCCTCCAGCAGCTCCTACCCTGTCTTTCTATGGACCTATGATCCCAAGAAGCAGTTTTACAAATAGAATTAATGCAGCATATTTCCTACAGGTTTCTATCCTACAACTCCTAATGCTTCCCTGCTCAGTCAGCTCTCTCCTGTGTGCCAAGTGGCTTTCCTTCTCCACGTGTTTCCCCCACCACTCCATGCTGGGCTAGACACGTGACAGCACATGCTTCAACCAGTCTGGAGCTACCTGTGTGCACTGCTGGTGACCAGATGACTACTACCTCTGGGAAGACAGAAAGTGCAGGATTATAACCTCCTTTGCAATGGAGGCATTCTCTTGATTCTCCTTTCACAGAATCACAGAATGGCAGGGGCTGGAAGGGACCTCTGGAGATCATCTAGTCCAAACCCCCTGCCAGAGCAGGTTCACCCAGAGCAGGCTGCACACGAACGCGTCCAGGCGGGTTTTGAATGTCTCCAGAGTTGGAGACTCCACCACCTCTCTGGGCAGCCTGTTCCAGTGCTCTGCCACCCTCAAGGTAAAGAAGTTCCTCCTCATGTTTAGGTGGAACTTCCTATGCTCAAGTTTGTGCCCGTTACCTCTTGTCCTGTCCCTGGGCACCACTGAAAAGAGCCTGGCCCCATCCTCCTGACACCCACCCTTTAAGTATTTTATAAGTGCTGATAAGATCCCCCCTCAGTCGTCTTTTTTTCCAGACTGAAGAGACCCAAATCCCTCAGCCTTTCTTTTCTTCATAAGAGAGGTGTTCTACACCTATCCAACTTTCTTTTTTTCCAGGAAATCATCATCTCTATTCCTGCTAGCCATCCAACAGTATCTGTGGAAAATGGGCTAAAACAGAAAAGTTATCTGAAGATAAATGGAGGAACTGAAAGACAGATATAAAGTGTGATAACGTTAGCCTTGTTAAAAACGGACTTTGCATTAATCTCCAATGGGGTGAGTTTATTAAAAGTTTAGAATCTTTTTCAAACTAAAAGATTTAAAAAATGAAAGCAAGAAAATTTTATGATACTGAATTTCCTTAGCGAAGTTTCAGTAAAACACAAAGAGCCTTAAGTCATCATATGAATCACTGACAATTTAATCAGCTTCTGGGAGTTTGTCATCCTCATCAAGAGTTGAATTTAAGACCTTCAAAAAGTTCTTTCGCTCCATTTATGAACTGCTGCACCTACTGATTCTGCCACCCACACCACACTTTAGACTAATAGAGATTCAGCCAAGAATCCAGAAAGCTAATATTCGTATTAGAGGCTAAATGAGCTCTTACCAATGTAACCCTTAGGTCTCAAGAAGCCGCAGCAGCACATTTTCTTCAGATAGGAGACCTTTAGGGAATCACTAATACTGTAAAATGGAGCATCATCAGGTGAAAACTCCTTTTGCCCAAATGCAGCAACCTTCACAAACATTTTTGAAAGCCTTTATGTGACCAGCAGTAGGAGACCCCATACACTGCAAGAGGCAGGTGCAAAATCCAGTGCCAGATTTATCTCATCTACCCTAGAACTCCCCTGGAAAAGACTGTTAACGTGTTTAGACTAAGAGTTATTTTTAAAAATAAAATTACTTAGCATGAACATGAGGTACATAACAGGAGCAGCCTTCTAAAACTAAAGCTCTGTAGGTCACAATCTGCTCTTTTGCCAATTAAATGAATACTGCTGTCAATAACAACAAAGCCCACAGTTCAAAGTTCTTGGAATGAGAGATCTTCAAACCCTAAAACATTAACATCTCAGATCCCCAAAAGTGTGGGAATTCCCAATTCTTCTTCAGAGTGAAATAACAGCATCACAGTGTTGATGTCCTGTTTTTATCCTTCTTTATTAATTATGTAATTTATGATAGATCTGATGATGTCTTTGCAGAAAAGCCAGTGTTGAGATTTCTTAGCATCTCTGGGCAAAGGATCATGCTGAAGTACAAACAAGTGCAACAATAAATAGCAGGTTAGCTATTTCTTATGGCTTCTTTGGAAGAATTCTTGTATTTCAGCTTTAAACAAATGGTGACCCTTTAAGATGAAGAACACCACAGTTGCATGACTTCTATGGTTCAATTTTGGCTACAGTCTGAAAAAACCTTGAGACTTTTTCTAAGAAAAGGGTTTGTCTATCATTGAAAAGACAAGAGCAGTGTTCAGTACCTGATAAGATGTCATTCAGATGCCTGCAGATTTGTGGATAACATGTGATTGACATTTCTGTTAATGAGATCAACATATTTGCAATACATCATTTTGTTTTCTGTTCCTTGACTTTTACTGACATCCAGTGGAGGCATACTCAAACCTCTTTCACGTGCTAATACCAACTCCTTTCTCGTAAAGCACCTCTAAGTTAAGTTACCAATGGGATGGAAAGCTTGCCTTGAATGCATCTGCTTTTCAGAAGGTTCTTCCTCATTTAGTCTGTTCCCAATACACATTCCTTTACAAATCCAAACCTTAGAACTGTTTCATTTTCAAACACCACTTATTCCCAGTTCTGACAAAACCATTCTCACGGTTTAGCTTCTGTTGCACTGGTACAAATTCATATTTTCCTCCTTCTTCTTATCAACCTACAAATACAGGAAAACAGATTAGAAGCAATGTCTGCTTCAAAGACTGCGTCCTTATCACTGTCAAATGAAGCCATCTCTGTGTTCTCATCATAATTTGAAAGAAGGCCAGTGTATTATTTTTGTAAGTGTGAACTCTGCTTACTGACTGGAGGAAGATTGTGAATACCATAATTAAACCCTCACATAAGTACACACAAGAGACAGATCCCAACAAGGGAGCATGTGGGTTCTGGTAACCACAATCATTTTAAGAATAAATGGAAATTAAGCAATCTTACCTGAGCTTTTTTCTTATCCTTCTCAACTAATAATAGCTTACTACTGACAGTTTAAAACCCAGCAATCCAACAAAGTCCAGTGCAGTGGATTTGGTCAGGCTGAGCTGATCAGCAGCATGAAGCAAACCTAAACCCCATACTTCCACATCCTGTCCACACTACTGACTGCTACTCAATCGCATACTCAAAAACGCAGAGGTGCTCTGAGATTTACATCATCCAAAACGGCTATAACCCTTTCAAGAGAAAGAAAAGGGAAACATCTCCAGATTTGAGAACACGTGATTGCTACAAAATGAAACATCCATATCTCAAGGTGGAACGTGTTCTTCCTTGAATACTTGCATGCAAATCCCATGTAGATTAAAAGGGAGCTCTGAGCTCTGGACAATGAAGGGAGCAGCTAACATAGCCTTATATGAAAATTCTGTGCTTGACCATCGAATGGCAGAACTCTTTACCTGTAGTGAGCCATTTTTTACCATGGAAGGATGTTCTTTTTCTAGGCAATTATTAATTAACAGCAGGAGTGGGAGACTTAATTTTCTTTCCAAACAATTTTTTTTTCTCCAATTACATAAAATGTCTCTGTATATGGAAAGGGAGGTTCAGCCCTCAGTTTCTCAGGTATGTGGGTTTGACCTGAATACTTAGGTTTCGAAGCATTCATGTAGCTTACAGTGCTATATGAACCACTCAAAATCTGGATCAAATGGCTAGCAACAACTGACAAGACAGCTCCCACAATGATGCCTACAGGACAGGAGAATGAGCTCACACTGTGAGATACAGGTCTGGTAAGTGAACAACAATAGGAAAACTGCAATTGTCTTTACAGTGAAGTTACTGTAAGACAAACTGACACAGTGGGTCCCTCTTTCTCCTATTATCTTAAAGATAATAATTGGAATAACAATAGCAACATCAAAGATAGGCTGAACCAGTTCAATATTATTGTTAATCTCCTCAAATTCAGGCAGAACTCATTTATGGCCATGTGTCCAAACTGTGTGGTTCAGTTGTCTCTGAAGAAAAAAACCCCAACCATTCTACTAGATTCTCCTCACCTCAGTTCCAGTAAGGCAAAACAAGTGGGCAGTAGAATCATTCTTGTGTGTCTCTGTGAACACAAGAGCAGGAACATGTTCTCTGAAATACGTAATCAGTCCCAAGACAGTGTACTGGCACGTCTCAGATAATCCATATGACCTTCTGGCCTGTATACCTCAAACAGGAACGCCTTCTTCGTTTGTTTTCTTTGGCATGGATCTCCCTCTTACTTCACCTCCAGCTTAAGCTTCCTGCTTTCAGAAACTATTTCCCTAACAGCCAGAGCACTATCTAGCAAGGTTGTATGAGAAATTTCTCCATGGGCAGAAAACAGTAATTTCTGTAAAGCCTGGGGTTGCTAAACAAGGTATCTCCACCCTTCCTGTTCTTCAACAGGGAGAACTTTCAAAAACAGCTTCACTGGAGGTCAAATACCATAGGTATGCTAATCTGTAGAGGTGCCATCTCATACCTATTAGTGTTCAAAACTACAGCAGGATGTGGCCCTGACAAGGATTGGTCATCCTATTAGTAGTCACTAATCAGTCAGACCTTAGTAGTCTGTGCACGCAGTCCCTTTTGCCTCCCTGTGTGCTGCAGCTTGGATTCTTCAAGGGAAGGACTGATAGGAAGGAGGCCACTAGGTTGAAGTCCCAATGCTACTCCAGTAATACCCAAGTTTGGCTTTCCATGGAACTGAGTGAGAAGCAAACAGGAGACAATTTACGTCTGCACTGGGAGGGATCCACACCACTGTTCCATGGACATCTTACACAGGTGTATAATGAGGAGACACAGGTTTAGAAACCGCATCCAGTTCCTGCAGTTCTCCTGCTCCTCCTACTGCCCCACATCTCAGCTACGGACCCAGCCATGACCATCTCTCCAGCAAGAAACTACGCAGCCATCACCTGCCTTTGCTGAGGGCTGGGATGTGCCATTACTGTTACATGCTGGTTTATGGTGGAGCTTAACTCTTGTGCCGTCTCATAGTTAGGACTGCTTAAATGATGTTTCCGCTAACAACAGGCAAGGGCGTGATACTGAAAGTAAAATTTGAGGAACGCTATCCAAGGCTTTTGCCTGAAGCTTGCAGATTAAAACAGAAGCCCTATTGAAAGACAACAGATTTGATTTTAAGTGAATACCTGCGCCACTGACTATATATCCTGTGATGCACCAACTGTGTTAAAATCCTGAATGACTTTTAGGAGGAGAAACACCATCAGAAAGCAGTAACATTCCTCTAGTTAAAATGCACAGAAGCAAAGAGAAGTGACAACATTGGGTTCCAACTTCAGGACTCCATTTTGCCTCACTGTATGCAACTGACTCAAACACTCAACTCCACCCTTCTTATGCACTGCCAAGGCCTAACAGGGATATACAGGCAGGGTAGTCAAGTTTTCTTTATAACAGAAAAGTAAATGCTTCTAAAACGCAAGCCAGGAGACTATTACAGAGAGAATTACATTGCTCTGATGTGTTTGTTTGGATCCTAATCACATCATACTGAAAACAGAGGACAGTTGATCGTTACTTGCGTTCAGCAGCCAATGACTAGGGGAGAAGGTGGAGAAGTTTTTAAAAAACCAAAACAAAATGGAACAAAACAGGCAAACCCGTAAGACTGTCTTTCATGAAGGACAAAACCAACTAGTTATTAAAATATTCATTTTACACAGAAACTGCCTTGATGTGTACTGTACTGCTCAGTGTTTCAACTAATGTGAAATGCCACCTGTAAGCTGTATGTTAAATACATTGACAAGCTGTCTCATTTCATTTTACATGCAGCTCCTTGTCTTTTGTTACAAACTTTCTTTAAGACTTTCTGCAGTTTTCTCAGTGAGTTATCTTAAACATGCCTACCCTTGCTGGAGAATTTTTAATGTGGCACAGCCTACATCCATGATTTTGTTACAAATGATTGATTAATAACACTTGTCTTTACATGCAGGCCATCATCACAACAGAGTTAAGAGCAAATTGTTTGTAAGTGCCTCAGTGTACACTCTCTGAAATCCAGACTGGCATTTGGATTATGTTCTGTGCAATTCATAGCACAAAAGGACTGAGCCTTGTACTGGAGTTTAGACACCAGAACATCATATGAATGTAGTATTTTAATAATAATCATTTCAAGTACCTCAGATTTGGGGTCCCATCTTACAATCCACATCTTATAAGAAAATCTGCCTAACTACCTGAAAACTTCACTTGCCTGAGCATTATAGAATCATAGAATCATTTAGGTTGGAAAAAACCCTTGGGATCATCGAGTCCAACCATCAACCCCACCCTACAAAGTTCTCCCCTATACCATATCCCCTAACACCACATCTAAGCGACTCCTAAACACATTCAGGGATGGTGACTCCACCACCTCCCTGGGCAGCCTATTCCAGTGTCTGACCACTCTTTCTGTGAAGAATTTTTTCCTAATGTCCAGCCTAAACCTACCCTGCTGCAGCTTGAAGCCATTCCTTCTTGTTCTATTGCTAATTACCCGTGAGAAGAGACCAGCACCAACCTTTCTACAATGTCCTTTCAAGTAGTTGTAGAGAGTGATGAGGTCTCCCTTCAGCCTCCTCTTCCTCAAGCTAAACAGTCCCAGCTCCTTCAGTTGCTCCTCATAAGATTTATTCTGCAGGCCCTTCACCAGCTTCGTTGCCCTCCTCTGCACTCACTCCAGCGCCTCGATATCTCTCTCGTATTGAGGTGCCCAAAACTGGACACAATACTCAAGGTGTGGCCTCACCAGTATTAGGTATGCAAAATTAGTGCAAACGCTTCAGTAAACATAAACTGGGGTGACTTGGACAACAACAGGCCAGTTAGACATTGACAGAAGGAATTCTGGCCTCCTTGTTCCTGCCCGATCAAGAATTTGACAATACTTTATGCTCCCACACTGGAATGGTGTATATCAGGTGCAGCATCACAGCTTCATGTGAATTATGAACATCAAGATTTAAGACCAGATCCTTTCTCTTGTAGAAGAATCCTATTTCCTACACATCCTTCATAATCAGTATTTAAAGCACATAACAGCTAATCCTTAATTCCTAATACATGCAAACTGTAGTGGGATGCACAATGGAGTTAAAAGGAACCCACTATCGTTCCCCATCCTTGGCAGCTTAGCTGCAGGATAAATGAAACCAGCAAGCAACTACTAAAACATCTGCTCCTGGGATGGCATCTATACTTAGGGCAGCCAGCAGCTCCACTTCACCACACGCCTGTTCTGGCTCCTCCTAATAATGATGCCAGAAGCTGGAGAGGAAAACAAGTTGTCATAGGAGGCAACTATGCTACTTCTAGGGGCTTATATCCCCAAAGACTCCTCTGGGCAGCTTCTCCCACTGAATGGAATTCTTCTGACCTCTCTCACTTGACACTGCATCAGACTGGGCTCAGGAATACCTTGGCTTGGAAGGCAACACCAAGGCTATTTTTTTATATAGACGGCGTAGGCCACATGAGGTACAGCTACTGCAAGGCCACTGAAAACTGTGCGTGCAAGCAGCTGCCCCACAAAGCTCAACTTCATGACTATCTATACCTCTGCTAATCACTTGCAGTGACATGGCTTATATAAAACTGAGAACCATTAAAAACTTCTGATCCATGCATAAATAGCACAAATGATGTTAAGCAATATATCTCATGATCAGGTTTTCTTAAAAGAAACTAATTATATGCACAAGAACATAAATCCAGTAATACCTTAACACAATAGAGAAGTGTCACAGATGACTTATCCAGTCTTCAGAGCGTCTGTTTTACTTGGGCTGTACATTACGAACCACATGTGCCATTAGGTGTTAGCAAGAAAACAGTTTTACCCTCTCTTACAGTGAAAGTATAGACAAGTGCAGATTTCCCAGGAGGTTTAAACAGATTTGTGCAGCAGAAGCGCATGTGGAGTGCATACCTCCTGTTATCTGGTGTAGGTGCAGCCTGGCCTCCCTTCAACATAGATCAGAGGTGGCTCTGTCCACAACAGACTAATAACCTCCACTTGAAAACAAATTACTGGGCTACAAGAGAACTTTTTAAAACAAAACCAAATTGTTGTAATTCAAGAGTCAAAAGCCCCTCACACTTTAATTTTAAAGAATACTCTGACGCAGGATATGTGGAAGCAAAACAACTGATGCAGGAAACACCTTCCTGGCACCTAAAATATTTAGAAAATACAGGACTGCAATCAATAACAAACAGCATGATGCAAATATAAAACGTAAAGTCTTCGTGTGCATCAGGCAAGCAAACAAAGAATGAATCTTCAAATGAGTCAATACAGACATCAACTGCAAAAAAATTATACGTGCAGCACAGGGCAATTTAGGGCATGCCGTACAGGTTTTGTAAGATACACAAGCAATACCACTAAGACGCATTTGGGTCAGATTCTTATTACACCAAGCATATGTAAGAAACACTTCACAGTAAAACCAGAAAAATCGTTTCCCCTTAACCATCTTTCTAGAAATAAAAGGCAAATGTTGCTTTTAATTACCACAGATTAAAGAACAGCCTATTAAAGTATTTTTCCATAATAAAACCATTCAAAGCTAGGTCACAGCTGGTCTTCACACAAACATACAGCAGGTAGGAAACAGAAAAAAAATGTGTGCCGTTCTCCTAACCTACCGTAAGGAACATGCAATTTTAGTTCCTGCTTTAAAGGACAGCAATAATTGCTCTATCCCAAAGCACGCACGGGCATAAACACACTCCACCAAGAGTTTTGCATGTATTCAAGAGCAGGAGATGTTTCACCAGAATCGGTGAGATGTTTCATAACGCTCTGAGTGAAAGCGGGACAGCTTGGGCAGCAGAGAACCAGCCCTGAGCCTGAAAGCCGAAGCCAGATGCAAGTTGAAAATAGGGTGCAAACTCTAAACAGAGGAGATGATTAATCACTGAAACGAGCTACCAAGAGAAGCGACAGACTCTCCACCCCTTGAGATTCTTGAATCATGTCTGAACACTTCTTTGGAAGACCTGCTTAGCCAAACAAATGTTTCTTGGTACAAGACAGTTGAGATGGGTAACGTGAAACCGCCTGCACTGCAGAACAAATCCTGCAAGGCGATCTAATGTCCCATCTGGCCTTAGGTCCTGGATGACTCTGTGAATCACACAAAAGTATCTCCGTAGGGTCTGGACCTTGGACTGCAAGTTACTCGTGAAAAGGGAAATGCCTTCATACGTCTTTGTAAAACACTACATGCATAAACATATAGCATATAAAAACCATAATTTCCATGGCCATTTTGAAAGAACATGGCTAATCTGTTAAGGTTGTCTCTAAGCTAACTTTTAAGGAGCATACTGGAAAGAAATATGTTTTCAGTTAACTCTGTGGAAAATTAGTTTTCCTGATTCTACAATTTCACTTAAAATTAATGATCTGTATTTACATGTAACACTATTAAAAAGTTCAATTCATTAAAAAACTTCAAAAGACTTCACATATTAAAAGCCACACAGATATTTCCGTACCCCTATTTTTGCAGTGACTTTATACAATTTTAAGCCTGCTATGCAAAACCTCACATATCTAAATTCTAAGGGCTTAGCAAACCTATCTTCCACTATCAGCCTTGCAAATAGATGCATCGCATTGCTGTTTTCAGCATGTAACAACTACCTTGCTTGTCCCCCAAAAGGCTCCTCTTTTAAAATCTTTAGATGCTCTCTTAGAACCGCAGTCTTTGCTTTCTTCCTGTTGTTTAGGTCAACAGTCATCTCCAGTCTTTTTACTTGGCTGGTTGGGCTTTCTTCATGATGTTACACTTAAGAACTTAATATTGGGGAAAAAAATCCTGTGCTCATGATATTAAACAAATTACGAGTAAAGTTGTGTGAGGTTTGGGTTGTTTTTTTTTCCTCAGTTCAGTTGTTGAATAATAAGAAAAACCTCTTGTGCTTGGATTAAACCAACTTTGAAATTTATTGATTTTTTTGTAAGAGAGAGAGGTGAGGGAAAACAAGGAAGTTTTCAGTAAAATAAACCCTCCTTGACATTTCCAGTCTTTCCTCCTTGTATTAAAACAAAAAACATGCTGTTCACACACAGAGTATAATTTGTTTTGAACAATTACAAGAGTGAAGGAGTACAAGCAAGGGCTAGACTCACAACTTCTGAGAAGTCGTCACCTATCCATCCAATATCGAACTGGTTCAAGAGTAGTCAGAGCACTCACGCATATACATCGCACTTCAATCTCAGTACCCCATTTAAATTCTCTTCACTGTCCAAAGCGATTTAAATACATTTATTTTCTCTTTAAGAAAAAGGTTCAAGCCTCCAGTCATAGAATATCCATGAAAATCTCTACAATGTCTCCTGCTAGATCTGTTCTAAAAAAATGAAATATACCTGAGAAAGTGACCATATTACAGCACTTACACCTGGGAGCTGGGATCTATGCATTTCAGACCTCCTCTCTCAAACTAGGACAGCTTCTGCAGAGGAGAGCGCTGCATCCCTCCCCCAGAACATCCTCCAGTAATTTGCACACAGTACTCTTAGCAAATAGAAAATATGAACTTTCAAACATTCGCAGCAGAGCATTTAAGTCTCCCATTAGACTTAGATTATTTGTTAGCCCTGACCAGTTTGCCCAGTCTCCTTCCCCTCCTCCCTTCCAGTGAAAACGAGTTCAGTATTTGACCCCTGTTTTCAAGTTGTCTCAGAACAACAACTTGGAAGAAAGTAGGTTCATTTCATGAAAGCATATCTTTGAAGGAAAGAGAAAGAAGTCAATGTATGAAAAGCAGAAGGAAAACCTCCCCTCCCCAACGTAAGAAACAGGTATCTTTTTCTGCTTTAAAACAGAATTGCTGCCAATTTTGACATTTTTAAATACACAACTGAAACCTGCAAGGTTCTGATTTTCCTCTTGCTATCAGCCATCTTCCTCATTTTGTTCCCCAGATGCTGCTTGGACATCCTAATGCAGCCTCCTCAGTTCAGTAACACTTGAAACTCACACTTAATTTGGGGTATGGGCTTTCAAACCCATTTGTCTAAATGGAGGGATTAAATTCTTTGAACTCTGGCTTAGCTGTACTGAAGCAGAAGTAAAGTAAAGCTTCCCAACAAGCCCTTTACATAAATAGTCAGCTTTACAGTTTCAGTCTATAGACTAAAGGATGGATGGAGAAAAAGAACCAGGGTTGTGGAGGAAAAAAACAAAAACCTTTAAGCTGAAATTTATACTCTTATGTAAAACTTTTGGCAAAGTCAAGAATCAGGAAGAGGATAAAACAGACCTCATGAAAGGTGTATAAACTGTACTGGAACATGACTGGAAAGTCACTTGTCTCCATCAATATTTTTCTTTTGCACATATAAATCAGGCTAGGCCTTTTAAGACACTACAAAGTCAAAGCAATTGCATACACCAACAATCTACACATGCTTCAAAAGGCAAAGGAAGTTTGGCTACCAATATCTGTGGTCAGATGCAACCATGCTTGGAAAGTGTAATAATTTAATGTAACTCCCATGTTAATGAGTATGGTTATCTGAAATTCTCTCTCTTTTCTTTCACAGTAAAAAGCATTGTAGAGAACAAATTCGAGAGAATAAAAAGCCTTCTTGAATTTATCACAACAATTTCTGGACAACGGAATATATCCTGCATCGTATACCTCAAAACGTGGATGAGTTAGGTAAACATCTGTCTTTGGAAAGGTTGAAGAATTTAAAACAGAGTGGTAATGATCCACAACAGTTGTGCAGCATATTACAAATATTTCTTTTAAATAGTTCAAGATTTTGTAACAGAACATCCACAAAAATGTTATGTTCTTTTGTTTAAAGACTTGTTTCTAAATTGTTTCAAAAAGTTTAAATAATTTAATGGTGCACCACTGTGAACTGAAATCAGTATTATAAGCGTGGCTAAATTTGCAATAGTGGAAAAAAATAAAAAAAATACCTGTTTGCTTTCTCCAAACCCCAAAAGGAATGGAAAATTTTTAAATCTCATTTACAAGTTTTCAAAAATGCTTACTGCCGTGACAAGTCCTGCATGTTGTTGCCTTGTGGATTCAGATTCATTTCCTACTACCTAACTACAAAATATACTAATTAGAACCACTTCTTTATTTTACATAAATATCTATAGCATCCTTCATTTTGATGAAAGTAGTCTAATATATAACAGAAGATGTAGCTTTCACTGCTGGACAGTCAAAAGAAAGTTAAAAGCCAAAACACATTAAAAGGAGATAAAGATCAAAAAGCATCACAACTGGAATGTAATTTTGCCTTGCTGGGGACAATAATCTGTACGTCTGCCTTTAATTTCTTATTAGAAGTAAGTTTTAAATAACCTTCTTTAATATCCTTCTCTCAACCTACTGGCACACAGTGCTGCGCTTTTCTCATAGCTGTTATGACAACTTTATGCTTATCTTCAAGCCCCAGCTCTCACAGTCAGGTGACTCAGGTGACTGTATAAAGATATGAACAGTCATTTAAGAAAATAGTAATTTCTAGTTCTAGTAGTCCAAAAGTCTGGTTTAGTTACGCCCTAATGACTCAAACCTCAGAATTATGTTATCACACACACTGTGTTACTCTTAGATGATTTTGAAGATCCCTTTCCTTAGTTACAAGCTCTTGGACAATGGCAAACAGGCACATGGCCTTCAGTCTACTTCCCAAGTGGATCCTCCAAACAACAGGAGATTATTTTCAACACATGAATGAAATTTCTCTACGGGAGAGAAATACTTATCACTAGGCAGACAGCACAGAAGTAAATCCTATTATTTTTCAAGCTGTTTATAGAAAGGCGCAGGAAAAAATAAGGAAATAAAGGACTATGTACTTGTAGCAAGTCAAACAGTAGTCTCCTTGCAGAAGTAATCCTCCTGAGAAATTCCCATATCAGAACACTTTGAAAGTTAAGCGTATTCATCTTGCTTACTTCGTTGAACTCCCAAAAGAACTACTTTAGGTACTAGCTTTCCCACACACAGAGCAGATGTTTCTTCCCTTTGTTAGGGATTTGAAGTCCAACAAGATTGGCATTTGACTCAAATGTGGTCATTGCATATTTTAAAAATTACTTCATTGAACAGTAACTGCATTAGGCAAAAAGCAAGTGACAGTAAAACATGTTTCAGTCCCTAAATGTTAAATAAAGCTGGCTTGGGCTGCAGTCTTCAGCATGCGTTACAGAGGTATTTAGGTATTGTCAAAAAATTACCACAGAAACTGAATCATAAACCTCATTTACATGACGGTAATCAGTATCAGAGTGGTCTTTATAGAAATTCCAGGGAGTCCCATGCAAGTTGAGAAGTCAACAAGAACAGTTATATCCAAATATAACTTACGTGCATTCTTGGCTCTAACGCTGATGTTGCAAGTGAGAATGGCACTCACCGATGGCCACACAGTACACATTAACACGGAACTTGCTGGGTCTGAGAGTCCTGAACTGTCACAGCAAAAGAAGCACATTCAATTAAAAAAACCCCTAACTTGGAAAAGGCGGCTCACTGAAAGTAGTAATTCCTCCATTATAATAGAGCTATATATATTTATTATCACAGAGGGTCTTAACAGCTGTGGTGAAAGTTAAAATTATGCAACAAAAGGGAAAGCTTTGCAGAGCACAGCTAAGTTGATTACTGTAATTCATATCTGGAAGTGAAAACACACATCCTGAAAAACCCTCCATCTGGCATAAGAGGTGACAGCCTGTTCAGCAATACAGATAACACTGAACACATCATCTTTATGCTGTCATTGAATACTTAATCCCATCAGAGTGGTGACATTCAAAGACCTTCACAGAATCTGGCCAAAGGAATCACATTTGATCCAGACCCATGTCTGTCGGCTACATATTACTGGAAATGTATAATTCTTGACCAACAAGAAACAGGCAAAAGATTCACCAGAAAAAGGTCTGAACACAGTTTGCTCTCAGGAGGCAAATGAATGAGCAACAATTCTTGCTACTTCCCAAACATATGGAGTCTGATTTCTTTATGCAAGGTTTTCATTTCCTCACCTATAAATACATCAAAGTAATCACACATTAATGTTTATATGCACAACAGTGAATTAGTGGCAACGCCTGAATATGCTCATAAGCAAAAGTTAAGTAACACTATGAAGACTCCATCATTCTCTCACCAATATTAATCCAACAAAAGAAAATTTTGCAATTACTACCACACTCCATAGGAAATACTACACGAGGTCTAGTTTTGCTATCATCATCAGTCAGGCTGATGACCATTACCTACTGTCTTAACTTTTGTCGTTACGAGATAATACCCGAACCTCTTTAAAATAGCTAAGGCAGATAATCTACGTGATTTCAAAGAAAAGTTAGATGCTTAAATGCAATGCAGGTCTGAACTGAAAACCACTATTTTGTATAGAAATTAAAAGAACAGAAAACACCGTATCTGAGATGGAAAGAAACCTAAGTGTGCGTGCAGCAATTTGCTAAGTAGCGACTGGGGAATCTCCACCCCGGAACACTAAAATACCTCACATGAGAAACTGCAAATCCAGGAAAATAAATTTTTAATACAATGAATTCTTTCTATAGGGATTCCCTCTAGAATTCCCTCTATAGAACAAGATGCTACTACATCACTGGGGAACAAGCAGCATAGCATTTGCATTTAAAAGGGAAAAAGACGTGAGTGAGGTAGCTGCAAATTAAACTTAAGGCCTAAGATAATATTAGCTTGTTCACAGTAGTATAAAAGTCTTTAAAACCAACATAAAATCAGGGAGTGTAGTGATAGGATGAGGGGTGATGGTTTTAAACTGAAAGAGGGGAGATTTAGATTAGATATTAGGAAGAAATTCTTTACTGTGAGGGTAGTGAGGCACTGGAACAGGTTGCCCCGAGAAGCTGTGGATGCCCCATCCCTGGAAGTGTTGAAAGCCAGCTCGGATGGAACTTTAAGCAGCCTGGTCTAGTGGGAGGTGTCTCTGCCCATGGCAGGGGGGTTGGAACAAGATGATCTTTAAGGTCCCTTCCAACCCAAACCATTCTATGATGAAAAACAACTAAAGACATAGACAAAAAGGGAATTTGATAACATTACTATTTATCAAAGGCAGGTAGTGTCAGAATAGCCTATTCTTTCAGAGGATAGCTAATTTTATGGAAAAATAAAACAGAGTAGATCTTAGCTATCCAGATTTTAATAAAGCATTTGGTGACGTGCCATGAGGGGAAGTTGTTAAAATGAAGTGTGCTGGTTTTGGCTGGGATAGAGTTAATTTTCTTCAGGGTAGCTAGTATGGTGCTACATTTTAAATTTGTGCTGAAAACAGTGTTGATAATACAGGTATGTTTTCGTTATCGCTGAGCAGTGCTTACACCCAGTCAAGGCCTTTTCTGTTTCTCACTCCACCCCACCAGCGAGTGGGCTGGGGGCGCACAAGAAGTCGGAAGGGGACACATCCAGGACAGCTGATGTCAACTGACCAAGGGAATATTCGATACCACATGACGTCACGTTCAGCATATAAAGCTGGAGGAAGAAGAAGGAAGGGAGGATTTTCAGTGTTATGGAGGTTGTCTTCACAACTGTTAACTGTGATGGAGCCCTACTTTCCTGGAGATGGCTGAACACCTGCCTGCCAATGGAAGCACTGACTAAATTCCTTATTGTACTTTGCTTGTGTACATGGTTTTTGCTTTACTTATAAAACTGTCTTTACCTCAACCCATGAGTTTTCTCAGTTCTAATCTTCCTATTCTCTCCCCCATCCCACCAGGGGTGAGTGACCAAATGGCTCGCTCTGGGTTTAACTCCGTCTGGGTTTAACCAGCCAGGGTTAAACCACAAAATGGAGATTGATACAGAATTATTATGTGGGGAAAGACAGCTAAAGTCGATACTATGATAGCCTTACCGCAAGCTGCAGAAGGTCTAATAGAGTTCCTCCAGAATTAATCTTGACACCAACATTTTTTATAATAATTTTGGCACAAAAAATAGGCACAAGAGGATGAAATCTGCTGAAAAGACTAAGCCTTGATTCTCACCAATACTGATGTGATTGAAGTATCATTCAGGAAAAACTAGTGTTCAGAAACAGGCTGAAATGCAGGAACATGAATGTAAAGCGTTAAACGTCAGAACCCCAAAGTAGAAGGCACTAGAGAAGAGTGGGGTGTAATCCCAGGATTGGTTCAGAGATGACAGTGAACCACCATGGATGAAGCAGCCTGAAAGAGGCAAATGTGATTTAACAGTGTGTTGAATGAGACATCTGACACATACATCTCATCTGCAATCCTGTGTGTACTTCTGGTTAACTCGCATGTGAGAATGAAATAGTCAAACAGGAAAGTGATGCTACAAAAAGCAGAGAAACTGGAAATCTTACCTTGCAAGAGGAGGATAAAGAAGAGTTTGGCTTATTTAGCTCTGCAGAAAAGAAACTGAGAGGGAATATGATTAGCCCCTGAATATATTTTTTAGGCAACAAGTTGGCGGGGGGAGGAATAGTCTTCAAACTGAAGAAGAGGACATATGAAGCAGAGTCTGAGCTGATTCTGCTTAGCCCCTAGCTGGCAAAGAAAACCCCCTAATCTATCATGTTTAACAAACTAAACTTATTTTGGAAGTCACAATGAGAGTGGAGGAACACCAGCCCCATTTCAGGCCAGTGAACTCTAGACAAACCCTTGGGCGTACCTTCAGCTGGTTTTGACTATTATAACCACCTTCAGAGCAGACTCTTACGCCACTACGGTTCAGCCCCCATTTCTGCAGAAACTGCTGTATGAAGGAAGTAGCCTCAGCGGCAACTGATGCACAAGTGACTGTTGTGAGGTTAGAAATAACGCACCTAGATAATTTAAATTTACCTCAGAAGAACAGAGTATTCGAACATCACATGAGGAGCACTTCTTCAAGTCCTGCAGAAGCTCTGCTTTCACAGCAGTCTGAGCTGCAGACAACAGAAAGCAAAAGAGAGTTTTCAAAATGTTTCACACAGCAGAGATGAACTGAGAGTTAGGGACTGTTTGAGGATCAGAATTTGCCATCTAAAGCAGTTCTTGCAGGGCATTCAGAGAGAAATATGAATAAAATAAACTGTGTAACCTGAGAATTACAAGTGAAATAAACTGGCAAAGCTTATTAGTGATATGCTGATAAATTGTTAAAATTTGGCTAAACTTTAAAGACATGATGAAGGTGGCTCAGGGGGAGTCTGTACCATTATGCAAAATTAAGCATAGAATTTCAAAACTAATAAGTCTGAGTGACAAGTTGGTTAAGTTAATTGCAAGTAAAAACGGAGCTCTAAAAATTACAGGGAGCATAAAACTACAGCATTGTTATATCTAAAAAGAAAAATCAAAGGATGTAACGATGGTACTTGAAGTGCATAAAGGAATAATGAAGCACAAATAGCTAGGAGTATTAAAACTAAGAAAAAGGTTTTTTTAAAGCATATCAGAGGTTTGAAAAATGCTAGAGAACAAGTAGTTCCATAAATAAGGTGACAGAGTAAGGAAATATTTGCTATTGGAAAAAGAATGAACAGAATAATTCATTCCTTTTTTGTATTTGCATTTCATGAGCAGAATATTATTCAATGTTAGACCTCAGAGAGCATATTGTGGTCATGAGAAATTCTGTAGGCTGAGATTAACCTAATACTCTTGTCTAATGTTAATGAGCATCTGAAATCTCACTCAAACTGAAATGTTGAATCTTGAGCTTGCCTTGTGTTTTTCATTGTTTTAAAAAGGTGAAACTTCTTTTAGGAGAAAAAGCTCCATCATGGTTTGCAAGAGAAATGTGAATCTAGCCGGGAGCTCCTGTTCGGTCCGCAGTTGCTTGCTGTCACTAGGAACGTTCATTCAGAAAGGATCACATTAGGAGCAGCAGTGAATCACCATCTGTTGACCACGTTAAGCTCAGCAAAGCTTGTGAGAGTCTCTAGTACAATCTCTAGACATTCCCTCCGACTAAGCATATTTCTCTGCATTGCTCCCAATCAGTACTGGGGGGATGTGAGGCGGGATGGGCTGTATTCTCCCCCAGATTATGATTATTTCAGTTTTTCTTGACAGAGTTAGGGACAAAAAAAAGAAGATGAAAACAAACAAACAAACAAAAAATCAACAAACACCCCCCCCCCCCAGAAACACTGCTTTCCCACTGTCTAAAATGTAGCTTTTTCCTGCTCTTCACCTTCTTCCAGTGCCTCCTGGGCACAGCCGGTGGCTGCCTGCTCTCAACCACCAGCTGCGGGGGATGGCTGCAGGCCGACAGCGCGGCGGCAGGGACGGCTGGTGGGCTCCCATGCAGGCAGGACAGTGCACACCTGGGATGGGATGGGATGGGGGATCCCCACGAGGGAGGGAAGGAAAACAGCAGGTGTGCTCATTGCCATGAAGGTTACTGTCAAGCACATGGACGCAGGGGTGGAATTAAAGTTGCAAGGGGGTATTCTCTCCAAAATTTTCAGATACAAACAATGCCTTTACCATCAAAAGGCTTGGTGGTTTTGGTTGGGGTTTGTTTGTGGTGGTTTGTTTTTTTCTTTTCCCTTTTCTCGCTCATGTTTAACAATAAGAAATGCATAGGCGGAAGGGATACAGTGCAGAGGCAGGGAGCTACCTGGAAGACAGCAGAATGAAAACCTTTCTCAACACAGGGCTGAGCTGGACAAGAGAGACGCTACTTCACCTAGGGGGAAAACTCATTCAAAAAAATTGACAAATGCACAAGTATTGAACAAAGACGCAGCTATTTTCAAATAAAACTTTCTTACTTCTTGCTAATCAGCAAGAACTCAAGGAGGTACAGTATGGTGAGTAACTCTTAGTTAAGGAGAATCAAATGGAAGTAGTGTGTTTAAAGAAGTAGAGAATGGTTATAGGAATTGTAACAAGCTTTAGTCCATTCTTTTGGACTTGCTAATTTAGGTTTTGGAGAGACAGATGGATTAAGTTTCCCCTGACGATTTTCTTTTCTCTTTTTCCTGAGGGTGGATGCAGCCTCAGAGCGTGGTTTTCGTTCTGGTTTCTGTTTTTCCTAGCATAAGTAGTTATCGAAATAAGCCAACATATTGTAAAAAATGGGGGAAGAGGAGGGGGAGCCACACCAAGCCCCCCCTCAAAATCCTAAAAAAGGAAGGGTGTGAGGTGAATACTGTCTGCAGTTATTCCTCAGATGGAAGGCCCTTCGCTTGTTTCTCTTCCTACTCAACACTGGGGCTTACGGTGACAAAAAAGCTGCTCTCTGAGCCATTAGCAGCCAAAACAAACATAAAGATAGCCAAAAATGGAGGAACTGGATACACCAGGCCATAAACATTCATGTTTTAAGACAGTGATTCAGCAGTTCAACATTAGTAATCAGGAATCTACACAATCAGAAATCTACATGGATATGGGCTTTACTGCTTTCTGACTGATTGCAGTAACCTTGTAGCGCATCTGGGAGAATGGCGTCAAACCCCACGACAAAATTAGTCTAGTGACTAAATCATTTGGTCGTCTTCTCCTTGTTAGCTCAGCTAGCATGTTAATGCGCTGCAGAACAAACACTATGTACTACGACCAGCTTTTACTTCAGCTATCTGCCCTAACGCAGAATGGATAAACAGTTTTCTTGCCAAATAGTAGTGGATTAGCCACAGCAGTGGTGACGACAGCAGAATGTGCGGAAGGATAAGAGTTACAATAGATATTCCCAAAGCAGTAACGTGAGCCGGGATAAGGCGGGAATGAAATGTCATCATCTAGATGAACATTTACACGCTATGGAAATGATGACTAGTATTTGGATTGAGCAGAAGGGCGAATTCAACGTCACAGCAACTCCCAACAAAGTTCATCAGACAAAGGTCACATATGCTGTACTTCAACCCCATAATCCAGTTCTCCAGCTCGAATACAGACTATGTTATTAAAATGTATTCCTATATAGTAAAACAAAATATTAACACTCTAATAGTCATACTATATTGTGGCTGGAAACCTTGCCTTTGATATTCTTTCAATCCGGGCCCAATCCTGGGAACTACTAAATATCTACATTTTGTATCTGCCTGAAACCCCTGCCGATCCTCAGAGCTTCTCAGGATAGGAAGATGAACATATAGCTGAGAATAAATAAAACTTCCATGATTTCAAGGTGCCTGGAAGAGTCGAAGTGAAATCCACAATTTGCTATACATAAAAAAGAAAAGCATTATGATATCATATCCATGTTCTTTATATTTTTAAAATGAATGCAGCATTTAGCAAATCGAACAGAACATTTTTTGACCTGTTCAGTTCTGCTACTTACGTATAAACACATTAACGCAGTAAAGTTCTCTACCACCTTCTGAGCTGGAGCATGTTTGTTCATTTTATACACAGTAAGAATGAGTGAAGCACAAACGCTCCTAAGAGCGGCACCTAAACATCCTAAACCTTCAAGCCAGTTTCCAGTCCTACCACAAATTTTTCTATGCATCCAGATGGTGCGTCCAGTTTCCTATCTGAAGCCATGGAAAACAGCAACATTGTATGGAAAACTGTACTCTGGATTGCAAGGAGCTCTGGCATTGCCGGAATGGCAGTGGAAAAATCTTGTCCAAGATGCCAGAGAGACCTTCTGGCAGACATGAGACCAGAAGTAAGTCTACAAGCAATCAGTCTTGTACCGTTTCTTCCCCTGAAATGTCCATTGATTGATATAATCTCAATTATTTCAAAATTCTATGGTGACTCTTGTGTCATAACATTACACTATTCCTAAACTAATTGTCACAGGGAACACTGTTGTTCACAAAACTTCCCATGAGTCTGGGAACTTTTGTTAGGAACAATTTCTTAAAATGTTTTTGGGGCCCATTATTTACTACCATTTTGCTCTATGAATTTCTACCTGTCTCATTACTGGATGTCCTTCAGCTCTTTTCAGCAAGCCACTTATCCTCTCAGTCATTTCTGATGCTTATCCCTTCTCTCTCAGTCTCCAGCAAGTCTGGAGCTCTCTCTGGTTCACTGCCTGGGTTATATTTCATTACGGCTGCCACATTATCTGCAGCAACCATCATTAAAAAGGCTGCTGCATTATCACTAGAAAGGGAGCAACATTTCAACAGCTTTATGTGGCAAATGCACTGGGGGAGGATTTGTGCCACCTCTTGCCAAGTTCCCATTGCTTCACTTTCCCCATTGGTTCTCCCGCTTTGTAGTTCAGGTTCTGAATTTATCTCAGGTCCCCTCTGTTTTGCTCTCATTAGGAAGGCATTCAGGCAGCATTCTTTTCCCCTCATGCTGTAGAATTTGTTCCAGGTCACTGCTGAGCTGTAGACAGTGTCCTTGAACATGTAACCTGTAATGAAATGCATGATTGCCCTATCGGCTGCCAAACTTTTCCTGCAGGATTCCCCATCCCCACCCTAATGGCTCCCCACTTACCTGGACGGATGTAGAATAACAGGGGAAAGAGAAAAGTGTAAATGAGAAATTGGAACTGTTTTCCCCACCTCCCAATATATGTTTAGTGATGTATCTTAGGCAATCCTCCACTCAACAAAAGTGTTTGGGCTTTAAAAACTACAGAATAGCTGTGCTATACACCCAGCTCCTGGCAGTCTGATGTTTTCATGTAAGTATCAGCCATGTGAATATGCCTTAAATTCTTAGACGTTAATCCAGTGATTACTACTACACAAAAAAATCCTAGAAGCACTAGATCTACCAAAGTTAAGATTATATCTCAGAGGTGTCACGGCCAAATTCACAGAAGAGGGCTCTGTTTTAAAACAAACACCTGCTTCTAGCTATGCCCATCCAAACCCATGCTGCCTTCTTCTTCTAAGCCCAAATCACACTGCTGTGATTTTAAAAGTGAGTTATCACTCACACAGTATGGATTAATGCAGATGTAGTTTGAAAAGTAAATTCTTTCACCTCTACAACACATGCCCTTTTGAGCGTTCTTGGTTGCACCATTCACAGCCCTTTTTGATCAGACAACCTACTGAAAATCACCACAAGACAGCAAGAGAAACCGCAAACATCATCCACTGTGCTGTTTCAAGTAACAGGAGGGGATGTGAACAAGTAATATAGGGGATCATCTCTTGGCTGGAGATCTCTTTGGAAGAGGAAAGGGCAAGGAGCATTCCAAAACTCTTCAGCCAAGACTTGTTCCACCTAGTACTGGACAACTGAATCCCTCTGCCTAAAGAGAAGCGCTGCTGCTGCACAAACACAAGCAACTGATTTTGGAAGGGGGGTTCTTATTAGGCTACATGTGTGAAAGGAAAATCTACCCTAGAGGGCAATTCAACATAAGAGACCAACCCTGGAAGAGGGAAGGCTCAGGATGGTGCCTAAACTGAGATGCAAGAAGTCCAGAATTTTTTCCATTTTGTCATTTAACTTAGATCAACACAGTCTCTCCTCATTCCACAGTTTCCGAGGCTCCTCTGAACTCTTCCCTGAGACGTTAGGAAGGTGTGCAAGGGAGCTGAATCATGAATACGTAGCCTATTGACCAATGCAGCTGAACATTTCTCCTTCAGCAATTCTGTTATCATGGCTGAAACTTTTGCTCTAACTTGCCTCTTCTTGGAGGACACACATGCTATGAAGACTCCAAGACTCCATGCCAGCAGTAAAGCAACCTCCTTTACAAATTTGCTCACATCTTTCAACTGACCACTGAAAACAGCCCAAATAAGAAAGTGTTATTTCACAACTAGCAGTGCTCTATTTTACTTTTTAATAATCACTACCTTTCAAAGATCTGAACTTTCACAATTCCATGGGTCCCCCAAAAGAAAGCAAGATCAAGCATGCTGCAGCTGTTTCTCTGCAGCATTTCTCTCTCTCTCTAAAAGTGTTCTCAAGTTAATTTTGATGAGGTTTGAAAGGAGTAGGCTTGTGCTCCACGCTGAAAATGTTTTCAATTTGACAGCTCTGTCGGTGTGGGGGAGGGAGAAAGATCAGTGATATCTTTAAGTTATGCAATAAAAAGTTAGTTGTCTTCTTTGAATGCAGATTGCTATTGAAGTTTTAAATAGTCCTATTCACTAAGGAAACGATCGGAAAGGTGGTTAACTTAAGTAAGCTGAAGAAGCCTGCTGCTGTTCCTGTAAATAAAGCTGACCTTCTGGTGTGGTGGCAGAGGCTGTTGACCTTGTTTGTCTCCCTTGCACCAGCAACTGCATATCCTTACACGCGTATCGTATTACCAGCCAAACAGCCAGCTTTTGCGTATGGCAGTACAGTGTCGTACACAGCCCCAGCATTCACTAAAAGGAAACCCGCTTGCTTTCAGAAAGACTCAGAGGACTCGAGCTTATGCTGAGCTTTGCACCGACTAAAACTTTCCCAAGGGATGGACAACAGATTCCTGGGATTTAAACGGAACAAAGCATCAACGGTTTTGCAACACGTTCCAGAAATCACGGGCCATAAAAAATCTGATGCTGTAACTGCACAAGCCTTGCTGTGGGAAGACATGCTTTTACCTTCTTTCATGTAGTCCTATGCCACTATTTCAGAGTTGTAAGGCGAAGGGAAGGTGTGTTTGTAACACTTTAAAAGAAAACCAGCCACCACAAAGCCTGAAAGATCATAAATTTAAATTGTTTCTCTTTAACCTTCTCCATCATGCAGTAAATTACCTTCCATTTACAATAAGGCAGCTCCTTCAAGCCGTTTTCCTTCTCCTTCCAAAAGGTTTAGAATATAGAGCTAATACTCCGGAAAGCAATGGGACTCTCTCTACATGGATTTGTGTCAACCCCATCAACGCAGTATCAACACTTGAATCCAACACATGAATGAGCTTTACCCACACCGTGTTTCAGTGAGGCAGGTGTGTTTGTCACATTTTACAGATGGGGCTTCTAGATAGCCAAGGTTATGTGATTTACCAAAATCACAGGTGAAGTTGGTTGCTGAGGTACTGCATCTGACCTTCAAAAGCCCAAGCTGCCTCTCTTTTGCTAGTAATATATATATATATACACACACACACATATATAAAAGACCTCACCTTTCTTTCTATTTTTCTACTCCTCCACAGTCCTCTGAGATGAACTGTCTCTTTTTCCTCACTGCTAGGAAAAAAACCAACCAGATAGTAATGACAAATTCTCCTTTTCCAGCAGGAACACTGCAGATACAGGGAGGAGTCTGGCCACTTTTCACATTACTTTTGTGTACCTCTTCCCCCTTTCTAAGATCATGAAAAGAGAAGCTCAGGAACAGCTGTAGAAGCCTCAGGTTCTAAAAGCAGCTTTCATTTTCCAGGCTCCCTTAGAAGCAGTAGAGAGACCACTGCAGGCAAATATGTCAGCTCTATTGACTGCCTGGGACCAGTGCTTCCCATAGGTAGGACTCCAAAGGAGCTGGCCAGAGCCTGCACCAGGTAGTAGCCCAACCCAGAGGTTGAGGAGGACGACACTCCAGCCAGATGCACAGCCTGAGCCCAAACCTTCTGCTTGGTAACACATGGTCCAATCATCTCTTGCTGTGGTGACCACCTTGGACCTCCACAGTGGTCAACACTATGAAAGTAATAGGAATATTAACTGATGGATTTGTGGGAGGAAAACATTTTACCCCCACCACGTTTACTGCAGGTCTGGTAGAAAAAGAAGAGACGCATTTGGAGGAGAATGAAATACTCTCTTTCATAACTAAGAGCGATATATTTTTAGACTTTAAAAAATGATATTGCTTCTACATGTCAATCTTTCAGAAGTTTTTTCTATAATAGATATCTATTTCAAATGAAGTCATTTCATTTCAGAAGTTTTGATATTGTGCAGATACTTTTCTTTTTCTTTTTTTTTTTTCTTACCTTCCTTTTCTTTTGGAACTTTATCCTGTAGGTAAATAATATGCTGCATTAACTACATTGTAAGTGTTCAAACATACACGTTTCTTTGTGCTTATTTGTTAAAACACTACAGCTATAGCCTTTCTTTTTGCTTACTGATCAAGACCTTTGATACTTCCTATTTTCAGCATTATTGTCCCCCCAGCTTTCAAAATCTGTCAAATGACAGAAAAGCACTGAAGAACCTCCAGGTGCACCAGAACTCCAATACTAGAAAAATCTGTAATTATCAACAATTTATAGCACATTATTTGGTGAATAAATCTAGCAGTACTTTCTATGTGGAAAGTATGCAGAGAACTCTGAGCCACACAACATAACGTCCGAGTTGGGCCTTGTCGAGCGGGGGCTGGACTAGCTGACCTTCAGAGTTCCTTTGATATTACAATTTCAATAATTACAATTTACCCAGAATAAGCAAATAATTACTGCAGACTTTTTCATTTTTTTGAAATATTTTTTTTTTTCCTTCTTGGAAAAACATTTGGGGAGGGACAATTTTTCCTTTAAAGTGTCCAGCCTAATGGCCCTGTAATCACCACCTGTGCTCTAAGTCAGAAAACATCCAAAGAATTCACCAGTTTCTAGACAGAGTAATGAGAAAGGAAGAATTATAATTCCAGAAAGCATCCAAGTTATTTTTCATTCGTTCGCACCTCTCCAAGGAGCTTTTGAAATACAACGTTAACAGAGGTGGAGTTGCTTACAGTATGCCTTGCTTGCCTTGCCTTCATGGGGCTGCTCTGCCAGGGAGTAACTCTTAAGCTGTCCTGATGTGATCTACAGAGGTTGAGAGGGACCTTCGGAAGACTGCCCAGAAAGCAGACAGAAGGAAATAAAGACCCATCCCTTTACACACATTTGACAGCCTCTAATTCTCCTTCCAAACACAACCCCTTTTATAAAACTCCCAGTCAGTTAATTAGGAAAAGTGTCATCAGACAGGCTCCTTGAAGCATGGGAGCGTGCTTGAGGACGCGCTGTAGCCTTGCAGCCTCTGCTGGCATTTGACACCAAACCCACGGTGATCACCAGGACACCCAGCACCTGTCTGTCCCCACAGGTGATGGGTTGACCCAGAAGCCACGGCACAGTGTGAGCAGTCAGGGAGACACAGCTCTAGCTGGGGCACACACGACCCTCTTATGCTGCATGTCCCCAACCTGACATCTTGTTGCCCCTACCACCAGGCAGGCAGCCTGAAAAGATTAAATTTGCACTCGGCAGGGTGGGAAGGGAGAGGTGGAACCTTCCTTATGTGAGAGACACAATGAAGGCATTTAAATAAATGCTCTATTTTACACTGAGTACAAAATAAATGTGTATGAGAAAGCATGGATTTAAAAAGAAAGAAAAATGTCAATAAAAACAAAATAAATAAACATCCCCCTATAGTTTCAGGAATTCACATGATCCCAGAATGTCTTTGTGAAAGAGAAGTTTAATCTTCTGAATTCTCAGAATCAAAGCTAAAAAAAGCACTAACAATCAAAAATTGGTAGTGACAGAAAAAAAGCTTAATTTATTGTATTTACTTCAGGTCTGTAAATTAATAACCTGAAGTATTATTAGAAAGACAGATGTCTGTTGGGTTTTTTTTCTTTTTATAAGATTCAGTTTATTAGTAAGACAGCTCAGTGATCATCTGTGCTACTTTAATTCTTGGCGTGCTCCTCAGTGGAGTTTTGGCCTATGCCAGCCTGCATAACACCTGGGTACATTTTGGGGTATAGCATGCACCCAGGCAATTCTTTGTGGGAAGCATGGAGAAGACTGCACCATATTTGACTTCCTCTGCCCCACAGAGTCCTCCAGCACTATCTAGCAGATTTTTCCCCCACCAGCACCTCCTCAACAGCACCCCACCTCAGCTTTCAGCTATAAAACCATCAGGATCCAACATGGACCAAAGTGCCTGCAGACACATGAGAGGAGATCCTCAAAACCACTGCTCAGACACTAATCCTAATGTCTTGGGGCCACTGTCACATCAGACTTGGGGCCTGGCACTATAAAACACAGACACGGTGGTCTGTGCCACTTGGTATCAGAGACAGGGAACTAGCCACGGAGATGCTAGTTCTAGTTTTTAAGTTTTAATTTAATTTAATTTTAGTTTTTAAAAATAAAAATTTAGCAGTACAGAGAGAACCTCAGTCAAGCCTTCAGTAAAATCTTACTGTGATATGGATGTGGACTGTATGTTCACCAAATCACGTGTTTAGGGTTTCTTCATGCATAAGGTAAATCATCTGCCACATTCATTAAGAAGAAAAAGAAAAAAAAAACCAAAACAAAACAGAAAAGAGTACTCCTCCCCTAATTTATTAACTAATTTTTAACAATAGTATATTTACTGCAGGGTAAAAAAGCCTCCACAGAATACTCTTTAGAGCTGTCATGAACCCCATTACAGAATAGTATGGCAGAGGCTAAACAAAGGCACGTTTCAGAAGAAATTTCCCACAGTTTCCCCAAGATCCATAAAAGTACACAGCATATAAACGTATCACCATAGTCTGACGTCATCCGTTTAGCTTTACCATCCACAGGGACAAAATTTCAAAGGCTGATCTCAATTATTGCATCTCCTGTAAAGTTCTGTGAAAGATTTCAGAGTATCTAAATAAGTAATAAGAGGGACACAACTAATACAGGCTGGAGGAAAAAAAAAATAAAATAAAGAAATATGCACCGATTGTTCACTGTAAGCACCGTAATCTAATGCTAATCTAATTTTTATTCCCTTGATCTGCAAGTTTAGATATTTAGAGATTCGTTTAAGACACCAGATTTGCGTTGCAGACAATATCTGTAAATGAAAGGAAGCATCAAATTTTAAAGTAGATTTTTTAAAGTACGTTTTCTTTTACTGTACAAACTTGGAAAAAAAAGTTTCTTAAGTACTTCGAACACTTAGATTAAAATCTGTTCCTAACGTAGTAGCCTAACTGAAAGAATTTGGTTTATGAACCAAAAGCTGCATTTTTGAAACTCCATGCATTCAACTGCAACATGAGAGATAAATGATCTTGGCTAACATCTGTCAGCCCCATCCACTTGATCTCATTCAGCCAAGTAGTTTTGTAACTTTTATTGTTCAATGGTCCAGAAAGTGACTGTGTAAGAATATTGTGTAAAATTACATCTTCTCCTTGCATAAGTTCGTATTCAAAATAAAACTAATATGCTTTACTGGCAGAAAGCAAGTTTCTACTTCTAGCAGTCTTGGAAAAGCATTTTTATCCTGCTGTGTACATCAAGAATATCACCAACTAATTATACAATATAGAAAAAGGATGCAATTACTTTCCAGATTTTTGCTGAAGGTGGGGCAGGGAATCAACATGAATTTTGTGTGTGCACATGCAACTATTAAGCTTCATGAAAGCGGAAAGATAATAGCAACCCATACCCACATCCTTAACACTGAGTATCTCAAATAACTGAGAGGTCTAGTTTTGAGCTATTTGCAAAGAAAAATATGTTTGCAAACATCACATGTAATTAAAAAATAATTTTTGGAGAAAGAAATCCAGATAGGCAAAATCTTGTATTCTGTGAATACTATTCAAATAGAACCACTAGGAAAATATAGTCTCAGACTATAATAGTACTCTAAAAGCATCAGCAAACTTTTCTTAATGGCTTACCAAGTGAAATAAAAGAAAAACGCATTTGAAACTCCACAATTTGGCATGTCCTCATTCCAAAGCATACTATTAAATTAATTTTAGGATACTACTAAATTAATTGTGTGCCAATTTAATAATAAATTTTGGGATATCCAGCTATACCTACTACTTTCAGAAGATTGTGTTGCATAGTCATTTTTATGCCAGAACCATACATTCAGCATTTGTTCTATAAACGTAACAAATGAAGGAAAAATAAACATTTACCTAACCAGGACTAACATTTTCTTCATGTGGGAAAAACACCCTACTACCAAACCCCCCGTGTACTAATGACAACAATTATACAATAAAATCTGAATAAAACATAGTCAGTGGCACATAAACTCTGACGAGATAATACCACATCTCCAAATGTCATTCTTTTAAATGTATTTGCAAAATGAGGTAGAATTCCGAGTTCTCCATTTTACCAACTTTGTTATAAACAAAAAAAATACCCCATAACTTTTATGATACAAGTTTAACTGAGCTATTTGATGCCCAAGAAACAAGGTGGATTAATAAAAAATACTATCGCACATTAGTTCCCTCGGTTTCTGTTGAGAATTCTTTTTATGATGAGATTACATAAAATCTGTACCTTAGAAACTCAGAGTGCTTTAATCGGTCTCTTTATACCTCTGACAAACTTGAATATATCTTTCTTCAACAATGCAGCCCCTTCAAATCAGCCCTTCCAAGCAGATTTCTACTGCCCACACCCTCCAAGTAGGCCTCTAGTAAAAATAGAAAAAACAAAACTTAGTTTCTGAGGTAAAAAGGAAAATATGGAAACAGAAATAAAAGAAAAGAAGAAAAATGTGGTTTAGGCTTTTATATGCCATAGAACAGCTTGCTGATGTTTGCGGTCCCCCAAAGTAAAAGCCCCACTTGCAGTTCCTTTTGCATATCACTATGCGCTACATCTGAACCTACAACTGCTCCAGACTCAAAATCAAGAAGACTTGGGGTTTTTTTAATGACCCCACCCGCTTTTTTTTCATTTCCTCAGTGCCCTCTGCTCTCACATAACACACTGCCATATACATTCATATTTTCTCATTTCCCAAATGAAATGTTCAGATTTCAGAGCAATCTACTGTTCAGGGAAATTTGCTGACAAGATGCTCAAATAGATTTAAACTTTCTATGCGTGTACGATTAAAACAAAGATATTTGATTGCAAAGTATAACAATATTATATAGTTAGTAAAATAGCTGTGAAAACTTTCTTCTAATTCTTCTCGAACAGTAACGAAGAATTTAATCAAGGAGCGACTATTGTAGACTAAGAAAATTTTTGTACTTGGTTTGGTTATTTTGCGGACAGGCTACTCTACTTAAATCGTCTGAGAAACTAACTTTCCTTTAGAGAATGTCAATGATTCCCTATCAGCGACACGTAACCAGACTCCTGTTACAAGACACTTACGAAGCATTCATAAGCTCTCAACTCCAGAGGCTGTGAAACTGCTAATCTACACAGGTTCAGATCTGTTTGGGACACTGAAGATCACACCATAAATGGAATTTCCAAAGACTTTTGTGCTTGTTTAAAAATGTGATACTTACAAAAGACAGCTCTGGAGAGTGTAACCTTCTGGTGGAGGCTGGGTAACAGCTGAATAGATAAACTTCTGCAAAATTTACCTTTTCCTGTTCACCGTGCATAAAGATAGAATCATAGAATCATTTTGGTTGGAAAAAACCTTTAAGGTCATCAGTTCCAACTGATAACCTAGCACTGCCAAGACCACCAAGCCATGTTCCTAAGCACCACATCTACATCTCTTAAATAGCTCCAGGGAGGGTGACTCAACCACGTCCTTGGGCAGCCCATCCCAATGCTTGATAACACTTTCCTTGAAGAAGTTTTTCCTAATATCCAACCTAAACCTCACCTGCCACACCTGATTTCCTCTTGTCCTATCGCTTGTTACCTGGGAGAAGAGACCAACCCCCACCTCGCTACAACCTCCTTTCAGGTAGGTGGAGAAAGTGATAAGGTCTCCCCTCAGCCTCCTTTTCTCCAGACTAAACAATCCCAGTTCCCTCAGCCGCTCCTCGTAAGACTTATTCTCCAGACCCCTCACCAGCTTCGTTGCCCTTGTCTGGATACGCTCCAGCACTTCAATGTCTTTTGTAGTGAGGGGCCCAAAACTGAACACGGTACTCAAGATGCAGCCTCACCAGTGCCAAGCACAGGGGGACGATCACTTTCCTAGTCCTGCTGGCCACACTATTCCTGATACAGGCCAGGATGCTGCCGGCCTTCTTGGCAACGTGGGCACACTGCCAGCTCATATTCAGACGGCAATCGACCAACATCCCCAGGTCCTCTTCCACCGGGCAGTTTTCCAAACACTCTTCCCCAAGCCTGTAGCGTTGCATAGGGTTGTTGTGACCCAAGTGCAGGACCCGGCACTTGGCCTTGCTGAACCTCATACCATTGGCCTCAGCCCATCGATCCAGCCTGTCCAGATCCCTCTGTAGACCTTCCTACCCCCAAGTAGATCAACACTCCCACCCAACTTCAGTGCCATCTACAAACTTATTGAGGGTGCACTCGATCCCTTCATCCAGGTTGTTGATAAAGATATTAAACAGACTAACAAATGCGTTGTCTTATGCATTTGGAAAAGAGTTAAGTCTTGATGCACAATACAGAATACACCCCCTATATTAAATATTGTAGTATCATATTACATGTTTCTATTATTATTATGTTATATTGTGTCAAATTCTCAGATTCTAATAACTTTCAATTTTTTAATTCTTGTCCCAGACATGAATTTCAATGCACAGCTGGTCACAACTTAGTAAGAATTTGACTTTGAGCTTTCATTTGAGTTTCAATCAATCAGAGGTATCAGATCTTTAAAGACTAAAAATTCATGTTGTTATCAATGTCCAAGCAGTCATGGTATGAAATCCAGAAGAAAGCATCAATGTTGTTATTAATCGTACTGTGATCAAATTTCTTCTACTGAGCAATTCGAGTGGAGAAGGGCAGTACAAGTACTGATACAGAACTACTAGTGTTTGCTACCATTAGGCATATTCCCAGTCTTAGGACTGACTGTGCCGTCCGATTTGCATAATTACTAAGGAAAGATACTCCTAAAGAATTCCACATCATCCAAATTTTGTTTGCCTAACATCCACTATTAATCAGAATTTTTCAGACATTTGTTTCCTGTTCTTGCTTCCTTTCCAAAAAAAAAAAAGACAGTAAGCATTTAAGAGAAAAAAAACCATATAAACCATAAATTGAAAAAGATGGGGAAGCCAGGAAAAGAGTTTTAGCTTAGAAGTAGGAAAGCAAAAAAAAACCCAAAAAAACAAAAAAAAAACCCAAAAAACTAAACCAACCCCCTACAAGCATTAACTCCTTTCAGTGCATTCTCTGCTGCTGGCACTTCTGTCTATGACCCAGGAAAATCTACAACAGAATTGGCAGCATTTCATTCTCTTGCTGCAGCAGCTTTTCCTACCAGGAAATGAAAGATTGAAACATTTTACAATTATTTTGTTTGCATTTTGTGAAAATTAAATGCTTCATTTTAATAAACACAGTGTTTACAATTTATTACTGATTCCTGTTAGGTTTTAATATTATGAAATATTTGAATTCTTTCATGCAGCGTTTTGTCAAAACAAGCTCCTGAAGAGACAAACAAGCCAACAGGAAACAGGGCACGTTTTCATCAGAATTTTCAAAATCACCTTATTTTCCATAGAAAACAGATAGCTGGAATTAGCAAAATATCCTGGGAAGACTAACTGTGTTTACAGAACTGAAAACTCAATCTTAGTCAAGTTTTCACAGCAAAGACAGTTTTGCAGTAAAAAATCTTACCAATACGTGTGAAGGATTCTCCACCGTTTGATGCCTGCAAGTCAGTTCTGGATGTCTTTCTGGAGAGCAGCAGCAGAAATAGAAGTTACTGACTTGAGACAGGAATCAGAAAATTCTGTGTTTGCCTTATGCAAAAAATTGGATTAAGGTATCACCGTGATCATTTAGCCTTAACAATGAAGGATGACAGCACAAATATTTCCCTGTATTTACAGATAAATGAGTCACGCATCAGGAAAAGAAACACATAAAAACTGCTGAAGATTCCTAGCAGTAGTTTTTAGCTGTGGTGCATGGATCTATAGGCAAATTTGAAGGGGCTTACAAAAGTAAGCCCTGGAAGGGTTGGTACAAACATGATAAAAGAGCCCGCAGCTCTACTTGCATATCCTTAGAAGTCCAAAATCAAAAATAAAGCCACTGATTTACAACTGCAGTAACAGACACGATATTTCTCCATCAGACTACGTAACACAGGTTTTTATAGCTCAGCGATCTGGCATCCAGCAGGAGGTCCAACAAGCCTGTTCCCATCTTCTACCAATGCCACAGCCAGTCATTTATCTCACAAAAGCTACCTGCCTGTATTGTGTTGTTCCCCATGGGTTTTCCCAGGGCTGGCCACCACATTTTCATTAGAATATATAAATATACTACCAGTATTTTTTTTTCCCCCACAAGAAAAAGCTGCCTTTCAACAAGATAGATGTACAGACAACGTCTTAGCATGGGAACAGGTTGCCCAGAGGGGTTGTGCAGTCACCCGATAAAGCCCTGAGCGACCTGGTCTCATCAGAAACCTGATCCTGCTTTGAGCAGGAAGTTGGACTAGGGACCTACTGAAGTCCATTCCCACCTGAGGTATCCCATGATGCTACAAAAAAAAGGCATGAAAGATATGTGGACAGCTTTCATTCACTCCTTTCACTCCATTCAGGTATCCCTGGAATGTTTTGCTATTTCCTTTTTTTTTTTTTTTTTTTTTTTTTTAACTTATAATGTTTTCTGAGGCTTTAGAGCACGTTCACAAAATAGCATGTGTTTCTATATAAACAAAAGGGTTTCCAAATTTTTTTTTTTTTTTTAAGGATGGGACAGAAAACCTCATGGAAATTCTTGATTCCAGGACGAATTCAGAAAAGTCAAGTGTCAAGAGTCTTACAGAAGAAATCCCAGGAGCTGGTAAAATATTGGTGCAGAGAAATCTAGAGGCAGGCTCTGTCTCACCCCTATGATTGCATCCATGTTGCTTTTCAGAAGAACAGCCTAAAACTGCCACCAAAAAATGCTAGGAAATTTGTTTGCAAATTGATTTGAAAAGTTCAATGGAAACAAAAATGGAATAGCAGGCTTCTGTGCATTTATTCCCCCTGCATTTTCTTACCCTTTCAATTTCCAGACCGAAAGAGCAAATTCTTAGTTATTACAGAATTTGATACTGCTAAGGAAGGACCACCTACAACTGAAATACAGCATCAAAACCAGGGAACTACATAAACACTTATGAGAAATCCTTGTACTTTAACCGTCTCACCCTGCATTTAGGGGACAAAAGACTCAAGAAGCTATTCTGTTTGTTTGCCATCTATTAGAGAATGAATACAGCCTTCTCATAATGTCAGTGATTTGCTAAATGTCCCTGCAAAGCACAAAAGCCTGCTGTCCAGTCTGTGTGCCCGTGAGCACTGCAGCCCTCTGGAATAAGGCACGAGCTGCCATTTTGCAGTGTCCTAGTACTGATTTCAAAGCCTTCTCAGAAGTCTTAAATTTCTTCATGTTTCTTACCTACGTAAGCTTTATTTGCTTTCTCCTTTTAGAGGCCACCTAAAGGTAATGTTTCATTTTGAGGCCGCTTGCGGGTCTGCATTTCTCCACATGACAAGATACCCATATATTTCCCACTCTGCCTATTTTGACTTAGTGGTCAAGCAGCTTGCTGAACTCATGTCTGTCAACTGGTTTTGATGTGTAATATTCAACTTCAGTCGCTCACTTCTTGCTCTCTGATGCACTGTAAGCAGGTCTGGTTACTTTACATCTCTGAGCATCAACTGCACAGCCCTACTAACCTGCTTGCTCTCATTTTGTGTTTGAAAGCCGCTGCTGATGTACAGTCTGTATTGCTGTCACAGTATGCTCACCTTGCTTCTTTTGGATTGCTATGCAGTAATACTTCACTCCACTGGTTGTTAAAACAGATCGTGCTTCACAGCATGGACTACGTCTCACCTACTTCCTGCGGTATCCTGTTTCTTGTTTTACTTGGTACAGGCATATATTTTTTCTATTTACGCATTACTTATTTTTTTACTTTTTTTTTTAAAACACGAATGTCAGCAGTAATGGAAGTGTTGGACTGACAGTTCAGAGACAGCAAAACCAATGACCGAGTCCCATCTTCCTTCTGCTGCTCCTCTCCAGCAGCTGGTGGTTGCCCAGAACAGGGGGCAGATGAAGTGCCTGCAGCTCCAGTTGTGCCTCCCACCCATCCCATGGGGGCAGATTTAGATTAGATATTAGGAAGAAATTCTTTACTGTGAGGGTGGTGAGACACTGGAATAGGTTGCCCAGGGAAGCTGTGGATGCCCCATCCCTGGAAGTGTTCCAGGCTGGGCTGGATGAGGCTTTGAGCAGCCTGGTCTAGTGGGAGGTGTCCCTGCCCATGGCAGGGGGGTTGGAACTACATGATCTTTAAGGTCCCTTCCAACCCAAACCATTCTGTCAGGACTCAAGGGGCAGCAATATTTCTCCTGCTGAAGGAAGGGCTTGTCAGGGCTGGATTAAGACAAGAAACACCTTGGCTATAAACTACCAAAGCACCTTAGCGTGAAAATGGCATTCAGCGGCTAGGCCAGACTTAGAAAATTAAGCCATCTGTGACTGGAAAAGCAGGAGTCAGAGATCACACACCACGTTCCCTCACTGGCTCCAAAAGCTACACAACCCTCTCTTCTTCCTCTCACCGCTTTGCGCAGACAGAAAGAAAACCAAAGCTCTTCCCCTTCCCTCTCCCGCATCACTAAAAAATTGTCTCCCACACTCCAGGAACCAACTTCAGCAAACTGAAGGGATTCGGGCAGTGACAAAAACCTTGCTAAGCATCTCTCCCTGCTCCGACGGAAATACATTGGGTCCCTGCAGGTCTCCTCCTAGGACACTGGAAGTTGTTGACTGACATTTTTACGTTGCAAGTTCCTGTGATTTCCAGCTTTTTCTTTAGCTGATTGTAACAGCTGCCTGACATCCACTCTTTCAAACACAGGACAAGCCCTCAAAGCCCCCTCTCCCATTTTCTTTTCCCCTCAGAGGCCAAATGTTATTATGGATCTGTAGCAGGAGCCCTGACGTTCGCAGCAGTCCCCCTCTTGATGGAGGAGGTTTCAGCTTACGTCTAGCCTGCACTCCAGATTTAATCGGAGGTAGCTGGTGGCACTTGAACTGCATCTCTGGAAACCTGCCCACTTTGGTGGCAACCGGAGAAGGGGCAAAGACGTAGACGTGGGTCTGTCTATTGATGCTTGGCTCTGCAAGGGGAGCTTGCAGGGAAGGGGAGGGGGGGAGAAGAGAAGAGCCACACACAAACAAAAGGTGCGTGCTGACGTTAATCTCCGCTAACGAAGCCTACACGGAGCCTGTGCTCTGAGTCACCCAGCTCCGCGGCGAGCCGAGAGAAAGCTCATGAATCAAACCGCCCTGCCGTAAGGAAGCAAAGCAGCGCAGCCCGGGCGGGTGGGGGGAGGGAGGAGAGCAAGGCAGGGCTTGCGTCAGACCTGCAGCCTCCATGCTGCCCCAGCCTCGGCCACCCGCGTGTTTACCCTGGCACGGCACGCCTCACTTGAGGACTGCTCTTACCCCAGGGCGGCCTGCAGCTTTGAGGAGCTGGGGAACAGGGAATGTGAGTGTCCGGGGACGTGCCTGGTGCCAGGAGAGGGCTGTGACCATGGGGGCCAAGTCTCTTCTGCTGTTTCATTCGTTTAGGCATATGTGTGTAAATTCAGAGCAGAAGCAACCAGCTATGGAGAGTTAGCCCCAAAGACCATTTCTGCAGCTTTGCCGATGTGCTAAATGCTGAATAGCATGAGTATATAAATCTTAACTGATTTACCATAGCACCTCTGCACAAGCATAGAGACTCCCTTCCTCTCCAGTCAGCCAAAGACTCACAAAGAAGATAGGTGGACTACTGCAAGGAACTGGTTTCAGTTCCTTTCGTATAATCAAATGTAAGTCTAGATTTAAAAGCATATCAGAGAAGAAAACTGTCTTCCTCCATAATATGTTCATCAAGGAACAAGCCGTATGTATCTGACCACAACCAAAGAAGAGGGTTTTTTCTACAGCTATAGCCGTAATCTGTGTTTCTGTTGGTTGAGTTCTCAACTTGCACGCTCCAGTGGCTGGGCAGTGAGGGGTATGATGTGGCAGTTCCAGGTGCCAGAGCAATCATACACCTCTCCACACACACACAGTCCTTGGTTATTGCCAGGTAGACCAGGAAGGAAAGCCAAGAGCCTGCAATGAAGGTTGCAGGCTTTCCAGGCTGGCAAAAGCAAAGGCCTCCCTCTCAGAGTCCAACTCCTCCGGTGCTCCTTGAGGGGGAAAGAAAGAGATTAAGCTGACGGAAGATGCATTCAAAGCCTACATGCCCTACAGAACTGGCATATAGCACAGAGTAAACCAGTTCTCAATAAGAATTGCAGTCAGGTTTTTCTTTTGGTTTTCTTTCATTTCTTTCTTGGGGGAGGGAAAAAAAAACAAAACCAAACAAAAAAAACCCAAAACCAAAACACCCAAGCAGGCCATCTTTCTGACCGGTACAGAAAAGATGGCTATACAAACTCCATAGTGAAGCACAGCACAGCCTTCAAAATGATGTGCCCTGTGGGCAGGAGAAGCACCTTGAGCTCTAGGCTACTGTTTCTAGGCAAGGACCTCTAAGGCCAGTAAATACTACTTTCTATTAGGGGAACCACCAGGAAGGAACAGGAGCTCTCCTGTGTGAATATGGTGCTTTGTTTAATGCTTACCTGGAAGATGAGTGTTTTTTGTGATGACAAGCAAATATAAAAACCTTGTCCTAGGAAAGCTCACTTGGTAGACACTAGTTTACTATCACTTTCAGGAGGAACATACAAGAAGGAAACAGACTGGCATGAAAAAAACCTCCTCCCTGCAAACATTTGAGTGTTATTAAGACAGTGCCAGAAGACAACCATGTGCATCTGAGATCAAAGGGCTCCGGTGATTTTAAAAGGGCCTCTCTCAGGGGGGATAGGAGTTACAGTGGCTCAAGAAAAAGAAACAAAGGCAACAAGGCATGTAAGCCTGCTTAGGTTATCTTCACAGAACAGAAGAGCCTCTGGAACAACTATTCACATATACTTTTTGTCTTAAAATGTCTGGTCTCAGTGCCTCATTTCAAGTATTAAAATAAATGATGCCATGCAGCCATCACGTGAAGCTCAATTTATTCTGCAGACAGACATCACTTCACTCTGCCTGCTAGAAGATACTTGGCTCTGTTATTATAATGTCAAGCAAAAAACCATATGCCCTGACTCTCAGACATGTCTATTAACTGGGGCTCAGTGGCTCACTAATCACCAGTATGCAGCTTTCAAGCAGAACATGCTCATGCCTGCCCCAAAGATACTGCAGGACAGATAGGTCCTCTTCACTGCAAGTTCCATTATGCATAGGAGGAAGAACTGCAGGTGTCTGAAATTAGCTGGACCTGATGGATCAACAGAGTTGATCTGTAAGGTGGATCTATGTCTATAGGCCAAGGAAATGAACATTAGGGAAATTTCGGCTAGAGGGAAGCCTCAAGCCTGAAAAGATGCCATTCAAAGAGAGCAAAACTAACTACAACTGAATTTTATAAGGGTTTTCCATATCTGAAGTTCTGCAAGAGATCAAAACTGTTTCCTACAAGTTGCACTGTGACAGTTTGCCCAGGTTTTGACACTCAGAGACAGCAGCAAAAATAATTGAACTGCGCTGACTTAATAAGGAAATTAAGTATTCAGAAAGCAAAGGTAGTCAGTGCCTTCTTCCTGGGCTCAAAATCCTTATCAGCTTGAAGCTAATTCTGCTAGTCCTCCTACGGAGTCACAATTTTTACTTAGAAAATTCATGCTCTGTACCTACTTCTGCACTGAAACTTTCAAACAGAAACCTCTAATCTCAAGGGCCAGAGAGGGCCTGCAGCTTGGACTCAAGCCTGTTTGCAGCCACCAGGTTTTGTCAGCTTTGGAGTGGAAAAACCTGTCAGGGGAAACCAAAGCAGAATTTGTCCAAATGGCATTTCAGGAGCTCACTGGGAACTTGCTTGCGTGTTGCAATCTGAAAGTGAAACTGCAAACCAGGGGGAACAGGATGATTGGCTTCCACTAGTTTCTTTTGAGCTTTTAGTTACCAAGTACTCGATAATTTCACACCAACAGTCATTAATAAAATGACATTCCAGCACTGCTATAACAGCAAAGCACCACACAGACCACAGCTTTGTCTGTATGGGGGGGCGGTGGGGGCGGAATGACCAACACAGCTATAACAAAATAACTTTCCTTTCCAGCTTTTATTCTGGTACCACTGTTAGCAGGCTTGAGGTAGGTTTTTTGCTCCTCCCTGCGCACAGAACAGTTAAAAGATGGGTAGGGAAGTGTCTCCCCACTGCAGCCTGGCTAGAAGGCTTCTTCCACCACCACCGACAATGTTCAGGGAGAAGCACCCAACTGGAAAAGTTGTGCTAGTTGAAAAGGAGAAGCTACACAGGGTAGTTTTAGCTCCGATCACCGGAGGCTTGCCAGTACGCTGACTTCACATCGCTGGTACTCAAGCAGTTAAACACAACTGCGAACTCTGGAAGCTTTCCCACTCCTCGCTGAAGCTTCTCCCCAGTACACTGGTAACTGGTAAACAGATGGTACAACAGATACAGTGTCAGCTCCCTCCTTGTTGGAAATGCAGCTATCCAACATTTAGTCAACCTGCCTACAGTGAGAAGTGACTGAATGAGAAGTAAAAACATGCTTGCATTCCCCTTTCTCTTTTAACTACTGCACATAAACAGCCTGTGCCTTTTGCTTCTCTAACAGAGTCCAAAATTTATTTTTTTCAAGGGAGTCTTCTCTCTATAACTTTCCCATCCTGGCTGTTGTGGCAAAAGGTGGTAAAAACTCCCTCTTGTGCAGTCTCCTACAACCAGTCTAGGATAAACAGTCATTCAGACTGGCAGCATTTTCCTCCTCAAAGTTGCATCCAAACAATAATACAGACACTGCAAATAGTATCATGAACTCCAACACTCATGAACCAGCAAGACTACCAGAAGCATCTGGCACTGTTTTGAGGAAAAGTTTTTGGTTTGTTTCTAGTTGGGCTTCCTCCAGGCTTCGCTGCCATCTCTGACTTCCCTCCAGCCCTTCGGAGCGGCTTCACTAAACTGAGCACCAAATTCCGCTCCTTGATGAACACCTCTTGCACCCTCCACCAACTCCATCGCTCTCTCTCCCATGACTCCTCCCTCATATTTCCCAAGCTGTACCCACTTTCATCAGCCTCCCACCATCTTTCTGTCCTCTCATAATGAGGTGCTTTTCTCTTCCCTCCATGTAAGGCTTTATGTTCATTAGTACGGCACTTCCCTCATTGCCCGCTTCCCCCAAAGCTCTGTCCCGGAGCCAAACAAAATTCGCATCTTGTTCTGAATTCCGCACTTCTAGCAGAGCATACATTTTCTCTTGCAAATGCCTTATATCAAGAAGTAACTATGATTCCGGACAACTTGCCAAGCAAATCTCCCTTTTCTTTATGTACCCGAGCCATTTAAAAGTCACTTGATGTGGATAAAAAGCACAAGGTTTTAAACAGGGTCTATTATTTTTTGCCAGCAATGGATACAGCAAGGTTTGGGGATTTTTATGCGTGTGTGTGTGTGTTTTTTCAGTTCCAGGCTGAGTCAATATATTATGGAAAACAGACCTGCCTCCAGTTACCTAGAGACTGCTTAACCATGGGGTTCAAGTGACAGTGTAAAACCACTCCACAGGAATGTGACTCAATTGCTCAATTCAGCAAACCCTGTTGGTGGATTTCCCCGCCTTATAAATCGCGCTTGCCTATTCATTATTTCCCATATTGCATGAGAAAAAGAAAAGAAAAAGGAAAAAGCTTTATTAATTGGTGGAAATTTAGATCCTTATTAAGGCTGAGATTTAAACATACAATTAAGTCAGGAAACTCAAAATTATGTTTTTTTCTGCTTTCATTCCCTTCTCCATTATTTCCCCATCATAAGTGTATGCTCTCTCTCCTGTGAGCTTTGCCATCCATCAAGTGCATATGTACCAAAAGCTTTGTTATTTCCAAAAATGCCACTCCAATGCTAACTTCAGCAGCTCAGCCTCGCTCTTCTCCTGTCATACGGCAAAGTATTTATTGTTATATTCACATGAGTAAACTGTGCCCCCCAAAGGGTAAAGTTATTCATCTCTGCTTGGGTGTCTAAATCTTGGCTCCTTTTCCAGAGAGGCCAAATGCCTGTAAACCCCCTCCCTTCTGCACCTCTGCAAAGTAAACAACATTCATGTGAGAGCCTAAATACAAGTCCAAGAGCCTATCTTTAGGCACCCGACTCTAGAAACGTTGGTGTGAGTGAACAGGCCCTGCTTGGGGCATGAATCACTCAACAGAGTAAGGTTAGGACAGAGGAGTTCCCGATTCTTAATTTAATTCTCTCAACCATCCTGCTGCTTAAATGAGAAACCCAACCGGGATTCTTAATTACAGTAATATACTCACCAAACATATTGCGTTCATTTCTTTGAATTACTTTAGGAACAGCATCACCAGCCAGGAGAACAAAAAAAATCATGCACAAAAATGGATTAAGGACCGACAGCCTGGTGTAAAAGGAGTCCTTGAAGCCCACCACATTTGGATCCAAGGACTCCTGTGGATTTCCTTAGCCACAGAGGTGCCACAGAGCCCCAGCAGCAGGCAGTTGGCAATACCACGATGCCAAGCCTATTCCCTTTCTCAGATTTTTCTCAGCTAGCTCCTCTTATACCTGCATTCAGATGACCGAGTATTTGAGCATGACTTATCATCATCGTGGATACATGATTTTATGCCCTCAATCTCCCACAGGTCCCTGGTTCATCCACTCCGGCACCAGAGGAGCGTGCCTGAGCTGACGCTGCATTTGGGCTATCCTTCATAATCCCCTTTTTGCTATGATGGCGGGGGGGACACGACATCTTTTAACCTTCTTCAGTTCCTTCTCTTCTCCCAGTAGACACAGACCAGGAGAAAATGATATGTCAACTAGCAGAAACTCTTTGGGAAGAGCCCGATCACAGCAGAGGCAGGGCTCTTAAGCTTAAGCCCCACTGTACGGAGCCCGGCGACAGTGCACAGCCAGAAGTAGTTCACTGAAGCGGCAGCCAACAGACAGTCCTCCAGGTAAGGATGAACCTATTATAAAACAGACACATTTGCTAGGGGAAATGTAGCAGATCTAAAGTTAAGCCTAGTTTGGGTTTTTCAGTTTGACCTGGCAGCTTCCATTTTGTCCAAGACCTGCCTTTTGGACACACCGCCTTCCTCCTCCCCTTGCATCTGCAAAGGACAACCTCAGCAGAAGGCAGAGAAACATTTAAAAAGTCTTTGCATAAAAACCTTCCCAGCCAGAAGCTTTCTGAACAGTCCAGAAGGACAGACTATTTGAACGATATCATCAGTTTGCCAGGTCTGACGAGGCAACACAACCGCTTGGACGTGACTGTGTTTGTTTGTCTCGCTGGTAGCGCAGCCCTGGATCCTGCTGTCACATGCCTCTGAGCACTTCAGGCCAGGGAATGTCTCTCAAGATTGTTGGTAAATTCTTATCTGTATTACAGTTGCAGAGGTGACGCTTGCAGACGTAACCCTGAGCAAATCTGAGCCAGGCGGTAACCCTGGTAATTTGGAGGGGGATGGGGAGGAACAGCAGCAGCCAGCTGGGAGCTGATCAAGATGCCTCACGCACAACCCTTTGCCTTCTACAGCTGCTAGGGCTCAAGCTAGGACCTGTAGTGAGCAAGACAGGCTACGAACACGCAGAAGAAATGTGACTGCTGCCTGAAAATGCTGCTTGCATCCTTGATGCCACAAAGTAAATTAATATTTCTTTTAACTCCCTTTTCTTTATCTGCACTACTCACCGTTACAGTGGGGGCTTGATTTGTACTTCGAGCTAGCTGAAATATGGGACAAAAAAGCACAGGTGAAAAACATGCCCTTTGTGTTCATTTCAAAACTTGCCAACTGGTTGTCATGGTGGCCTTTATTCGCATCATCCCTACGGGCCACGGTGTGTTTCACCGATAGGAAGATCCTTCTGTCTGATTACTAGGACGCAGTGATGTCAGCTGAGCATGCTTGCCACGAACAGGAGGTAAAACCCATTAGCATAAACCTCAGCGAAAGATGCTTAGACAAGTGTGTCTCACCTTGGGCTTGCCCCAAGCTACCAGATCAGTTGACTACTTTCCACAGCTCGGCTAATGTGTAATAACGCTTCCAGCTGCGGTAACTCAGTGGTACGCTTGAGCCCGGTCGGGACTGGGGTGAAATGTTTCAGCCCTTTCACAATAAGCATAAAACCTACATGACCAGTCTACATTTACATTTACTTCTTCTCCTCTTAACTGGTTTTGCTTCCCCCCACCTATATACAGTCCCTTGACCTTAGAGGTCAAGATCTGAGGAGTGGAAGACACCATTGAGAAACCTATAAAGCCTATCTTCATTTAGCATTAAATTTTAGAGAAGTAAGTGAAGAATACAACCAGACTTAACTTTTTTTTTTTTTCTTTTCATAAACAGCTAAAATTAGCCAAAACCTACAATTTCAGGGGAAAGGAGGGGGCGGGGCAAAAACAGAACTATTCCCATTTCAGGTCACATCTAATGAAAACGTTTGGCCAGAAAAAAATAGGGAAAATGTTTTAAACAATGTAAGGTTTTATTTCAACATTTTCTAACCATAATCATTCATTTCAAAAATGTTGAAATGTTTCATTTCCACATTATTACACATGTCAATGTTTTGCTATAACACAGAATTTTTTAACTGACTCAAATTTAAGAGGAAAAGAAGCTAAAAATATTAAATAGATTGAAAACGGAATGTTTCACTTAACGGTTATACAAAACAGTTAGAATTCCCACAGCGCGATTTTTTTTTGACAACTAATCCATAAGATCCCAGATTTTACTCCAGCAATGCCAGTTGTGGGAACCTCCTAACATGCACCCAGTCTGCTTCCTGAAGTTTTGAGCTGAAGATGGTCTGTTGACCTCTCCCCTCAGGTCATGTCACCTCACCTTGAACAAAGCCAGCAGAACAACAAATAGTGGTGTCTCTACCAATTCACCCTGGGTGAAAGCCTAAGGACCCACTTCACGCATATTGGTGTTGACGCTTGCACCTGACAATAAAGTGCTCTCAAATCCAAGCGCAAACTGTTTTAGAGCACCACTCGCTTCACACAGCTCTGGAGAACTAGTCTGAGAAAGCTCCTCTGGGGTTTTAAACCAAAAGAGACAAAGTACAGCACTTAGTAACACTTTGCTGCTATGTGTGGGCAAAGGACTTTTCACCAGCTGGGATCCACCAAGAATTACTACCTTCAATTTTTGTCCTTAAGGAACAGGCAGTTTAGGGGCTAGAAAAATCTCCACTCCCTACCTAATCACCTATGCAGCTCTGCACAAAGCAGGCAGTGGATAATATGAAATGAAACTGAGAACAGTTCCCATTTTCCTGAGCAACTAATGTGCAGCTTTAAACATGTAGTAGATATTTTGCCTTTACCATTAACAAGCCGAAACGTGAAGTATGACTGCCTTGATACCCTCTGGACACTCAAGTTTAGACTTCCATTAACAATAAGAGATACACAGTATGTTGCATTACGACAAGGATCGTAAATCTCTGCTTTTGGGAGCTACTGCATGTGAGCTGTATGTCTGTCTCCTTGAATTAGGGATTCTTACCGTAGGTAATCTAATCAAAATGCTAACAAACCCCTTTTCATGTGATCACAGAAAAACTGCTGCACGTTAAGAAACACAAGTGATAAGCAACAGATACTCGAAATGTCCTTTTATGCACATTAAAGTGATGCTGAAGAAGGCATCTGTATTCTGAGGTGAGCAACAGGAAAATCCCCAGACACGACTGCAATCAAGAAATCGCAGTCTAACACACTCACTGAAGCTGGTGTCAGTATCTCCAATAGCTCAAGTTTCGGTTGTCAGTCAACCCCTCCTTCATCCCCACTTATTCTGAGCAGGCTCCTTACACCAAGCAATGCTACATGAAGACAAACGTTAACAGCTGCTGAGCACCCAAAAATCTCTCTAAGTCAATGGTGAAAGCTCCACCCTAGGCAATTAAAAATGATGGAAGAGTAGAAAACACACTGAGGGACTGGGAACCCAAACAAAAAAGCCTAGAGAAGAGCAAGGCTGCTTTTTTTTTTTTTTTTCATTCCTTGTGCCTTACCACAACTAGCTTCTCAAGCCTACTTACCTCTTCAGCTAAGTCTCATTGTGACAGACATTAAGGTAAACCAGAGGTAAGCTGACAATATTGGACGCTCCAAGAATACAGAGCCCATCAGCAGTCTGCTGATTACAGCAATTTGCTATTTTCAATTCCTTGGTTGATTGCTTGTGGGTTTTTTTTTTTTTTAAATACCTGCTAATCTGTTTTCTGCATTTTCTTGTACCACATATATTTGGCCTCTGGGTTCTTATTTTTTCCTTTCTTTGTTCTCAGATCATTATTTGCCATCATCAAAAAAAATAATCCTGAATTTTAAGGATGTAAGAGTTGCTGCATGCCTTGAAGTTTCTAATCCAAAAATAACTCCATCACTGGAGGAGGTAAAGGGGAATTTTTTTTGGTTTGGGATTTTTTTAAATTTTTTAAAGTTTTCTAGTTGAAAAGTAGCTTAAGATCCTAGTGCATATCTCACAAGTTTGAATTTTAAAGCACTGTGTTTATTAGGCCTAAAAATCAGAGGAATGAAAGCACTGAGGTATTGTTTTTCCACCATAAAAACATGAAGAATAAATTATTTGAATACCTTTAGGGGGAAAAAAAAATTGGCTCTTGGGCAGGAATTTCACCTGCCAAGTTTAAATTCTCTGCAAATCAGGATTGCAAAATTGCCCACCTTTGAAACAACAGTTTGTAAGAGAAGTAATGCATCCTTAACTGGGACACTGAAAATGATGTTGCTGGGAGAGAGTCTGAAATGCATGTAAATTAAAGACATATTTCTAGATTTTATCAGTCCTGTCCAGTATTTAGATGCGTTTTTAAAATATGAGATCTGAGCAGACCTCATATGTCTGAATACGTTTGTTTAGAGTTAAAGGTTGTGTATTAAATGTTATTTATACGCTGTTAAACCTCAGAGGGAGAAATATTAAACATGTCTGGGATTCACAGAGTACACAAAACAGGCATTAAATTGTACAGTTTGATATATAACTTCCTATAGTGGATAAATGCACCAACATCTGCTAAATACGTAGAAGATTTATTACATTTTCATAAGGTTTACTTACTAAATAGACTTCATGATTTGGCAAACAAAGCCTGACTATGGGGAAACTGTTCTTTCATTATTTTAAACCCTTTTAATACACACTTTGGAGGATGCATGAATATCTCTCACCGCCCTCCCTGTCGCCTGATGGAGGGAACGGTCTCTGAGCTGCTCAGTTGGCTGAGAAAGAGAGAACTTGTGTCTCACGTCTTGTTTATAGGATGGAGTCTTTCCCAGTTCCCAGAGCAAGGTACAGTCCTGCATATTACCTCTCTCCAAAACTTTGCTGACGGACTCAGAGAGTCAACAAAGAACCCAGTGCAGTGCAAAGACCCTCCCTCCCCCTGCGGGAGAGCTCAGCAGGCTCTCCTCCCAGGGCATAGTGAAGTCAGACATTTATTTTGGCAGCCAGAAAACTCTTTTTGAAATCTGCATAAAAGTTGGTAAGTTCCCATAGCCTGGGAATCTTTGATGACATACTGAATTTTTTTCTTATCATCGGACAATAATGCTCTGTGCCGGAAATAGAAATGGAAAATTTGGGCGCAGTGAAATCCTGTTTTCAGGAAGTCAGGGAAATCCCCCTCCTCCCCCCAACCTCATTTCTGTAGTTCTTATTCACATAAATGTGCAGTCAAGCTTCAGCAGCAACAGTGAAATTGATTTTTCTGGTCTGAGATGAAAACCTGAAGGTGAAAGAAGCTCAATTCAGAAACCAGAGAAAGCTAAGATTTTTCCCACCCAGGGCCAGAGATGTGCATCTCCAGTACCTATGGAGAACATGACTGAAAGCACATAAAGGACAGAGGGCTACTCACCAGAAGCCAAACTCATGGCTGCTGTCATTTGCTTTACCACATGAGCAAAATGAGGAGCAGCTTTTAGCCCAGGAATTATACAAACATGGGTGAAATATTTCTAAACAAAAAAGATAATTTCCCTTCTAGCAAGCTCTCCATATACATCACCTGCGATCTTGGGCTAACATAGCCTTTCCTTGAAATGGGTAGACTTATAGTAACAATCCTTCATTCCTTCTTTCTGTCCCTTATTGCGTTCCTTTAGACCTTCTTAAAAATGGGGTTCAGTTTTAAGGGAAGTATTTGTCATCAGGAATTTGCAAGTGGCTCCTGCAAGAAGCGGAATGTAGGTGCAGATGTATTTTGGAAGGGATCGAGCCATACAGAAGAACACTTAGTAGTTTAGCTGAAATGCTAACTTAGTGGTACAGACCTCCAATTCCACAGTTGCTTCATTCTGGAGAGGACAATACTTCTGCCTCTAAATGGCTGCTCTCAGCCAAACACTTAATGTAATGCACAGTCAATTCTTCTCTTATTCCCTTTAATCCAGCTGCATCCGAAAGTCTCAGTCATGATTTGGTGTCATAACTCACCATCCAAGATCTCCAGGACAGGGACCTATTTTTGTAATTTCGTAAACTTTTACTAGGTTCTCTGTGGACTGACTAGTGTCAGAACAAGTATATATACTGATAATATGGACTGCCTCCTGCTAACAGAATTAATCGCTCAGCATCCTGGTGAAAAAACATACCTTTGAATGTATGAAGCACTGGTTCTGTTACTGTATTTATTATTTAACATTTGCGTGTTAGAACCACAGATGGGCAAGTGACAAGCAATAGCTATTGGGGAAAAACATTATTACTCCTTGTACAAATACATCCCTCAGATAAGTTACAATATTATCCTGCCAAAATGGAACAGCTAACGATTTTCTTGCAGTCTGAGAAGTCCCAGATCACAGATGGCCAACTGAATAGTGGCTCAAGTAATGCTAAGCAATGAACAGCTGCTAACAATGAGGAAATTGTGCTTATAAGGCCTGATTCAATGCCCACTGAAGTCAATGAAAATCATATAAACAGCAGTGAGTGCCCTAGTGGCACTATTCTTTGGCAAGGAGCCATAAACCAGATAATAAAATATTGTTAAATTCCCCCCCACCAGAATACTCTACTCGCTGCTTTTACAGAGTAACTGAAACTTTGGTCTCCAGGCAAGCCTAGAAGCATCCGAGTGAACGCAGCTGCATTTAAAATCCTGATGTACACTAAAATAAGAGTATTATATATTTTACAGAGGATTAGGTCTTTATTTAGAATGGCTACAGACATTAAGGGGTTTAGTTGATTTTTATCCCAGATTACAGGCACATTATAGAAAACCAACACTTAATTTTGATAGACCATTACCTGAAAGTCCTTTCTTTCAGTAAATGCTTAATATTATTAACAAATGGCACTACTGTTGGTTAGAGCACCACCGCTGCTACTCTTAATAACATGCGTCATGAAGCATGTGTAAGAAATCAAGTGTCTGCCCCAAGTATTTTGTAGTCACCGCTTTAGCTGGACTAATGGTGGCCACCGTCCGACAAGGAAGAAGATCAGAGAGCTAGGGACATCTCAGTTCTGGAACATCACAGGAAATCGAAATCTCTTGTGGGTTTTCTTAAACCAACAAGTATGAAACGGCAAGTATCTGATTTTTTAAGTGCTTAGAAGGAGCAGCATTGAAAGTCTAAGCGTGACCTTTACACGCTTCACATCACTGTCCTAACCTGATGATGCAGTTAAGAATGCAGTTTCATAAACCCATGGAGAAAACTTGAGTACCTTCCCAGGAGCTCAGGACAGCAAGGAGCAGTCCTCGATGGGTGTGACAGAGCTGGAATACAGAAAAGGCAGGGCACTTGATGGGAACAAAACAGGAGGCTCTTTAAAGCTTAGGAAGTACTCATTAAAATTCAGAGATGTGTTGCTGATGAGTAACATCAGTGTTAAATGCATCGCTCTGTCCATTACCTCCTTGATAAATATACTCATAAAAGAACCACTGAATTCAGGGAAAGACACTTCTTACAGTCACTTTCCTGATCTCACACAAGATTTTTTAACTATCTGATGCACAATGAGTCTTGGCTGCTTTAAAAGCAAAGAGGCACTACTTCGAAGGCTGCAGAGATCAAAGACAACTGTTTCCAAGGGAGGAGTTTTTTTTTTTCCTTTTTAAAATATGCCTGCAAAATGTCTAGTAACACACTCCAAATTTATTTCTTCAGCTTGCTCAAATGCTATGCTCTCCTGGGTGCCTTTGTGGTCTCAGAAACAGAACAGGTACTTTTGTGCTTCTTTGTAGATTTTCCATTCTGCCACAGAGTCTGTTTATATTCCATAAATGCACAGGTGCACACAGTTATCCATGAATGGAGTCAGGTCGTACGGAAGTGAGGAATCGCTTCTCCTGCTATTTGCATAGGCTGGAGGCAGGCATAGTGCAAATAACTCTTTGCAGCTGTACCAACATGCTCCAGTCTCTACTTGCACTGTCCAAATCATCCTGCTTTGAGGCACCTCTTCAAAAAAAGCTGGAAGACATGGCTAATCAGATTACTAACAGTGTTGCAACAAAATTTAAAAGATTGGACTGGGAGCACAAGGGGACTAGAGGAAGCCTCAGCAGTGACGTGTGTGATGGAGCTCAAACTCCCCCAAGGGCAGGATATTAACCAGCATAAGGTGGGTGCTAACACCAAGGGAGCCCTGACGACATTTCTGACTGTCCCTGTCACTCACAGCACGCACCTGCCAGTCCTGCCACCTGGGTTCCTCACCTGGGACTGACAATTTTGGTTCAGAGCCATCTTGCAAGGACATTTCTGCTGGGGAGCTCCTCCTCAGGGAGCACACTGTGTCCCCTCAGGGGAAAGGTCTTCTTGTGCTGGTCTAACATTGCCAGACAGGAGCCCCAGCTGCCTCCCTGCCCAGCACAGAGCTGGGCCTGAAGCCTTGCTGCCACCACTACTGCATCATTACATCCTGCAGGGAGAGCAGGACCTTTCCCAAACTGGAATATTCTTCCGCAGTTGCTGATTTAGGCTGTCCTGGGCAAAAAAGACCAAGAGCACAAGCCAGAAGTGCTCCTGCTATGGCCACCGCCTGCATAGAGGAAGACACATCTTTTGTTACTCTGGTTGAGAGGTGGGAATCTGCAGGCAGCTCCATTTCTAATTTCCAGCCTGATGTGATCTGTCAGCAGCCTGCCGTGATACACTGAGCTAATCACATCCTCCCCAGAGGCTGACATGTAACCTCTGGCCTATAGCATCCTAAATGCAAGCGTTTGCCAGGAAAAAAAAAAAAAGAAGAAATAAAATAAACTCCAGCAACCAGCTATGGATGATGTAAGCAAAGGCTCTCCCTGATGCAGGAGGCTGCAGCCCACACGCCAGCCACACCAAATGCCCAGACGAGGGCTCTCGTGTCACCAGAACAGTTTGGGTTTTCCACATTAGCACAAACTCCTATACACCCAGCCAACCCTACATGAAAAGCTAGTCGAGGATTTCCCCTCCTGTGCAGATGAGCTTGCTCAGACAGGTTTCACCTCTTCTTGAGAGACCCAGACTTTGGATAAGCACCCTGAATAACACTTTTAGGATATGTTTGGGTATCCTGAACTCTGCCCAAGTTCCTGAGAGTTAGTTCTCTCCGAGGGCCTGAAGCACCAGGAGATTAACATCCGACAGGAGGCCAATGGGACATGTAGGGACTAAATTTGGGTCTCCCAGATCATAGATACACTTTGGGACCACTGGACCAGCCTCACCTGCTAGTAATTAGAAGTTTAATGGCATTACTGAAATTACAACCAAATTTTGCTCAGTTAGACTGATCACTGTCTAATTTTGAAAGTAGTTACATGTGCTGACAGGATGATTACAGCTTTATTCACCCTTTTTAGACTCAAATTTAAAATAAAATACACTGAGATTGTATCACATGATAAATTGCAGTCAGCTCTCAAGTCTATTTCTTACAGATTTAATTCCAACATTGTAAAGCTGACAGCCTCACACAGCACGAAAGAGGAGTATTATACTTTCCTAAAGCAGAAGCTTGACAAAGGGGGACAGATAACACCTACTCTGAGGCCTGGAGGGCCCAAGCTACTGACTCTGAGACCACAGTCTGGCTACTGATTAGCTTTAAAAATCTGTTGAAAACTCACATGCACCCACTTGCAAATTCTCACTAATATTCTTAGCTAGGAAAGGCTAATGTCGCAATAATAATATGCCGGGCTTAGAAAAGTCTTTAGATTTAGCATCGATAATTTTTCCCTGCAACTCTGTGCAAATGAGTCCATGAGAACAGAACTACTCAGTTTGACACAAAGAGAACCAGGCAGTCAGATAAGTAAGTGGTTCAGAATTGTCCTATCTTGTTTCTAAAATGATCTTTCTACAAAGCACAACCTAGAGAAATAAATGCATTTTATATAAAGTAATTCTGATTGTCGCTTGTTCAGAATGACCTGATTAATCCATGTATGTTCTCATTCGTACGTAAAGCAACTCTCATCAATATGTGGTGGTGACATACTGTTAACACATCTTGCATTTAAAAATAAACCTGTACATGTGTACATCATACAACGGTCCTTGACACAAGTTCACATAATACAGCTGTACACATCCTGCATGTGTGAGACTTTCATCTGCACTCCGAAGCTGCTAGCGCATTGGCTTTACCTTTGCTTTTCCAGTATAGTTTCGTATTTGCGTTTCTAAGCCTGGTTTTATTTGGACTTGTTTAAATGTTGGCAATTCACAGAGCCGGGAGAGAAGAGGCAACTGTTAGAGAGTTTGTGCCCTCTGGTGTTCAGCGGCGGATACTGGATCCTCCCAAATGCTGCTGCTTTGTGCTACTGCAGCATCATCTCCTCACCAAGCCTTGCCTGCCCGTAACGCAGCTCACTTCAGCAGAATAAAGTATTTAGCCCTGGTCTGCTTAATTGTAGAAGTATTCTCAGCCAAATACTGGGCAGAGACCACTGTCTCCTTTTAAGACCATCTGTACGCTATACATTCAAGATTTTAGCTTTGGGGATGATTTCAGCAAGATCCACATTAACTCAGCAGTTTCCAAAACTGAGGAATACTCCTGATATGGCATGCCTTTGTGTTTTCATTAGTTCAAATCAGCAAAAAACTACAACGGATAACTTTGGAAAATTAAATCACTTATTGACCAAATCCCCATAGTCCCAAAGCTGAGGATATACTCTTTAGCCTATATAAAATACAGAAGCTCCCATCAGCATGGTTTTCAGACGTCTGGTTGACATTTCCTGTTACCATGCCTGTAGTAAATTCTTCAAAATCCCGACTAAAATCAAGTTTGTGAGCGTAACATTAACACTCTGTTATGCCCACAAGCGCTAAATCTTTGCCAGAGATGACTCAATTACAAATTTCAGCAGGCAAATTCTGAATAGAAAGACGAGCTTATTCTCCTTCTGAAATCCATCCAAACTTTCCACAGTTCACTCTAAAGACACTCTGATGTGGAGTTGTTCACTGCGGTGAGATTTAAGGTAGTTTGCAAGGATTTTAGTGAGCAAACTGTTCAATCTACAGACACCACTGCTCCACCGCCTTAAGCTCTACACCTACTGTGCTGCCATTGCTCAGGAGCTCTAGTTTTAGAGGAGCCATTCACCTCAGCACCTACCCCTGATAAGGATACCAGTTCTAACCCCTATCACGTGGGGCATCCAAAAGCCAATAACAGTAGATGAGGTTTTGGTGGAGTCCAGTGGCATTTGCATCTCTGACCTCTCAAACAGTCTCTTCTGCCCTGTCCTCACCTATGAGCCCACTGCAACAGTTCCTCTACACTTTGCACCAGCTGCAGCTGAGTGATAAAGCTAGTTTAAACTCCTATTTTGCCCTAAATAATCCACGTCCTTTTAGTTATCCCTTTGGGAGAACCATTTTCCTCAGATTCCCACAACGTTCCCCACTGTTCTGATGGAGCCATTTCTTCTTAGGGTGTTAGAAAAAAGACAGTGCTGAAGATCTCATTTACAAACATGACCCCCTCAGCAAATTCATCTCGCACAATGACATTCAAACCAGTAAATTACTAGTTTCCATCACTGTAAGGAACTACCCTAAAAAGAAAAAAGCTCACAGAAATACCAAAAAAAAAAAAAAGGGGGCAAAGAAAAAAAAGAAAACAGCAAGAGTTAACAAAGGATCTGGATTCAATAAACTGTTTCAGTGGAAAGTTAGGAGCCTAAACACTGAATCTGAGCTTAATAGTGCTTTGCTACAATTATATTCACTTGAATGTTGAGCACTGTGTCATTAGATGAGTGCATTCAGACAGTGCGCTGCAGTAATAATTCACAAAGTGTTTACATTTCAACAAAGCCTTCTCTTGTGTGTTCTTCTAACCATAACAGCACGTTTAGACATTTTATAAACACAGCAGATTTGTTTTTAATTAAGGAATTTCACAGCAGTGAACTCTGATCACTTAATATTTCAAATCTGAGAACATCCCTATTACAGCATGCTAAGAGATTATTCTCTATATACTTCATACTCTGTATGAGTAACGCTTCCCCCAAAAATGCCACACTGCCAGCAGATGATGAATGCAGAGAGTGGCAACGCTGGCCCTCCTTGCAGCTCTGCAAGAAAGCTGTACCTGTGACTCAGGAGAATATGCACAGAGACACTGCTTTCAAGACTGATCACGATCAGCTTCTGCACCTCTGAGAAATTCTCTATCTTTCAAGCAAAGCACAGCTGAAATCAATAGTCTGCCAAGAAAAGTGGAGAGACTTTGCTTTAGTGCCGTGGGATTCATTTTCATGACTGTCAATCATACGGTAATTTTCACAATTCCAGCGCTGCAGTCTAACAAGTGCAATAATCTGTGGCCCGGACTTCTTGCCAAGCAGGATTGATTTAAGCTGAAAGACTGGGACACAGGAAAGGAGGAAAGGAGTGCATGTTTCACCCGATTTGACCAGTATGCAATTTACACTTGAAAGGAAAACTGGGGAAAGCTCGATCTGGTAGGAACTGTTGGCAGCAGGGCCTGTTTGCAGCTTAAGAAGCCAACAGAAGGATTGTATGGCAACAAGACTTCTGGTTCCTGCATGAATTTCAAATCACAGCGTTATGTTTAACCTCAAAACATCTGAAAGGAAACAATGAACAAGCATCAATCACCAATTAGTCATTATTTCCTGGACACTCCATGGAAAAGAAAGATGCTGATGCTGCGTCAGATCAGATTTTCGAAGCTGCTACGAAGTCCGTGGGACTTTCCTTGGCGGCCTCTGGCTTTTCCGCTCCAGCTGGACGTATCCAGGATGGTAAGAGAAGCCTGTATGAAAGGAGGGAGCCTTACCCTTGGGGTGAACTTTCAAGTGTCTCACATTAACTGGGGCACACATCCTCTGCAGGAATCACAAAGAGTAACAGAACCACCACCACATCTCTAGGAGCACTTTTAGAAGGAATACCCTCTAACCACTTCAGAGGCTGAGCTGTTTATAGCTGCCTTTCACCAGAGTGACTTGCAAGCGTCCTCAGTTTCCTATTAAGTTTATGAGCAGTCAGCAGCAATGAAAACAAGAGGGGAGTCGAGCAAAAAAATCTTGAATCAGCTTCACTAATAGCAATATGAAGTGGCCCTTTGTGGCTATACACCATGCTGGTAAAGAACAGAAACGCAGCTGTAGTGAGCATAGGTGGGACACTGCTCCCAGGCAGCACCCAGGACCAAATACCAAGCTTAAAATACATCTTTAATATATCCCATATGTATTACACACACTCCCCAAACACTGGGGCCAGGCCTGAGGTATGGGACAAGCTATGTGAAACATTTAGAGCTGGTTTCAGCTGTTTTTAAAAACATTTGTAGTACTAATTGCATGCTGTGACAGGCTGCTTTGGTTGGTGCTTTCCCCCGTAAGTTCACAAAGATTTCTGCTCATTTGTTTCCGTGGGGCAATCAGTAACCCCTCTAGCAAGAAGGCTGCTTCCAGTGCCTACCTGGCTATTAAATCAGCAGAATGTTATTCACCTCAGCCTGCCCTTTGCCACTCACAAACGTTTTCTGCCCGAGTCTTGCATTGTTACAAACAGGCTTGTTCATACAAAACTAATGAAGTCTTTCTGGGTGTTTTAAAACCAAATCACAGGAACACGACACGAAAGGGAACTTCCCTGGACCAGTCATGCCACTGGGAACAGCAAATATGAAACAAATCAAGCCCATGCAGTCTGTGAGCAATCCACAAGTTGAAATTAATTTATGGAGACAGTACACCATCTCTGTAACAACTTCTATCATTCTCCCTCAATTTCTGCTTGCTTAAAGGCTTTAACAATACATTTGGCAAAACCAGTCCATTTAAGCTTAAGCTTATCCTTTAATAACACAGATGGTTTATTTGACCTTTAACATCAAATCTGGATATCTGTGACTTAATACGTGTCCTCTATGAAGTCCTAGCACTGTGTGCACCAGCATGATGCTGACCAGCGGTCAGGAACTCTTTGCTTCGCCTTCTGAGACTCAGGGGTAATTTAATCCTTGCTCCTATGAACCTTCCCAGGTCTGAAAACCGCCTCTGACACTGATGATGAGGGCTGCAGGACACGTAGAAAACAGAAGGATACCCCAGGAGCACGCTGACAGCAAATATTTGTGTCACTGTTAAAAATAAGCATGTAATGCTTATTGCATTATAGAATTTAATAGGATATAATGAGCTGTAATAAGATATTTCAGGTATAATATAAAGTAAATGTCTTATAAATGCCAAAGAGTAACTAGAATTGATTAAACTGGATAATGTTGTTAAATGATATTTACTGCTAAAAGCAAAGATTTTTGTTAACCTGGCATGCAGAATTGACAGTGCTTCTTCAGGATAGTTTTGTTACAGACAAAATCATGTATTACCTTATTTTTTCAGTGGTTAAAATGATCCAAATAGCACATGAGATTTTTTCCAAAATAGTAAAAAATGCTAGCAACTGAAAATATACAATTGTCTAACATGCAAATCACATACGTGACTTGCAGCAGCATCACCTGACTGCCAAAGCTCATGAGATTTTCCATATCCACTGTCATTCTGGCTATGTTTGCATAGAAGTTGTTTCTGTAACACTTCAAACAAAATCTGTTCCAGGAAGATTCTGGAAGAGGCAATATATCATGCAGTTTCTTAATCACACACTTATTACAAAAAAATATGAATATAAAGAAATGTAAGAAAAAAAGACAGTCTGTTATTAGCTGCATTGGAATACAGGAAAGCTGTAGTATGGGCTCTAAACCAAGGTATAAAATTGCCCAATCTCCTCTCTACTCTTATACAAGAAATATAGAAAATGCTTCCCACAGAACTCCATCTGCAAACTGTCACAGCCAAGGAGGCTGCAAGCCAGGCTGCTCCTACCCTGGCAGCGCAACATGAAACAAATAATATCCACAGAGGGTCCACGCCACGAAGGCAAAAGCAGATAAGCTGCATTACTCCAGCGGGTAAATTCTATTTGCTAATATACAGCGGTTGCCTATAAAAGATAAGATCTTTTTTCTCATATCTAACTGCAAAGATTATCCCATGAACTAAGGAAGATTAATTTTCTGTCAATTTGTGTCCTTCATCCTTTAAACCTTCCTCACTCCAACAGTAACGCCAACGCCCCTAATGTCTTCTGTGTGAGATGATACATGTTGTGGCTATTCTGGAGCTAGGTGCATGTTGGCTGACCAGCCTGAACATGGGAGGACTGGCCACCTGGATGGTCTCGGATACAATACCCCGTGGTGGAAGTTTGCCCAGTTTTTCCTCTGCTAATTTGGGTTGTTCTCTTCCAACAGCATTGCAAGGGACAGTAATGAAACTAAGTCTATTTTAAACTTCTCTCCCTGTTTGAACTGTGGCTAAATTTAGCCTGAGTCCAAAAGTCAAGGGGAGAAAAGGGAAGAGGAAAGGGCAAAGGGAGGAGACCCAGAGACACTGCAGCCCAGTTTCCTCAAGAAACTAAGCTTAACTATCACTGGATCCTTCTATGCCTGGCGTGTATCACTGCTACTCAGGGCTAGCGCACAGGTCTCTCCCTTAGATGCATATCACCAGGTGACTTCAATGGACTACCCACACTAAATTTCTCAGCAGCCAAAATGCAAGTGTCCACAAACTGGACTTTCAAAGCAGGACACAGCTGCTAATGATGACAGCCAGCAGCGAAGCCAACCTCAGTTCAAACTCTTTTGTGGAATGGAAGAACAGAGAGTTCGTGCTGAGCGCCTTGGCAAGTTTTGCTTTTTGGTGCCGTGCCCTCAGGAAGGCGGGGAGGAGAGCACATAGCACGCAGAAACACAGCAGCGGAGACAGGGGAGGGGCACCATTCTCTCACCAGCTGGTTGCAGAGTATATGACGCGCAAGCTAGGTTGTGAACTGATGAGGCTTATCAGAAGTATCCCAGGAAGAGATGCAATTTAGCTTATCAAAGAACAATAAGCAAGCAAAGGCATGGTGAAAAGTTATCTATGGTAGCAAACAAGACTGAAAAGTCATCAGTAAAGGAAAACGTAAAGAAAAATAATTTTTTGTATTAGCTTTCCTCACAGGTTTCATTTTTATTGGTCTGTCCCTACAGCTAAAAAAAAATAAAATAAAAGTAGAATTAATTCACGTCAGCTCTACGGTTTGGTTTGTACCTCAGAGCGCAGAGTGATTACGCCTGCCTGGGTAATGTTCCAGGGAAGTCTCCCAGTCAGAACAATAAAATTGGCATTGCATTTTGTAGATCTCTCCCCTACTCCCTCTCACTTGATTCCTTTCCATCCCTAACTCCCCCCTTTCAAGGGATACAGATATCCAGGGATAATCCTCTCCTTCATAGTATTCAGTTTTATGTGGACCACACCATGGCACTAACTCAGGACTGTGACCCCTCCGACCACACATGGAACAGGATTACCATGGACTAAAAGCTCAAAGATGGATGGCTGGCATCATTATCTCCAAGCTCTCCAATAGACTTCCGCACGCCTATTCTAGTCTTTCAAATGACAAACTAAAATTTTAAACTAAAACTGTACCACAGCAGCTGAGCCCAGCACTGAAAGAGAAAAAAATGGATCAGGTCCATATACTCTATTCAGTGCAGTCTCTTAATGAGGGTCCATGATGAAAGGCGGAAAGAGAAAGCTCTGCTCCAACAGCTCCTGATACAAAGAAGGGTTACAAAGCCTGAGTGAGGACGGCCGCCGAGAGTTTGGGCAGCAGTTTTATCAGCTAGCAGATAGGAGGGCAATAGAGCTATGCTCTACTGGAATTACCTAGAAGCCTAAAGCATATTGTAACTAATAAGCAACAGAGGCATTTAACAAGTATAACTATTTTCCCAAGTAACAGAGTACATCCCACACCACACCTTAACAAATTTCCAAGCAGAATCTCATTAAATACGCCTAAATAGTAGTAGAGCTTCTATTTTGCTAGCAAATTAGTTCATGCAGATAAGAAGCCTTTGTCTTTCATCGCTAACATAGTAGGACAGGCCATAAAGACCACAGGACTCCTGTGAAGCTTTACCTCACTGCATTGTCTGTTTCCATCACGTTTCCAGTCCACAGATCATTAAAGTAAACAAAAGGGGTACTACAGATTTTATTAAGTTTCACCTCAGAACCAGTTTTTTTCAGTATTCCTTTAAGCAAACTACATAGCCTCTGTGAAACCTCTCAATTCCAAAGGGACCTACAGAAGGAAGTGTGATAGCTGTGCTGTTCAAATATGATATAATGCAAACAAATCAAAACAAGACATCTCTAAAACACTTGTGGAGAGTTCTCCAAAAGGCATATTTCCACAAAACCCAAACCATCAAAACCAAAAAACCCAAAACAAACAAAATCCCCACAAACCACAGACTATCTTCCTTTTCCCTTCAGCTTTTGAACACATAAGTAGTAAATTTCTCCACCACAAACGTACACACATTTTCTATATTCTACAGATGCCTAAATTATTTTTTCAAGTTTTTCAATAAAATTCTTCCCTTAGGCATTGAAGTAAATGAGAATAAAGTGTGAGGAATATTTATGCAGCCATCACTGCAGTGGTTGCTATACAATACAAAAAGAACGAGCAGCCTACAGAGAAAAAAAAAATTATAGCACTCAGGTCCACCCATATTTCACTCTCCCAGAGCCAGGGGATCTGCCAGGGAATCTGTCTTTTGTTTTAAATGTGGTATTACAGATTGTGAACCTTATACTGATTCCCCATTAAACCAGAATCTTAGCTGGTGTACTTTAGTTCAGTATAGCTCCACATTAGGTTTCTATCCTTATGATCTGAAATACTTTCTGATATGACATGATTGGCAACTGGTGCAGCATTGTCTGAACGCAGCTGAAATGACAGTCGGAGTGGCAGAATCTGCCCATTTCCCAGACGCACTGATCTGTCTCTCTCAGCTTTCCCGCAAAACTCAGATCTTTTTCCCCTACCTTATATGAAAACTAGGTTTCTCTTATCATCTGGACAGACTTCGTTCCTCTTGCATGGTCACCCTCATCATCCCCAGCGTTAGGCAATGGCTCTTCCTTGAATATACTCACATTCTCAAAATAGTGGTGGGCAAAGCAAAATGTTTGTGCGTGTCACCCAATTCTAGGCAGACAAGACAGGAAGCAGCAAAGAATTAGGCAGCTGAAGAAGAAACAGTGAGTGCACCATTTTGGGGTAAAATCTGAAGGCTTAGAGCAACTTGCCAGCAGGCCTCCAGCTCTTTGAGGACTGTCTACTCTGCTAAAAATGGGGTGGTTGTCTTAATGTCCAGCAGCACCTGGTGCTCCTTTCGGCTCAGACAATAGGTGAACATAGAAGAACTACTACTCAACTATAACAGCCACAACAAAAGTAAAGGTTCTTCAGACAGAGTGTTTCTTAACCTGAAAATCTTTGCTTTTGGGATAACCAGTTGTTTGGGTAGACTTGTTTAAATCCTGAGAAAAGTCAGAAAAGGAACAAAACTTCCTAGAACATCTGTAGCACAAAATAAGCTCAAAATAAACTGAGTTTACCGGCATATCTAGCTATAGTTTGGCAGAAACAAATCCTTTAATACTCCAAATAACTTTTTCTTAGAAAAGTAATTTCTCAACCTAATCTGAGGAGAGAACGTACCCTTGACCAATTCCCAAGTAATGCACAGGAGAAGAGTCCAGGAAGCAAAAACAACCAAACCACTAAATAAGTGACCACAACATAATTGCTATATTCCCTCTGGAGAAATTCACAGCACTGTTAAGAAGTCTGGAAGGGATTCTGTGCAAATAGGACGGTTAAAACCAGCAGGAAGTAGCAAAATGAACATTATTAGTCTCCAATTTCAATGCTGACGCAAATGGTACTCTCGACTGAAGACGCTGCTGCACCTTTCAGCCCAAGGGTTCATAAAGGGGTTTGTACATACTCATAATAGTTCTGGAAAGAACTAAAGATGGGGAGGGAAAATTAGCAAATACATTTATTTGTACATGACGCTTGTGGGATACAATACGTTTAAATTATTATCTCACCTGCTGAATTAAAAGTAAAAGACAAGAAGGTGAAGTACTCTGTCTATTCCCTTCTCTAGGTTTAGAAAACAAAAACCTACTTCCAAAGAGAGAGGAGGAAGGGGAGAAAGTGAGGAAACCTCTAGCGAACTCCTAGGAAATAATACTTTTCCCAGCTAGCTGGCTTCACCTCCCTTCTTTGGTTATAGGACAATACGTCAATTGATACTGCTCATCATCTGCTCAGACTTTGCTGACATTTCTACCTCTGGATTTTGAATGGCAGTCACTTATGAAAAGCTGTTTTAACGTAGCTCCACAGATTGGTTCCATTCTAAGATGAAGTAGTAAAACATAGTAAAATAAAAAGATGGGAGAGACAAGCATGTGAATATCCCTTATGCTTTGAATACACCAGGAACGTTTACACTTTTTTTAGCTCCGTATTTTTCAAACTATATAAAATCTCACTGCGCAATAACGGAATGGTACAGGCTTTCATGGTTCCAAAACCACCAGCACAACAGCATCCCAATCCCATACAGGGCCCTTAGAGACTATCAGCGTAAAAACAAATAATGTCCCCTTTGACATTCACATACAAACAAGTATTTCATAAGCCTGAAGTGCTCTCCATGGGTTCTGTCATTTAAAGACACCAATATGAATACATGCAACATGACTATATTTAATTGTTGATGTGAGGTTATAAATGAAAAAGTTTAAAAAGATGTTTCCATGGATTTTGAAGACCCTGCTATTAACAGGAATGAAAGAAAACTCATATTCTGCAATAACTTCAAATCAGATCTGTATGTACGCTCCTAAAAATAGATATTAAAAAAAAAAAAATCATTTCCCTTGTGACAGAAGACAGCTCATAAAACTCTTTGCATCTATTAAACACATTTTCAAAAAAGAACATGTTGCAAAAGTCTTTTTCGGCACTGCTCAGGATCAACCTGCTAGCCAAAACAGAAATTTACTGGCACCAAGGAGAAGTCATCACTTTTTTTACAGCTGCTTCTGCTCTTCAGGTGAATTGCCCATACATTTTCCACTGGTGATATACATGCTTAGATTCCTCAAACCAGCAGAATCAACTGGGAATCATGTCTATATCCCAAGTGTCTGTACCTTCAAAAGAGATATAAGGAGATCCTAGCTGTTCATCTCTCTGGGACACGATGCAGAATTTGACTGTCTGCTTAGCTATAGATTGCACAGTCACTGAATACAGATGGACAACACCTCCTCACGAACCAGTCACAGAAGTCACCCCTTCTGCTACTGCTACTTCAATTTTTTTTCTCTCTATAAAGACCCCTGCTGCTGAGTCACTGTACCACAGGATACACGTTGAGGATCTGAAAACGCTGTAGCCTAGCCCAGCCAAAAGAATCACATAATCCTAATAACCTATTTAGTAACAATGGGTATTTTTTTAATTATTTTTTTTAATATTCCCACATATCTTTCGCATGGGATCTTTAGTACTCCAAATACCTGTGTTACAATTAATGGGCCTTTCATGTTGTTCCCATAAATGAAAAACAATATGAGAGACAGATTTAAATAGCTAAATTAATCTAGGTAGAAACAGAATTTCCTGATTATTGAAATTGTGAAATTTACTTTAACCCTTTTTTTTTTTTTCATGTTTTTATGGAAAAATGCTACATAGCAACATAATCTCAACTATAATCTTTTTCTATTAGTGAGGTAAAAACAGCAAAGAAGATCCAAAAAAGCAATTCATCTTTATAAAATATGTCAGATGGGGGTTCTGTCCCTCTCACCTACCTTTCTGTCTGCTACAATTTCTAACATAAAGACTGTTTGGCTGAAAACAATGGAATTCGTAACACAAACTCAAAGTTCAATAAGTGAGCCCATTAATCTTATGACAGCATCATTCAGAAGCCAGGAAAAGAAGAACAAATACATGCTCTTAGTGTTTGGGTTTTTTTTAAAGAAAACAGTTACTCTTGCATACAAAGGTGTCCTGAGCTGGAAACTGGTGAGCTGAGTTGCCAGGTATGTAAGCGCTGTGGGAGCTCAGGCTGCCTGAAGTAACATAGTATGGCTGATGACGGAGCTGGAAAGCAAAAGGTGAATGTCACCCCTGATTAATTTAAGAAAATGCTAATTCTGTATTTTAATGGTTAGATATTTTAGAAATGAGAAATCTCTGCGTGCCAAATGAGTTCTTAGCTCCCCAAGTAGAGTTTCCTGAAAAACAGACATGACTTATGCTTTTATCTGCCGACATGGAGCCCCTTCCTGGTGTAGAGTAACATCAAAACCACTGATAATCACGCAGAGAAGGGCACTCTCTTACAGAAGCTGGTGTTTCCACCAATGCAATATCTTGATTGCAACGGAAACATTCAAGTCATCATAGCTATTTGTATAGCTTTCTCACAAGCCTTTGAGGTATACAAGCTGAGCTGCCCATAGCTGGAAGCCATGATCACAAAGTCTCAAGACAAGTCTTCACCAACACCTTTGGACAGATTTGTAGGTGGATGAGAAAATCTGGTATGATTTGACGTCTTTCTTCGTCTGCAGTCACCACTGCTGCAGTGCAGAATAAAGCAGTTCCTGTAAACACTATCTTCCAAACTGAAGAGAGCATCGATTTCTCTCCACTTCACAGGCAAAACCAGCAAAATTTATCAGACAGAAATTGTTGCAGAAAATGACTGTCCTGTAACACAGGAAAAGGAGGATCCCTGTTTTCTGATCCAAGCCGCAACACTCACTACACATCATACAAATAACTTCTTTACTTTTGACAGAGTAAATGCCACTACTCTGAACTGTCTCTCTGGGATTGTTGGGGATTTCAAGTGGTCCATTTCCATAGGCTGCATGAAAGCATGCAGGAGGCCATTAGCATGGTTCCTTCCAAGTGCAGATACCTGCAGCTAGAGTTCAAAGCCAGGACTGCCTTCTCAAACGTAATGCTTTGAACAGATGGGACAACTGGTCTCAATACAGAATACAGGTGTCACGTCTCCCTTTCCAGGAGAGAGTAAGGAAAGGAGGAAGAAAGGAAAAGAAAGAAATGAAGCGACATCAGAAAGGAAGTAAAAGAAACTCCTATTTTCCCTGTGTTTTGAGAAATGTATTTCTCTGCTGAAGGATTTCAGTGGACCACACAAGACGTTAAAAGGCAAGAGCATCGGGGTGTTCAGGAACTTATATGATGAATATATTGGCCAGACTTTGCACGCACTCCAAACATCTTTTTGTTATCTGCATCTAACATAAGCAAACTATCCAGTCTTACAAGATAACAAGATAGTGACAGGACAGCACAGCTTTGCCTAGGATTCCTCCTCAGAGAAAAGGGCTCTTTCTTGCAATTAGCGCTGGGGAGGACAAAGAGGAATGGTGAGGTTGCTTTGTGTGGTTCGCAGGATCAAGCCCTGCTGGAATGCAAGTATCAGCCTTTACAGTGACAAACAACAGTCAGTGCAGTCATGAGGAAAATCAGAAGCCATGTCCCTCTCCCATCTTCTGCCAAGGGTAGCAGAATTCAGTTCATTACGGCCATGGCAGACGTTTTCCCAACGCCTTTGCATGAATGCACAGACTATAGTTCCACACCCGTGATAAAAACCACAGGAAGCAGACTTCCAAAAGTGAAAGGAAATGGGGAGGAAGGAGGAACAGAGAAATACATATGAGATCTGTTTTTTCACAGTGGGAAAAGATGTGCTAGGACAAGGATAGCCTTTATATAAATCCTAAAATAGATACATGAACAAGTGGGAAACGGGGAGTTCAAATGATGGAGACAGACCAAATCACTTTAATTCAGAAAGCTTGCTTTTCAGCTCTCTAATTTACTTTTAAATTGTCTTACTTTTTAGTACATTAAGATTGATTGTTTGAGCAAAGAATTCTTACTGAACTTTAAAAGTAAGACAGACTAAGAGATCTAGCGTAATGCTTCCAATTTACATTAAAATCTATGCACGATTATCTTCTTATTATCTCCTAAAGATTTTTCCAGGCGTTTAATTAACATATGACAAGATACCCAAGTTAGTAAGAAAAAAAAAGTCACCATTTAGTGCACTATCTATAGCCTTTCAGAAGTTAGTTTCCCATTGTTTTTCCTCCTAATGCACTACGTAGTGCACATCTATTATGCTATTTTAATAGCGATGCTCTGTCAGAGAAATAAAAGGAATAAAGTTCTCAAGGTACCCACATTACATTTTCTAATTTGACTCCAGCACAAGTGTCTTTCAAAGTCAGTGAAACATAGATAAAATTTAGAAATTTTCAGCCAAGGACTCTGCTGCGACAAAGGGAGTTCTGGACAGGAGCTAGGTCCCAAAGAAACCCAGTGGAGGCAATAACTTAATGCTGACAAACAGCCTCAGAACATCTCTAGAAAGGTGGTGGAGCAATTGCCACGGCCCCGGGGGCTCCCCGTGCGCTGGAGGCTGCCCATGGGGGTCCATCAGGGCGGGGTCTGGCAGCCAGGGCCCAACCCCACTCCCAGCCAGGAGCAGGCAGCGGGGTACAAGGGCAGCCCCAGCCCTGGGCATTGGGAACCTCCCTGGGGATGAGGACAGGCCAGGATGGGCCAGGACCCGTGGACGGTCAGGGCTGTGGGGAGCTGGAGACCAGCCCTGCTGCGGGGTCGCTGGGGCAGCGCCTGACAGCCCCGGGGACTGACATGGGGTCCTGAGCTGGGGCCAGGCAGGAACAATCAAGGCCTGATGGTGCTCCCAGCGCCTTAACAATAAACACTCCAGGCCCTGTTCCCAGGGATCCTCTGTCTTTTCCACGCATTCCATGGACACAGACCACTGGTCTTTCCCACTTTCAAGCTGTCCCAATTCTGCCAAAAAAAAAAAAAAAAAAAAATCACCCTTGAACAAGTGGCAGGATATACTAATGTGCTTCACACTTACATTTTACGTGTGCCCTTGCTACCACACTCATGAAGCCTTCTGAGCTGCTGCTCTGTGCGTTCTGCTTTACTAACATGGCAGGAAAGGCCTGCAGCAAGTAGAGAAAACGAGACGTGCTTAAGGATGAAAAGATACTGTTTAAAGCAAATTCTCCCATCAAATGAGAGTTTCTGTTTCTTAATAGCCCCATATCTAGTACTTTCCACAGCATAAAATCCCTCTCTCTTGGTTTTGGGTTTGTTTTAGTTTTTTTTGTTCCCCCCTGGAGAAAGTGCTTCTAACAGCATTCACCAGTCGCCTAGCTCACCAGTCACAGAATCTCAGGATGGTGGGAAGAGACCTCTGGAGATCGCCTGGTTCAACCCCCTCTGCTCAAGCAGGGTCAGCGACAGGAGGTTGCTCAGGGCCGTGTCTAGTTGGGTTTTTAATATCTCCAGGGATAGAGACTCCACAACCTCTACTGGCAACTCGTGCCACTGTTCAATCTCCCTTAAGTTTAGAAAAATATTTTTCTTATGTTTAAACAGTAGTTCCTGTGTTTCAAGTTGTGTCCATTGCCTCTTATCCTGTTGATGGGCACTGCTGAGAAGAATCTGGCCCTATCTTCTTTATTGCCCCCATCACATATGTATAAACATTGATCAGACCCCCCCGAGTCTTCTCTTCTGTGGGCTGAACAGTCCCAGCTCTCTCAGCCTCTGCTCAGACATCACATGCCCCAAGTCTTTAACCACCTTCATGGCCCTTCGCCGGACGCACCCCAGCGTGTCCGTATCTCTTGCCTCTCTGAGGTACGCCTAAAACTGGACCTGGTACTCCACATGTGTCTCACCAGTGCCAAGTAGAGGAGAATGATCACCTCCCCCAGCCTGCTGGTAATGCTTTCCCTGATGCAGACCAGGATGCTGTTGGCCCTCTTTGCCGCCAGAAAACCCAGGTTCATTTCTACAAAGCTGTTTTCTGCAGTCAGCTCCCAGTGTGTGCTGGTGCATGGGGCTCTTTCTGCCCAGACTCAGGACCTTTACCTTTGTTCAGCTTCATGAGCTTCTTGTAGGCCCATTTCTCCAGCCTGTCTGAATTGCAGCACAGCCACCTGGTGCATCAGCCACTCCTATCAGTTTTGTATTACCTGCAGACTTGTTGAGGATACACTCTCCCATCATCCAGGTTTATTAATGAGGAAGTTAAATAGTATTTGCCCTGGTGTCAATCTCTGGGGAACACCAAATGCTTGGACTCCAGCTGGACTTCACGCCTGTGGTGACAACCCTTCAGGCTCAGCAGTTCAGCTAGTTTTCCATCCACCTCTCTGTCCACTTATCTAGCCTGTACTTCATCAGCTTGTCAATGAGGATATTGTAAGAGAGAGTTTCAAAAGCCTTGCTAAAAGTCCAGATAAGCATCGTCCACTGCTCTCCCTGCATCCACTGAGCCAGTCATCTCATCATAGACTGTTATCCAGCTGGTCAAGCATGTTTTCCCCTTCATAAATCCATGTTAACTACTCCCAGTCACTTTCTTATCCTTAATATGTTTGGAAATGGCTTCCAGGAGGATTTGCTTGTGGAATGCTCCTTCCCATCTTATCTCTGCCTTGAGAGCCAGCTCACTGGTCTTCTGCCTTTGGTCTTCTGTGGGACTGTTAACATTTACAGCCTCACCAAGTCTTTGCTAGAACTAATGAAGGTTCTGTTCTCCACCCTATTCACCAAGAAGAATGGAAAGACAAAACTTTTTCCAGTCATGCCAGCCAACTTGGCACTAAGCTTAGAAGTAACAAGTACTTAGAGCAGCACTCACTAGAGAATAACAACAACTACACATTCAGTTATCTTGTCTTGGTGGAGAGAGGGAAATCTGAACATCTCCTACTTTGCCAGAAGACCTCATAATCTTGAAAAGGCAAGGAAAGAGCAGTAAGAAAAAAAACAAACTGGCTTGCCAAGAGGAAAAAGAGGACAAATCTTACCAGAAAACACCAACGGCAAGTAACAGAAACTTGGGAGATAGGGCTAAACAGTTCTAGACTCAAACTTCGCCCTGTTTCCTCACACTTGTAGATCCAGTTCTACAAGATTTAATTTTCCTGTACACAACCAAGCATGGCTGCCTCAGTAAAGGCACAGACTGCCTACTTCAACACCTAGAATAAGAACAGTACTATTTGTAGATTTTGGATTTCTTGTCAACCTCCAGAAATCTTTGATCTCATCTTTCATATGCTTTTCAGTGTAAGCCCATATTAATCCACCTGTTTATTAATCGTGAAATGCTTTACAGGACTGGGGAACACTGATTGGGTCATGAGATGATCTGGGAATCAAGAAGAGGTCCTTTGGTCTCTCTAGCATGCAAGAAATCTCTGGAAGCCCTGTTCAGGCTGGTCCCAGCTGTCAGGCTGAAGGCTGGGCCCTCAGAAGGTGCAGAGAGGGAGCAGGTGAGAAAAGACAGAAAAGGAAGAGCCATTCTCCACTGCTTTCCTTTAAGGCATTTCTTCTGTTTCAGATGCTAAGTGTTACATACAACTGTGAAACGTTTTTATAAAGGAATATAGGCACTACTTTTATAGCTGATCTGAGTTTTGATTTTAAAAGGTCTTTCATCAGACTATGCCACTTTGTTGAAACCAAAGCCCTCTGCAAGAAAGACCCAAACCATTCATCAGGAAGGTGTTTCAGATTCTGGGTGAACTTCATTGTTAAGAGCAACATGGAAACATTTCTGTCCTCCATCTTGCTTAGAGTACGCATCCTCCTCTCAAAGGTAACAATCCTACGCGACAGAAAAGATCCAGGTGAGTGTCTGGCAAACTTGTTGGATCTTACACAATCCACAGCCAGTAAGATACCAGCTAATCTAAAGCATTATTACCTTCTTTCTCAGTTTGCCACAAAAACTGGCCCAAGGTTTGCCTCATCATTGCAGATCAAACCAGCATAAGAACCTGGCTTTACTGCTCAGCAGCCTTTGCATGAAGCTCCCTGGGAACATTTTTTCCAAGCGTCTGGCACTTAACAGCTCTACAGCTCTTGAAACATTTATCACTGTAATAGCTAAGCAGTAAGGAGGGAAGCTGTTTGAGAATGTCTTTTTTTTTTTTTTTTTTAAAGAAGAAGTCCCTATTTAAAAAAAAAGCCAAACCTCAGGTTTCCTTAGCACCTTCAGTGGAACCACATAGAACTTTTCTCCATTCTTGCAATGACACATAAGCCTTCCTTCTGGTACCTGTGAGAAAGAGACACACACTACACTGCTGAAACTATCAACAACCGAAGACTGTTTGCCTGTGTTTTCTCATCTCAAAATCTCCACAGTTTCCTTCATCCTGTATGTTTAAACATTTTCCATTTATATTACTCTACCAACGCTTGTTTGTGTATGTGTGCCTCTCTCCGTGTACACCACAGGATGGCAGCAAATGTTAGAATATAAAGAAAACAGCTGAGCAAGAGACAAGAGTATTACAATTGATTTATAGATATTATTGTTACTTGAAACAGAAGAACTAGTTCCTGAACTGTAATCCAAGTTCCCATATGCATAGGCAAAGACACATGTCTTCAGGCACACAGACACAGTAATGCATGAATCCACACCTTAGCAGGTCAAACGCATTAAAAAAAAAAATATTGCTTAAGGAAATCAAATTATATAGGATGCCATTATAAAATGTAACTCGGGAATTAACAGGATGCTTTGTTTGATCCAAAGTAAATAATAATCTGCAAAATTGAGATGGGGAACAAATTTGTGTGGAATGACAGTAAATCGTAATTGAGAAGACTACATTGCTTAAATGTGTTAATATTGAAAAGGCATCCATAAAAACTAAACCAGAGGGGGAAAAAAAACCCCACATTCAAAATTCATCTCAAGAGAGAAATACTCTTCCTGTTTCAGGTACATTAAAAATTTATGTAAAATGTTTTACGTAGATGGGTTCATTTGATTGAGGGCACTTGCCACAGGCAAACTAAAAGACGTTGCCTATTTAAAAATTAAGTAAATTGTGCATATATCTTGCATGGAGTTCACAATTCGTGCCTCACCATTTTTTTTAAAGCCTTCTCAGTAATGAGGAACTCAAACAGAAGACAAAGCATATAGAAAAAGAACAAAAAAAATCCAATGGTGGCTTTTTAAACTTTTCATGTGAGTTGTAGACTTCAAAAGCTGGGATTGAACTTCTGTATTTATCATTATTATTAAACTAAAGAATAAGAAACAATACCGAAAACCTCACAATCCAACAAGAACATTTTTAGAATGGCACACTATAAGGATTTAATGTAATTTTTGCAGAGCCACCTTTAACTGAAAGTTATGAAGTAGGTTCACAGGAACTTGTTCATAAAGCTTCTATTGATGCTTTCTTTATAAACTTTGCTACTGTGCAAAGTTATTCTGTCTAAGCCTTCAAGCCATTATTGTTTTATAGTAAATTTAGATGAAATATTTATTTTTAATTCATGCTACATCTTCTGTTCATAATTTTTTCCACTTTCTTCTTACCTTACCACTTTGTTTCTCTGTCCAATACCAAACTAATCAAGAGCCATGCTACCGTAGTTGGTAAATCATCAGTATTTTGAAGTTGTAGGCTATGTCAATTGTTTGCAATGCACCTCTTGCCAAAAAGATTAACCAGCCTCCTTTGAAGATGCCATAACTGGTACAGTTAAGTTTGATTTCAGGACTCCAGCTAATCAAAATTGTGATCTTTGCACTGCGATAGCTAGACTTGACTCCCCCTCCTGACTGCTCTTGAATAGCCCCATAGAAAAAGGTGACAAATTCCATGATTACAGTTAGCACATTCTGGACATAAAAGTGGATGGGGGGAGCACAATTGTTCCTAGGGGATCAGGAAGGCATGTGAAAAGAAAAGCTAGAAAAGACGCTCATGTCCTTGTCTCATGCACTGAACAATTTATGTGTCAGACAACTTGGCTGGCCAAAGAAAATTTATGCTAACATATTTTAAGAACTTTTTTGCCTCAGTGTTTACTGGCAAGGGCCCTAACCACACCACCCAACTTGCAGAAGGCAAAGGCAGGGACTGGGAGAATGAAGAACTTCACTGTAGGTAAAGATCAAGTACAAGACCATGTAAGGAACCTGAAGGTACACAAGTCCATGGGACCTGACGAAATCCATCCACAGGTCCTGAAGGAACTGGTGGATGAAATTGCTAAGCTGCTTTCCATTATATTTGAAAATTCATAGCAGTCTGGTGAAGTTCCTACTGACTAGAAAAGGGAAATGTAACTCCCATTTTCAAAAAGAGAAAAGAGGAAGATGCAGAGAACTACAGGCCAGTCAGTCTCACCTCTGTGCCCAGCAAGATCATGCAGCAGATCCTCCTGGAAACCCTGCTAAGGCACATGGAAAATAAAGAGCTGATAGGTGACAGCCAACGTGGCTTCACCAAGGGCAAGTCATGCCTGAAAAATTTGGTGGCCTTCTATGACGGGGTTACAGGATTGGTGGATAAGGACAGAGAAACTGACGTCATCTACATGGACTTATGCAAAGTGTTTGACACTGTCCCACACAACATTCTGGTCTCTAAATTGGAGAGGCACGGATTTGATGGATGGTGGATAAGGAATTGGCTGGATGGACGCACTCAAAGGGTTGCGGACAATGGCTCGATGTCCAAGTGGAAACCAGAGACAAGTGGTGTTCCTCAGGGGTAGTACTGGGATCGGTGCTGTTTATCATCTTTGTCGGCAACATGGACACTGAGACTGAGTACACCCTCAGCAAGTCTGCTGATGACATCAAGCTGTGTGGCACAGGCAACACGCTGGAGGGAAGGGATGCCATCCAGAGGGACCTGGACAAGCTTGAGAGGTGGGCCCATACCAACCTCATGAAGTTCAATAAGGCCAAGTGCAAGGCCCTGTACGTGGGTCAGGGCAATCCCAAGCACAAATACAGGCTGGGCAGAGAATGGATTGAGAGCAGCCCTGAGGAGAAGGACCTGGGGGTGTTGGTGGATGAGAAGCTCAACACGAGCTGGCAATGTGCGCTCTCAGCCCAGAAAGCCAACCACACCCTGGGCTGCATCTAAAGAAGCATGGCCAGCAAGTCGAGGGAGGTGATTCTGCCCCTCTACTCTGCTCTGGTGAGACCCCACCTGGAGTCTGCATCCAGCTTTGGAGTCCTCAGCACAAGAAGGACATGGACCTGTTGGAGCAGGTCCAGAAGAGGGCCATGAAGATAAAAGGGCTGGAGCACCTATGACGACAGGCTGAGAGTTGGGGTTATTCAGCCTGGAGAAGAGAGGGCTCCCAGGAGACCTTACAGCAGCCTTCCAGTATCTGAAAGAGGCCTACAAGAAAGCTGGAGAGGGACTTTTTACAAGGGCATGTAGTGATAGGACAAAGGATAATGGCTTCAAACTGGAAGAGGGTAGATTTAGACTAGATATCATGAAGAAAGTTTTCACTGGCCCTGGAACAGGTTGCCCAGGGAAGTTGTGGATGCCCCATCCCCGGAAGTGTTCAACGCCAGGCCGCATAGGTCTTTGAGCAACGTGGTTTAGTGGGAGGTGTCCCCCTCATCTGGGTGCAGATAATCTTTAAGGTCTGTTCCAACCTAACCCATTCTATGATTTTGGACTTCTTACAAAACAAGAACATTTCATGTATCTGATGCGTGTGGAAAAAGTAACTTCCAGATCTTACTGGCAGTTGTGCCTCTCTGCTACACCTTCTTGTGTTATAGCCATGGCCTTTTCCATCAGAAACTGTGGAATGACCATTACGCATGACTGTTCTCTTCTAATCTGCTGCCGAGCCCTGGCCATACAGTGAGGCAATTATAAGGGCACAGCTACTATTGAAGTCAGTACAGTATTTCTTCCCTTCAGGCCACTATCATCCCACAGATATGAATAAGGATCTGGAAAACAAATGTTTTCTATAGTCTCCTGCAACCTTCTTGCTGTAAAAATAGATTGTAACGATGCTTATGTCATGTTGTTGCTCAGCAACCTTTCCCCCCACCCCCCCTTAATCTCCCTGTTCTCTAATATCTTATTGGTCTTCACCCTGATCAGTCTGCAAACTATGACTCACAGTCAGAAACAGCACTGTCTGCTAAGCTTGCAGGACATTCTGCCCTCCAATGATTGCATAGGTTTAGGGAGGTACAACATGTTATAGAGTAACCAGAGACAGGATTTTGACCTGGGGGGGAGGGGGAGAAGGCTAACGAAAAACATGAGGGACAGGGGGAAAAGTTGAAGTGAATTAAAAAAGCAGTCCTCTACCTTGAGGAAGCTTACAAAAATAAAATTAAAATTAGATCTTCTGTCAAGGTCAGCAGAGAGGAATCAATGACCTTATCAAAGTATCTCCTTTTCTCTGATGAGCTCTAGAGAAGGATCTTCCTTTGATAGAAGAAAAAGGACTGTCAGGCAGAACAGCAAGGACTCACAGCTCTCATAGCACCTGAAAAGCTTATTGTTTGAGAGGAAATGACAGAAAAAGGCAACTTGCAATCACAGCTTCTGCACGTATAGTTGTTTGGATGTTCATCTCTGAGTCCATTTACACACAGAGCACTGACACTAAAGGGTGAAATCCAGATCCAGAGAGCTATTTGGAGAGGGATTCAAGTGTTTAAACTTAGGTATGCATGAGCATTTCCAAAGTCATAAGGTATTCCAGTCTGGCTTTCAGCTCCTGCCCTAGAATAGGGTGGGTCTCCCATAAACCTCGTATTGTATCTGCTGCCTCTTTACCAATGTCTCAGGTACCACAGGAAACATACCACCACATTACATGCTTACCTATGCTTTGGTCCCTGCATCACTCCTCAAATATCTGACTTCTACTCAAATATTTTAACCTTTACGTGTTTTAATGAATGCTGGGGGAAAAAAGATATCCCACCTAAAATCCATGTTTAATTTTACCTCAGATATCTGCATTTAAGTATCTGACAGTACCTGATCTGAAAGAAGGAATACACCTTGCATCTGTGTGTTCTTATTTTCATTACATTATGACTCCACCTTCCCATGCAGTTCTGATCAGTGCCCAACAGAGAAAGCTTGTCCTAATCCACTGGCACTTGCTGCCTCCCAAGGTAGTTTGAAACCTAACATCTATTTCATATCATCTCTGAACACTAGGCTCCATAAACACAACCACATTCTGGGACAAGATTTTCTACCTTCTTTGCAAAGGCTTAATCCTTTCCAGTGTACCTTGTGATTTATCTGTTATTTAATCTCTACAACCTCACAACATCTCAATTGACTTGAGGTCACAGCCAAGAGACTACCTGACAGTGGTTAAGTTAGTCAGCACATTCTGAATCAGCAGCTGATGGGAGTATTGCCAATATCAACCTTACGAGGAGAGTTGACAGTGAGGCAGGTACTGAAATGCCTTGATATTTCCAGATGAAGATTCCTCAGAAAGACGTATGTGAAACACCAAAGGAGAAATCCTGATGCCCGTTTAAGGTAGCAGTAGTTTTAGCAGCTGAAACACTGCAACAGTCCACACTAGCTTCTCAACGTACAGGAATTACCATCTAGTTTTGTTCATATATTACTGATTATTAGCTGATCCAGAATGAAGTGGCACTACATGTAAACTTTAAAACGCACACAAAATTTCACCAAATGGAAAATCATGAGCTATTCCAGATTGCTTTCTTCCAGACTGCATCAGAAGTTTAATTTCAGCATTTAAAGTGAAATAAATACAACATCTCATAGTAAAATGATAGGTTTTATTCAACAGCTTTAGCAAGGAGTAATAATATTAACAATAATAAACCTTTTTCTCATACAATTAAGGAGCTAAAAATGACAGATACAATCAGCTACTCTGACCTCTTCAGCTATTCAATGCAATAACAAAAGCAAATTTAGATTTGCTTTTGGTGAGCAGTAAGGACATTATAGAAAATCTAGCTGTAGAACATGACCTTGGACAGAACGATCACAAGAGGTCCCTGTTCAAATCAACTGGAAATACAAAGAAAGCAAGCCCACAACAGATTTCTACATGGAAAACAGACAGCTTTGATAAACTCTATTAGTAAAATCAGATGGATTGAGGATGTCAGGGAGTTGGCTGTGAAGCGGGTCTGGGACTTCTCCAAGAGGTACCCAGGATACAAATACTGAAATTATATTTTCAGTAATTAGGAGGACTTCTGTTAAGGGCCATCAGATCTAGTGGTTGAATAAATACCTGAAGGAGGATACTAAGTGGAAAGCCTATCAAGTAATGGAAAAAGAGGATGAAATGGCAAAGAATGTGGTCTTCCTAGTATCAGAGATCAAGAAGGGAAAGAGTAAGTGAAAATTATCAAAAATCCAGCCAAGATACACTTTACTATGTGTTGGGGGAAAGGGGCAAGTTTATTTTGCTATATAAACAAGAAAATAAAGACAGAAAAAGAAGGGGCACATTGCAGTTGGCACATTGCAAAAACTAACACAAGTATGGTCTCAAGCCTAAGTCAATGCTTTGTCTGAGTTACCAGTAAGTATGATAATGAACATCTCTGTTATAGCAGGATGACTAAAGAGAATGAAGATACAAAAACAAATTTTGCAAGCCAGCCAAAAGCTCAGTGTACTCACAGATGTCTTAGTACATAGGGGAAGGGCACAAGTAACTGCAATAGGACTCTGAAATGATCCAAAGGCCAAAATTGCTGATTCAGCTCTACATCTTCCTAATGAAGTCAAGCACAAGGAGATATCAATTGGAGAATAGGAGACACAGGACCTTTATTTCAAAAAGAGGGTGGGGAGGAAGGATCCAAGAAACCATGGAATCTTACTTGCGTGCAAGGATTTACAACAGATCTTAAAGGATAAAAGAAGACATGAAGCTGAAAAGAAAATAGGATAAGGATAGACTAAGGATAGACTCTGCTTGTCTAACTTGACATACCTTTTTAAAAGTAATCTTCTAGGAATAAAAAACAGAAACCCAACCCACAAAAAAACCCCAAACAAAAATCGAAAGAAGTATTTCTCATCTATTTGAGAAGTGTTTGATACAATGCCATGTAGAAATTAATTCATTAGTGGAAGCAAATGACTGCTTGGGGTTATTAAAAAGGTGGACAAACAGCCAGGAACAAGTAGTGCTGAAAAGCACTGTCTACAGGAGAGAAATTGTGTTCCTCACAGGTTGGTCCTAATATTTTTACTAAAGACTTTAGTATGAAGAAGCAGGGAGTCCTGATGAAAATGTGCAGAAAACATGAATTTCAGAGGCACTGTCAACACTGACAAGACTTGAGATAGCAAGAAAAAGACACTTGAACAAACTGAGAATCACTGTGATGAAATCCCTCCGTCCATGCAACCTCACTAAGGTCACACAGGTATGGGACATAACCCCACAGAAACAGCAGCAGGTACTAAGGCCATAAGCCCTCATTGCTGTCAGTGAGCTTCTCAGCAAGAAGCATGGTCCTTTTTGCCACAAATAACTAACTTCAGCATTTACTTCCTACAAGTTCATAACCGTTGCTTTGAGAAGTGTGTCTGTGCACGCACAGGTGCTGTCAGTAGGACTGACAAGAAGATCTGGGCAGGTAACTGAAGGAAAAAGACCATGGAAAATAAATACTGAAGAAATGCTGAAGGCAGCAAGCATATAGCAAGTGTGTCTCCATTCGTACTAGTGTAAAATGAAGGTTTCATTTCCCACTTATTTATATGGTTACAAAACAATGCTACGGTTTACAGATGGAGACTTTCAGAGTGATTCAAACTATGTAAAAGGATCCAGCAAAATAATTTCAGGAGCTGTCTGATGATTTAAGCCAACTGAAGCGCCATACACTTCATTAAAATTACCCTCACAGGATCTGGAACTATTTTAGGAGGCAGTGGAGTCTTTTAGTGAGTAAAATATCCTGCCTTCTTTTTTTTCCCCACCAAAAGGTTTATTTCCATGAAGCATCTTGAGTTAAATATATGCCTTTTCCCTGTTTCAGATGAAATAATAAAGCACATTTATTAAGGGGGGGGGGACCCTTATCAGGTTTCAGATATCAGAAGAGGCCTTTTTCCAACTGTCAACATTTTGAAGCTGAGTAATAACGCAGCCTTGGGGTTGCCATGGGAACGTGTTTCATTTCCTAGGTGACAGCGATTGTATGTCGTCACCAGTGAACTGCACCGACTCTGGAAATATGTCAAGTTTCCTTCAGACATCGGCATCCCGAGACTTCCTGCTCCCATGCCAGGCACACACCCAGCTGAGATCAGGACCCGGCTGCTCTTCCTCTCCCGGGAAGGACAGCCTGGTTTGGCTAGGGCAGGCATAGGCCCCTAGACATCTTGAAGACCCTAATAAAGAGCAACTACCCTTCTCCCCTTGGTAGCCTCTTCCATTGCCTGACTGACCTCCCACAGGCACAGCTTCATTCTCACTTGAGCATGGCTTCAGTTTCCAACCCTTTGGCCCTGGATAAGCAGGGCCTCTCAGTATTAAAGACCCCAAGAAACCCTGTGTTACGCTAGTAATGGACACATTATTTAAATAAATTATTTCTGAATCACCTGTACTAATAATCAACCTCTAAAAATACTGTAGAGTTCAAAGACTTTCTACACTAAGATGATTTTTTTAACATGAAGCCTTTGGTTATATGACTGAAGACCCCTTTTTGCAGCACGCATGTTCCCCAACACAACTCCAAGACCACTAGCTGCGCAGTATGATCAGCAGGATTCACTTGCCTGTGAACATTAAGGAGGGCAAATAAAGTAAAATAACTTCTCCATAACAGCTCCTCAGTGCTCATTCCAAAATAAGCAACTCTGATTCTGTAGTAATTATTCTCCTCTGGAAGTAGAGTGATTATTTTATTCTGGGATAATTACTCCATTTCCAAAGTGAAATAATTGTTATAGAATAAAATCATTTTTATTTTGGAATATTTCATCCACATGTGGGAGTTATTCTGGAACAGCTAAATTATACCCTAATAGCTTGAAGAGAACAGTCCTGCCAATCAATTTTCCTCATACAGGCGAATCCTTAAACTGCAGTGCTACTGGAAGGAACAGTGCAGAAGATCTTGTTACACAACTGGAGACCCCTACTGTTTAGCTTCAAGAAGAATCTGCCTTCACTTACAAGAACTATGGCTAATAGTTCTCCTAAATCATCCATACAGAAGTCCATAAAGGAATTCACAAGTACATCAAGGGATTTCCAGAGCATACTACACATATTACTGCTGGCAGAGGTACCTCACGATGGGATATGAAAATACTATCCATGCCATTGAATGTCGTCTTCTCTACACTCACGTGGTCAGAAATTGCTGCCAAGCATGGTGCTGGTCTACACTACAAAAACCCCTGCCTGCAGAGGTAAACGTTGGTAGAGGTACGTACCACTTGTACCAGCACTTGATTTCTGAAGGAACTGGGGACACACCCTAGAACACATAGCACAATAGCTGCACAGTCCAGGGTAACTTCCTTAGATAGAAGTAAAATTTAAAACCTTTCACTCGAAAATACGTTCAGAATCTCTTTTGACTTTGCTCACTGTTTTCCAATATGTCCAACTCTCAGGAGACTAAGAAGGGAGTTCAATGCTAGCACCATTTTTAGACTGCAAAATTTTATAATTGGGCATTAAGCTAGGCAAAGAAGTCAGGAGGCTCAAAAGTTTAGGTTCCCACAGCAACAGTAATTCAGCCACATTTAAGATATATAGCAGAGCATAAATTAACAGTTATTGAAAATGCTGCGTATGTGCAATGTGGCCATGTTAACATTGCTATGGGAACCTTAACTTTTGAATAGATAAGCATTCTACCAAAATAAAAACCATACAAAAGAAATAATAATTACAGATTTTTCTGGAAAAGACTACAGCCAATTCCTCATCTGCAATCTGTTGATGCAGAGCATAAGGATGCTAAAGCCTAAGAAATCCATAAAGGTGAAAAAAATCATCATGAAGAGCAGTGGGTGCCAGAGCCATAACCATGGCTGATGCTGAAACTTTACTTCAAGTTTGAATTTACAGTCAAACAGTATGCAAAATCATTCCAGAAATTACAAGAGGAAAACAAGAAGCCCATGAACAGCTATCAGCCTTCCCTCTTTTCCTCTCAGATTTTTCATACATTAAATACTTTGGACTGGCTTTAGTCTTTTGCAGCACATTTCAATTTATAGAAAAAAATTAAAAAAAAATAAATCAAGCTCTAATCTAGTATACATTTATTTAGTAGCAGCAAGTCTGCACTGTCTCCCTCATATTATTCTAACTACACCCAAAGTATTCACTTCAAAAAAGTTTTATTTGAGCAGACCTTTGGGGATGGAAGTTTTCATATTTTTAAGTGAACTTAGTGACAGTAAGGCTGCTACAAGGCTTTACTCTCTAGTGGACTGGACGTTGCTTTGGAGTAAAAAGGCAGCATTACGCTCCTTGTTCTACCACTCCATCTGATTCTCTGTGCTGTATGATGTTGGGCAAGCCAGGCTCACTTCTCTACACTTCAGTTCCTTGAGCTGTGAAGCAGGAATAATGACACTCACTTCCTCTTCATGCACGGGTCCAGCGCTTTAACTAAGTGGGTTTTCTCCCCTTTTTAAAACAACAACGAAATCTTCAAGACAGTCCTTTTACACTATTTGAACAAAATTCCAACAGCATCTAAAATAATGCTTCTGCAAAAAATTCTGCCAACTTGCCACTTATGGAAAGAAAAACAAAAGAAAAGCTCCTTACTGCCACTCCATCCTTTTGTTGCCGTGTGGCATATATGGTTAGCCCCATCCAAAATCCTGTTGAACAAGTTTCTTCTCCAGAGTGACTGCAAGATCACCAAATATTTTGGATATTGGTTCCAGAGTCCTGGAACCACAGAGGCAAGATAAATAGCGTTCTTCAATCCAAGCCAGTGCAACAAGCCTTCTCTATGATATCCTGGCATGCACGCCTGGAATTGTACTGACATCAGCAGGATTTCCTTGCTCGTAGAAAAAGCAGGATATTGGCTCCAAAACAAGCCACACGGTTCAAAGAGAACCTAATCTAAATTATTTGAGGTGACCCTACTTTCTTGGTATTCATAGCATAGACAGACTTTATGAAGATTACATAGCCATATCACTTGAACGTGTTTTCTGTGTATCATCAAGATTTTCACTTGGGCCATAAACTTGAGTTTCCCTAGAGTGATTTAGAAAAAAGAAAATAAGGTAACACTGGTCAGAATGGTGCTGCCTTTTACAAAGAGAGATATACACTTAAAATAGGTAGTGACATCCCTCACTAGTAAATGGGTGCCAGACAGACAGAAAATTTTGCCCATGCATGACTGACTGAGTTTCTCACAGCAAACAGCCACTATATTATTTGGTCAAAATTGAAGAGTTTATACTCCTTTATACCCAAAACACTGATTCCTCCTTATGTTCTCCCTCCAACCCCTCCAGTCAGAGTACTGTATTTTCTAGACTAGAAGAAACAAGGCTGCTACGAATGGAGCCTGTGAAACACAAAGTTTAGGTGGAAGTATTGTATTTTCAAACCATACTTAAGAGGTTGCCTGAGAAGAGGAGGAAGCATGGGTTTACTTGAAGTCCTTGCCATTTCAAGATATTTACAGTTACCTTCAGCAAATTGCAAAGTGCTTTGATAAGTAGTTGCCTTCTGTATTTAGTCATCCCTCATAAATGGTAACCTGCACACATTTCAACCTCCATACCACTATGTCCAGTACCCCAAAACCACTCTTTCACTCTAGCCAGCACCCTCACTGTCTCTGCTTGCCTTGACCCCAGCCCAGCCTCACAGCATGTAGGACACATTTATCTGGACAGCCTCCATTGCTGCCCAGTTCCCTCCTGACAGCTCTATTCCTTACTGCTCCTCCTACACGGCTAACCCAAACATCCTCAGAAGCTGAACTGTTGCATCCCATTTCTTTTCCTTCAGCGGTTACATCAGCTGTGATGAAGTCAGTATTTGCTCTCTTAGTCCATGGAGTGAGAAAAAAGGCATCACATTTTCTAGTGAAGCTGGTAAATAAGTTACCTTTAAGTTACCTTTTTTTCATCAATAGATTGTAAGTGAACTTCTTCAGGTGTGCAGGTGGTAAATTTTTGAACAAACGCTTCCCACCTCAGGAACTCAACTCTGATGACTCTGATGTCTTGGGAACATCCCTAGGCTTATAGTCTCACATTTATGACACACAGAAATTATTTAGCTTGGTTTTCTGGGACAGCAATGTGAGTCACTGACAGAGAAGATCCTTCCAGGTACTTTGTGTCTGTATGACAATATCCATCAGTCTGTCACAATTTTATCATGCTGCCTACGGAAATCACTTCCGCTGTTACAGTGTGTTTTCAGCCATTACCTGCCCTCCTGATCTCCAATAGCACTCCATTCTCAGAGGCATCTTCTGATTCCAGGATATATAAAGCACTTGTCTCTGCTGTCTGTCATACTCTGGAAAGCGTAGAGTACCAAAACCATCCTACTAGCCTACAAGTTCCCTTTCACTTCAGCATCCATTGCTGGGATGACTTACACTTGGTTTAAAAATTAAATAAATAAATAAATAAATCAAGATTATGTAGTAAAACTCTTCCAGACTCCAGAACTAATCCGGCACCAACCTCTGTCCTATACATAACATTGTGACTTTTGGTAAAAATGACTTCTTAAAAATGACTCACTACCTCAAATAACCACCATATAGCATTCAAACATTTAAAACAGACAGACAACATAAGTTTTTTCTCTCACTCTTAATTTTCTTTTTGCTTTCAAACCTATCCCTTGCTAAATGCAAGCTAAAAGTAGTTCGTGATTTTTCCCAAGCTATTCTCCCTCTCAATGGCATAACATAGTAAGGGCTAGAGCACTGGTAGGGAGTGAGGCAGATTATATATGCAAATGTAGCGCTTCCTGGGTAGATGCAGATGACTTTCATTTATAACCTGATGTCTTGTCTAAAAGCTACATATCCTGTATGCAAACCATTATGCTAATTTGCTTTATTGAATATCCAAATTCATCACACTAAAATGTTAGTAAAAAAAGTTGTTTCTGAAATGTCAATGAGATTAAGCTCTGCCTAGATGTTTCTGTTTAGATAGTACTAAGTGTACAATGATACATATCTTAATATACACAAGTTATAATGAACACTGGCAAACTGGAAACATCTGCATGTCCCTTTATAGGTGACTTAGTGCAGGTTTGTTTCCCTTCAGGTCACATTCCGTATTGCTTCTTAGTGCCCCGCCATAATAGCACATTGTTATTCTAAAACACTTTAGAGAAAATAGCAAGGATTGCCCAAAGTCCAGGTAAAGTTCCCATTCTGCATATCATTTAACTGTATGCCTCTTCTATCACTGAGATGTTGAACCTCCTTTTTCTTTTGTTGTCAATGACAAAGATGGCAAACACGGAAGTCATGTTTCTTTGCCTCCTGATCTACTTTTGTAAGCAGCCATCAACAAATTCCACAATGCAATGTACAACTGGAAACAATCCCTGAAGGCTTTTAACTCACTCAGACTTTCAGACAACAAAGAGAATCACCGAGACATTCAGTGTAGCCTCATTAACGTGTGGTATCCAAGTCTCTTCTTTTCCCAAGCTCCAAAGAGGGAAAGCGAACAGCAGAAATTCTCTGAAGACCTGAACAGTTATCCACAGTCTGTCTGTTACATGATCCAAGTCTCAGAAAAAGCTTACAAAATATGCAGGAACAAGCTAATGACAGATTTTGGTTGAAGAGTTAAATGATTTTTTATGTCATTCAAGATGTCTTCTGCCACCTAAAAGTTATGCCGTGTTTCTTGCACATACCATCCCAAGAACAAAATTTGCTTTCCTTTCTTCCTTTGCTATTGTTTTTGGTGCTTATAACTGTAAAATAGTAATTAAATAAAGAGGACATGCATAACACCACACAACTCAAAAGATGATACACCATCAATGACCAAAGTCGGTCCTAAAATCTGCTACAACCCAAGTCATGGCAGTTTGGCAGCAGCATACCATTAAAATTATTAAAATCAATTTCCACTTTAAAATGAACTATGCTGAATACCATATCTCAGACAGCTAGGCCTGCAGACCTCTTATCTGTTACACATATACTTGATGAGAAAAGGACCAGAAAAAAAACTTCAAATATGACTTTTCTTTCTGCATTATTAAATCTCATCCCATTTCTACTGTTATTGAAGCCCTCAAGACAGTCCATTTTTCTCTGTGTGATAGCCTAACCCTTCTCTGTATTTACAGAGCTGCTCAAATTTCTGCCATCATCCAATTTCATCGTTACTCCCAATTTTCGTGCCTGAGGTCAACATCAAAACATTACACGCAGGAGGCTCAAGACCAGTTCTCAAGGAATTCCACTACTAGATCCTCACTCAGCAAGCCTGGTGCTTTCTTCTTCATCTCTGCCTGCTACCCTCCTGACTTTATTTACATCCTTACATATCATTATAGTACCTGTTTCTTCTCCTTTCCTTCTGTTTAACCAAAAGTTCTCTATGTGGTACTATACTAAAAGTTCAACTTTACTGCCTTTGGAGACAGCAGCAATATTTTCCTCTCCATTTAGTGTGTTTAGATACCCATCTAGCCACAGAAGGGGACAGCTATCAAGTGGGTGAGCAGATGGGAGAAAAGCATCCCCAAACAAGGTAGCCAGCCAAATGCCACTCGCTAGTGACAGCTGCCACCTTCTTCCCACTCTTACCAAACCTGCTTTTCCTATCCTGTATAGAAAGCTGCATGGTACAGCAGCCCTCGATAAACAAGAGGTGCAATATATGATTATTTCACAGAATCATAGGGTTGGAAGGGACCTCTGGAGATCATCTAGTCCAACCCCCCTGCCAGAGCAGGGTCACCCAGAGCAGGCTGCACAGGAACACGTCCAGGCGGGTTTTGAGTATCTCCAGAGAAGGAGATTCCACAACCTCTCTGGGCAGCCTGTTCCAGTGCTCTGCCACCCTCAAAGTAACGAAGTTCTTCCTCATGTTGAGATGGAATTTCCTGTGTTCCAGCTTGTGTCTCTTGCCTCTAGTCCTGTTGCCGGGCCCCAATGAGAAGAGTCTGACCCTGTCTTCTTGACACTCGTCCTTTAGATATTTATAAGCATTGATAAGATCCCCTCTGTCTTCGCTTCCCACCTCTCCTCCCCAAAAAACCCAGAACCTGCAAAGCAGCAGAGAGTCAAGTCTTATCCCTACTCCAGGCAATGTCCAGTTAACAGCAGAAAGCCAGCCACTAATAATAATTTTGCTAATTAAGCAAAAACATCTAACTAAAAAAGAGCTGATCCTGAACAAGCTGTCAGTAAACAGGGGCTTGCTTTCAGCTCTTCAGGCACAAGGCAGGATCAAGCCCCCAAACTGCCATGTGAAAACAGCAAGACAGTTATTTTTAATTATTTACCCATTCTAATCCTGCTTATTAAAAACATTTTGAGGATTAGAATATATGACATTGACCTAGCCATGAACTACAACACGAGTACGTTGCCCATTACAGTTATATTTTTCACTGCCAATGTCATTCTCGGAATCCTTTTATTTTATTAAATGTTTGGGAGACTTTACCAAGCCAAAAGAGAATTTTCGCCAGCCATCCTGTGTAAGTGATTGCTTGTAATAAGGATAAGCAGTTTTACCTTGCATAACTTTCCACAAAATAAACAAAGGTCTCACAACATCAGTTTTGTAAGAGGTTTTTGTTACAAATTAAACCCAGAAAACTACTGGCTAAACACACATAATATGAAGACAAACCTACCCACCTTACAGAGATATTTCCATATGTTTGTTTAATACTTGGAGTATGAAGACATCCCTCTTCCGATTATGCTGAAGTAACAATCACAGACTCCAAGCAAGCAGGCAGCACCGCTCAAAAAAAATATTCTAAATCTGTCCAGTAGAGGGCAACGACATACACAACACACACATATACTGAAAAGTTGAATTTGAAATGCACGCTTGTAAAAATAAAATAAAATTAAAATAAAATAAATGCTTTAGAACTGTAAGGATATTTTAAAAATTGTTTTATATATAATATTTATATGTATATAGAATTTATATAGAGAGATCACTGTCCCCCATTTTAATGCTTCAGAGGACTTCAAACCTCAAAATTATACATTAAAAATCTTCCTGATGTTTTTGCAAAACTGACCACCATCCATACAGCAAAAGGACAGCCTTCCATAAAAGAAGAACATATCTCTATTTTACATTTGACTGTAGGATGAATGCCAGAAGTGTTTTTGTCCCTTTGGCAACCCATATTTTAGTTGCTAAAAACCTTGGCTTTTTGTTTAAAATTGGTCCAGAAGGATACTGTTAAAGCACTTTCTTCCTGCCACACACCCATCTACTGCAAAGAACGCTCACAGCCATTAAATAAGATATCATGTTTACATGGAAAGCTGTTGCTGCAGTCCAACTGTTTCTTTTACAATTCTCGGAGATCTGTGCTTTTTTATTATTTTTTTTTTATCCAACTATGCTTAGAAAGAATCCAAAACTTCTTCAGGGGTCTGCAGCACATTTCCCTGACTTGCAGGTACAAGGTAGTCAGGGGCTGAAGCACTGAGCCACCCCTGCCAGCTCCTCACAGACCCTAGGAGCGAGGTAGGACTGTGAGCAGTGCCCAGCACCCCGATTTCTTCAAGGATAGGAGGAGCCCCGCTGGAGAAAATAGACATGGTAGAAAACGTGATGGAGACAAGACACACACTCTTTACACAAGCCACCACAACAAGTGGCTGTTTACATCTGTTTGTGACTTGTTTCAAATGGTGTCACCTGGGGTTATTGAGCCTCCTAAAACTTTCCACTGCAGAGCTTGGTATGAGCTCAAGTCACGTTCCCAGGCTTCCTACCTCCCAACTGCAGAAATGGGGCAAAAACAGCTGTGACATATACCCCGCTAGCAGGCATGAAAACGAGAAGCTGCTCACAAGTAATGGCACATTTTCCGATTTTTTTTTTTTTTTTTTTTTTTTTAGGAGGGAGAGGGGGGACTAGGAGTGTGGGTGTTTGGTTTATGTTGTGCTTTGGTTTTGGGTTTTTTTTTAATATGGCATTGAATGGTTCGTGTCAGCATCTGAACAGTTTTTTCCAGGGTATCCAACTCACTTGGCTGAACGTGGTAGTTGCTAGGACATCTGGTCAGGATTCAGAATCTGCTACAAAAACTCCGCAATACACCCCCTCCTTGGAGGGAGGAACAAGCCTCCCAAAGCCCGAGTGCACTGGCTGCCGCCAGCATTCACAGGCAGCTGGCAAGAAGCCTCAAACTCCTGATATCAAGATGTTGATCTCATGATCTATTGGTTTCCTAGCAGCTGCCACAGCTGGAAGTGCGAGGGAGTCCCCCAGCCTGGAGAAGCATCCATAGAGCAGCTGCCCAGTCTGCGGAGCGTGGAGGCCCTGGAGTCTGAGGCACAGACAGCAAGCCAGCAAAAAATGTGTGTTTCAGTGAAAGCTCATCAAAGCTGAAACACTTCTAGGACAGCCTTACACTTTATATGGTTTGGATCTCACTGTGCAGAAGAGGCATTGTAGAAGATCCACAACTTGCTTTAATTCGCACCTCACGGAGCGACTGTTGCAGTTGTACGGTGACCCCTCATTGCACTGGTTACATTCACCTCACATATTTTATGTTTTCTTCATCATGAAGACACCTCAAAAGTGTTTTGTTTTTTAATCAAAACAGATGTTTTAAGAACTTGACTGCAGTTTCAGAGCAGCACAGATATGGCTACATACATATGCCAACTGGTTTAAAGGCTTGGGTATAGTCTGTGTACAAAGCACCAATGAAATTTATCAACTGACAGAAGAATTATCTTACTGTTAAAAAATAATTCAGGTTAAAAAAACTAAATTATTTTTTATAATTTTTTAAAAGAATATTACTTTTAAATAAATTCAAACTCACTGAAGAATTTACTTTATAGGTTCTCAGAAAAAAAACCCCAAGACTACATATTGATACTGCTTTTTTGTAAGTTAGATGTTGATTAAATCTATTTTAAGGGAAAAATAATTTGTTGGTTTGTGGGGTTTTGGGTTTTCTTGTTTGTTTTTTGTGTGTGTGTGTGTTTGTGGTGTTTTTTTTCTTACTATTGTACTTTATTTATGGCTCCATTGCAATAAAAGGTATTAAAATCTTTCCGTTAAACAGATCTTAATGTGACTTAGCTATCAGAATGCTAGTTAAGTATAATCAATAATCTGCCTCTTGAACGAGGGCAACACCCCATTTTAATGAAATTATGCAGTCTTCCCTATTGTAGGCTTACCTTATCAGGAAAGCAAAGTAACTAGATATATCTAGAAAGGATATACGTAGACACTGCATATGATCATCATCCAACTTCAATGAATTCATATCTTTCAACATAGAGGATTTCTGTAAACTTGATTCAAGGAAATCCCTTCAAATTAGGCAAAGCAAGCATTTCAGCATTTCACACGTACCACAAAAGCACCTGTACCTTTTGCTCATGGGTTTGAATCTTTTTTTTTGTTAGATGCTATGCAAACACCAAACAACAGATAAATCTCCTACCTCAAAGAGCTTTTGGCAAACTATTAAGACAAAAAAAGCCAGCAAATAAAATATGTCCTCTGTGATACACAGGACCTTGTCAGATGGCACCAATCAGCATTGAGCCATGACAGCTAGGCTACATTCACCAGGTAAGAATTCAGGTACAGCATGCTGTGAACCACAGTCAGCATGCAGAAACTACGTAGGAGGAATTTCAAAACATATAGTTTAATCACATAAGATGGCACAGAACAGAGCTCAAGTGTGCCTCTGTGGAAACCTGACAAATACACAGAAAAAGTCCACACCCAACACGCTCTTACAGCACAGGAGGTCCTGCATCAGGAAGGCAGAGTCACTGCCTTCACATTAAGGCCTTGCGGGGCAGTTCCAGTACTTTTGCTTAATATAGGTGGAAAAAGTCAAAGCCACCAGCTAGAAAAAGCTGTTTTGTGTTACGTGAATGGGAATTTTTTGAATGTGGTAAAATCATTCTCTTACACTGCCAGGAGAGAGCAGTCCCCATGAGATACCAGCATACTGTCCTCGGGTCCAACAACAATCATTTTTCCCTGCTCAAAACCCCAGTGAACCATCTGCTCTTCAAGCAAAGGTATTTCCTGCTATAACTAACATACCCCAAAATAAATTTTCTATACATTCTAGTGAAGCAATTTCTTTTCCCATTGGGCAGCAACATGCTAACATAACTGCCCTCAAAAAGTTAACTTCAGCTAAACCTCACCTATAATGTAATTTCACCTCTTGAAGGCAAGCATACGGCTCACGTGATGCCTATCTCAGGATAAGACCTGCGCATGCATCCCCTACCACCTTGGTTCCCCAGGGAAACAAACTCAGGAATGCAGGCATGTAAGGAGCCACAGCAGGACACATCCTCAGTCTGGGCAATTAGAAGGCTCACAACATACCTGATTTATAGACTAGATGTGACCATGTTGACACTGTTTTGAAGATGATGAAAATATAGCTTTGCTGGGCACAAACAATACAGATACCATTAAGGCAGGCAGTCTTTACACACACTAGCAAGCGAGCAGGCATACTGGTACTATTTTGCAGAAAGGGGATTTTCAGCCAGCTTGCCTTACAGCCTCAGGAAGCTGAGTCACATTGTATGAAATGCACAGCTTTGGGGAAGGTGAGAGATCTTCCAATTTCTAGATGGTTTGAAAAGAGTCAATCACATCCAGTACTAACCAGCTGAGACTGAAGAGAACCTAAGTAATGAAACTGTCTCCCCCTTCTGAAATTTGTTGCCTGGGTCATGAGCATCCTTTTAACACTGTTACGGCTTTGCAAGGTCTGACAAGAGCCCCAGACAGTGGCTGATACAAAACATTCTTTCTGGGGCTGATTTTAGCCCTTTAAGGCAGGTTCACAGATCCATTGAGCAAGGTAAAAGATACAGATTGCTTAATAGACCAGAAACAGCCCTTTTACTCCTCCCTACCACTTGGTCTATCCCAACTTTGAGCATGAGATGCTGGATGGTGTTGCAATGAAGATCCATAGGCATCAAGGTCCCCTCTTTGGAACAAGACTGAACATGGAAATATGTTCATCTGGGCCTTCATTTTAAAGCATGGTACTTATCAAATTCCACATTCCAGTATTTAAAGCCTAGCTCTGGAAATAACCTGCTAGCCTTAGCCATTAATGTCTATAGAACCTATTCAACTGCTTCTCTTTTTATACCTCACTAAGCTGAATCGACAAGATTGCAGAGATACATCTTGAAATCAGAGTAACTGCAGAGCTGAATATAGCCCCATGGTATTTTTGTTTAAAGGAAAAGCACAGAATGGAGAAATACTGTACTTATAAGTGTTTTTTGGACTGCATGGAGGACAAACTCATTAGAGTAAATGTATGGTAGATTACTCATCTAGTAAATGTATGGATAGCATCTTAACCAGTTCATCTGGAGGTTCCTTTAGTAACTACTGTTTTCTAAAGAAACTTTTTTTTAAGGACCTTATTGCTCTGTAGAGGAAAGGAATATAGCAATTGAAATATAAGGAACTATATGAAATGAGACATGCCTAAATGTCATATTTTCACCAATTCACAGAATTATTTCTTATTTCTTGCAACATACTTCAAACAAGAAAATACAATCCCTGCACCTGCCTCCTCTCGCCAAAGGGAACAAACAAAAATAATTTTAAAACACGAGATGAAGGTGCTACATGCAATTCGTAAGATTATAGAATAATTCAGGTCAGAGGGATCTCTGGAAGTCTCTAGTCTCTTTTGCTCAAAGCAGGGTCAGCTAAGATCAGACCAGATTCCTCAGTTGGGTTTTGAAGACCTCCAAGGATGGAAGCTGAACAAGCCCTCTGGACAACCGGCTTCACCGTCCTCAGAGTGAAAAAGCTTTTCCTTGTAGCCAATCTAAACCTCTCGTTTCAAATTATGCCTGTTGTCTCTTGTCCTTCTGCTATGCACTACTGTGAAGAGCCTGGCTACACCTTTTCAATAACCTCCTCTAGAAATTGGGGGGCTGTCATTAGGTCCACCTGAAGTCACCTCTTCTCCAGGCTGAACAAGCCCAAATCCCTCAACCTCTCCTCACCAGTCATGGTGACAGTCATGGCCCCAGCCATCTTGGTGGCCCTCTTCTAAACTCACTACAATTTAGCAACATCTTTCTTTTATTTGGGGATCCAAAACTGGACACAGTACTCCAGGGGCAGCCTAAAAATTGCTGAGTAGAGGGGGATAATCACATCTCTCTACCTTCATGCCATACTTCTGTTAATTACAGCCCAGGATGCTGTTGAACGCCTCCTTCACTGCCAGGACCATCAGTTTCTTTTCTGCAGAGCAGTTCCCTGGCCTGTACTGTTCCAAGGCAGGGTTTCTTCCCAGGCGCAGGACTTGGCATTTGTTGCTGCATTTCATAAAGTTCCTACTGACCAATCCCTCCAGCCTGTGTAGGTCCCTCAATGGTAGCTCTGTCTTTCAGTGTCCCCCCAGTTCAGTGTTATCTGCAAACTAAGCGCAAGCCCTCCATCACCTCCTCCAGGTCATGGTCAAAGATGTTCATTGACAGGTCCCAGGACAGGCTCCTGTGGTACTCGGCTCAAGCAGACACATTATTGAGAACGTATCCACCTGGTACATCCAAACTCTGAGCATTTAATAAGCAGGCAGGATTCCGAGGCTTAAGATTACAAGTAAGCAGTATATCCAAATTAAACATTTAATCTAGTCATAGAAATCAGCTTTTAGGGTGGTATTTACGTGACCTAACTTTAGCATTCAGTCTAGTCACCATAGGCTTCCTTTATACTCAGCAGAGAGAAAAAAAAAAAAAAAAACAACACACACACAAAAAACCTAGTACAAGCTGGGGACCAACGGGTTAGACTGGTTAGCAGCTCTGCAAAAAAGGACTTCAATACAACAGGGTGTTCGCACACTGGAGAAAGTAGAGCAGCGGAGCACTAAATGACTAAGAGTGTCAGTTAAGAATCTGGAGGTACTAGAAGATATACAGGGAGAGGCTAAAAGAACTGGGTTAGCCTTCTCTTTTTCAAGCTAACCTAAGAGCCAATTGCTGAACTCAACTAGCTAAAGGTGAGTTGTAGAGAAGGCGGCACAAAAGTCTTCTCTAAGGTGCACAGCAGGACAATAGTCACAAATTCTGATGCAGAAAATTCTGATCAGATGAAAAGAAAAAAATTAATCAAAGTGCGAGTAGTTCTGCACTGAAAAAGGTGCCCCGAGAGACTGAGAACTCTCCATCCTTGGACATTTTCAAAACTCAACTGGATAGGCCCTGAGCAATCTGATCTAACTTGGAAGTTAGCCCAGATTTGAGCAAGGGGTTGGACCAGTGACTTTGAGAGGGCCCTGCTAGTCTAAATTTTTCTATGATTCTATGAGAAAGGCCCCTTCACTGGGTGATTCATCTTTTCTTAAAATAGGTGTCTAAAATAGATTAGATGAATCACCATCTGGTGGTGCCTGTGTCTCACTGAATATATTCTCCACTGAATACAAAGGCAACCTAAGCTGACCGGGAACGACTAGATGTCTTAAAGTGAGACATCTGTAAAACAGAAGAGATGAGAATCACCATTACTGATTTGTGCCCCAAAATGATGAAGATCTTGCCTTTTTTATATATTATGCTTTTAGGGCATAAGTCACTTTCTTAATAGACAATTTCTTAATTGTGGGAGAAAGTGGACAAGACCCTCGTGTAAAATCTAAAATTTAAAAGTGAGAGTAACTTAGAATTTGACCTACACAGTTAACTTAGGTAGTTTGTTGCTGTATGAGCACTTACCTTCATAATGCAGTGGCTACAGTTTTATGATTGGTTATACAGATTATAATATGTAGTAGCTTTGTCTTCAAAGACATCTGGCTAATTAGAAGCTGATACGATATTTTTCCCTAGTATAAGGATATTTCTGTTTTGACAGCCTTATATATTAAAGACATAGTGGATAAAGGAGAAAAGAATTTAAATGCTCAGGTCATCTTGAAAAAAAAATTGTAATTATTTTATGGACTGTAAATCCTTTAAGAACATGGTTTAGAGTTGTCTGAAATTTTCAATCTTTTTTCAGCCTTCCACATCAGCAGAAAACTTCTGTTTCTTTTATCTGAAAAACTGAAGCATAATTAAAAGTATTAAAATAATTTAAGAAGTCAACTTAAGTTTACTGATACTTTTCCTCTTTACCAGCTCTTTTTTCTCATGCTCTGCAACAAGACTATATTAGAGCCTTGGACCCTACCCATGTGAATTTAATCACAAAAATACAACAGGAACTATTTATTTAAACTGTTAAGAGTTTTGTTACAAAGGAAGGAGAAGGGTCAAATGGCGTATAGTGGGATGTAACACACTTACTGAGGTCAACATTCATATTATTATTTACTTTGGCTTGTAATTTCTTTGGTTTTCCTTCAATAGCGTTTTTACTTTTAATAGGTACACTTGATAAATGCCTTTGGGTTTAGATACAGCAGTTTGAAATAACAAAGCTTCCGAAAAACATTGAAACTTTTTAAATGCACTTATGTATTGAAAAAGTAACTTAAGCATTCAAACTCACAACAGTGAAACACAGAAACCCAGCCTTACTTCTTGGTTAAGACTCGAAAACTTATTTGGATGCCTTCATCTACGGTCACATTTAAGTACTGTCGAGTGTTCGTGTCTAGGGAACAATTTTCTGGATAGCCTAGTCTTTCAGCTGACTCCAAGGTATCTCACACCTTCATCAGCAGACTCCATTAACACACGTGGCAGGGAGCAGGTTGGCAAAACTCCCTTGTTTGCCCTGCCCTTTCTTTGGAGAAGGTGATGGAAACCCAGATGAGTATATCTGGCTCTAGCTTTCCAAAGCCGACATCAAAATAATTGTCTTTAGGCAGCCAATATGGTGAATATGATGTAAAGGCTCTATTTTTCTATCTAGGCTCTGTACTGACCCTGAACTTTTACCCCCAAAAAGCTTTCTTGAGTAAAGCTCTTTAATTGAGACAAACATCAATACATATTTAACAGTTATATTTTCCTTTTTAATACTGAAACCTTATCAGAGCAGTAAAAACAAGTCAGGTTCTGCAACAGCGAGGCAAACATTTCCTCGGAGTGAGGTACAGAGATACAGGATAAACAAATATTCTTGGTTTTGGAAAACAGCAGAAACTAACTGTCTAATTAACATTTTTTTTACACCCAAAACAATGTCCCATTTCAATAGACAACTAATTCCTCTAGACCTTTTGACTTCTACAAGACCGCACTATGCTCAAGCCTCAGTTGTCTCTATCAGCACAAGAGGATACAGTGGGGAAGGGGAGATGAGCAAATGCAATTAGACCTCCTGTAGCAACCACACACAGCAAGAAATAGTGGACTTTTGGAGGTAAATTTTGAAAGATACCTGCATGATTGCTCTAAGAACTATGATACTGCAGTTCTGGTATATAAAGAGGATATAACAGTTTGTAGCAATTATAAGACCAACCGATAAGCACTTGATAGCATAGAGAAATGCAAGCTAAGCGTAAGAAACATTAGTTTCTTATGTGCAGAATTCATTCTCAAAAGACAATAATGTACTTTTGATATGTGGGGCGTACCCGTAGCCACAGTACACATTTATATTCTCTAACAAGATTTTGACTACCAGGTATTTCAGAACCCAGGAGCCATAATAAGAACTTCCATTAAGGAAAAGGAAGTTTAACACATGCTATACTTCTATATGAGTTTTAAAAAAAAAAAAAAAAACCAAAAACAACAAAACTTAGAAATACAAACCTTTCAAGTGTATATTTACTTTGCATCAAAATTCTCAAGAAAAAGTAATTCCTGAATTTACAAAAGCAAGTCTACATCCTATAGAAGCCAAAAAATGAACACAGAGGGACACCTATATTCAGGGTGAAGTATTCATTAAAAGTGTTACATTACCAATTGTGTCTTTCACATTAGCATCCCAAAGGTTTTAATTCATATATGGCTTCCCCATCAATGGACGTCCCTACATGTTGCAATTTACAATTGATTTTTAATTTTTACCCCAAACATAAAAAAACCCACTTCATATAGCATAATAAAAACATGAATTATTCCTTTGCAGGATAAATTACCTCAGTGCACCCTTCTTTTCAGATCTACCACAGCAAAACAAGATGCTTATTTAACAAAATGCACCCGATAAAGGCTTATGGGGAAATGGCAAAATCCTAGCCAACAGCATGTGTACGTGCATATTTTGCTACATAGGATGAAAATTCAGCTTGGAATTAATGATCAAGGTGACAGATTTAAGAGGAGTCAAACTTGAAACCTGTTCACAAGTCAGTTTTATATTCAGACAGGTAACTGCAGTGAGGTTCTGCAAGACACTCCTTCAGCTTTGTCCAGCACTCCTCTTTTCCAGAGAGCTTACTGCAGAACTCAAAAGAACACCATTTGCTCCCCATCTGACAGCTTGCCAGCACTTCTGAATTAGCTATTAACCTTATTAAAAAAGTAAAAAGTTAAACGGACTTCAGTTTTGCCAGAACAAACCCAGAGGGAAAGAGAAGGTATTTATCATGGAAAGGTTGAAGGATATTTTGAAGGAACTGTGACAATGCTTATGGGGAAGACCCATGTGCTAAAAGCTTCTACAGAATGTTATCCTCACTGTAAAACCTATTAGATTAATTTAAAAGAAAAGCCATAAAAAGAATAGTATTTTCTACTAAACAATTAATGTTGTCAAGTAATGCCTATAGAACTGTATTGGTTCCACAACTAAAAGTCAGAGTAACTTTTTCCTAAGGGAAATGGCATCTTTTTTCCTACATATACTAAAAAGTTCCCCTCTCCATGTTCCAGAGATTCTCCCAAAGCCAGCTTCCCTTTTTTTAACTAGATAGCCAGCATCCAGCTGTTTGGTTCATCGCATAGAGAAGAGGAAGTTCCCTGGCTGCAAAGAACGACCCAAAATTAGAGCACAGCCACAGAAAACTACGGTTGGAGGGGATGGGAAGAACAGAAGCAGCAAGTAACTTCTGCTACGTATGCTTTGTTTGGCAGCAGAAACAAAGATGGGCTTTGTTGGGCCTGCCAGGATGTGAGCAAATACATTCTGAAAAGGTGATCCTGGTTTCACCATGCAGCTGACAACGTCTATGAAACTCTCACAGGTCTTCCTACCAGCCCTGCCTGCTGGAAAGTCATTCCACACATTCTTGAGCAAGAGAAGAGTGGAGTGGAAGGACACAGAGACAACTGACAAACTGACATTTCCACATGAGAAATGGTCCCAAGCCAAGCACTACCCCTCAAGGCAACCTATTTGTTAATTTAGAAGCCAGACTTTCTCTATAACTACTTCCCTGCCACAGCAGTGGAACGTACCCAAACACAAGTGCTTATGCCTTGTGGTGACTTGGCCATCACTAAAAAAAAGACCACGTCCAAAGTATCTCGGCCCAACCCTCAGGAGTCCCAGGCACTGGGGGAAGTAACGGGGAAAGAAGACGACTTCCCTTGGGTTGAGGAGGATCAAGTGGGGAATCAATTAGATCAATTAGATATTCACAAGTCCATGGGCCCCGATGGGATGCACCTGAGAGTGCTGAGGGAGCTGGTGGAAGTCATTGCTGGGCCGCTCTCCATCATCTTTGAAAGGTCCTGGAGAACAGGCGAGGTGCCTGCGGACTGGAGGAAAGCCAACGTCACTCCAGTCTTCAAAAAAGGCATGAAGGAGGATCTGGGGAACTACAGGCCGGTCAGCCTCACCTCCATCCCTGGAAAGATGATGGAACAGCTTGTTCTGGGCGTCATCTCAAGGCATGTGGAGGAAAAGAAAGCTATCAGAAGTACTCAACATGGCTTCACCAAGGGGAAATCATGTCTGACTAATCTGATAGCCTTCTATGATGGCATGACTGGATGGATACATGACGGGAGGGCAATAGATGTCGTCTTCCTTGACTTAAGCAAGGCGTTTGACACGGTCTCCCACAGCATCCTCATAGGGAAGCTTAGGAAGAGCGGGCTAGATGAATGGACAGTAAGGTGGATAGATAACTGGTTGAAAGACAGAGCTCAGAGGGTTGTGATTAGGGGCACAGAGTCTAGGTGGAGGTCAGTGACTTGTGGTATTCCCCAGGGGTCAGTACTGGGCCCAGTCTTCTTCAATATACTCATCAATGACCTGGATGAGGGGACAGAGTGCACCCTCAGCAAGTCTGCTGATGACACGAAGCTCGGGGGGGGGTGGCTGACACACCAGAAGGCTGTGCCGCCATACAGAGAGACCTGGACAGGCTGGAGAGTTGGGCGGAGAGAAACCTTATGAAATTCAACAAGGGCAAGTGTAGGGTGCTGCACCTGGGGAGGAATAACCCCATGCACCAGTACAGGTTGGGGGCTGACCTGCTGGAGAGCAGCTCTGTGGAAAGACACCTGGGAGTCCTGGTGGACAACAGGATGACCATGAGCCAGCAACGTGCCCTTGTGGCCAAGGAGGCCAATGGCATCCTGGGGTGCATCAAGAAGAGTGTGGCCAGCAGGTCGAGGGAGGTCATCCTCCCCCTTTACTCTGCCTTGGTGAGGCCTCATCTGGAGTACTGTGTCCAATTCTGGGCTCACCAGCTCAAGAAGGACAAGGAACTGCTGGAGAGGGTGCAGCAGAGAGCTACCAAGATGATTATGGGACTGGAATACCTCTCTTATGAAGAAAGACTGAGGGATTTGGGTCTCTTCAGTCTGGAAAAAAAGACGACTGAGGGGGGATCTTATCAACACTTATAAAATACTTAAAGGGTGGGTGTCAGGAGGATGGGGCCAGGCTCTTTTCAGTGGTGCCCGGGGACAGGACAAGAGGTAACGGGCACAAACTTGAGCATAGGAAGTTCCACCTAAACATGAGGAGGAACTTCTTTACTTTGAGGGTGGCAGAGCACTGGAACAGGCTGCCCAGAGAGGTGGTGGAGTCTCCAACTCTGGAGACATTCAAAACCCGCCTGGACGCGTTCCTGTGCAACCTGCTCTGGGTGACCCTGCTCTGGCAGGGGGCTTGGACTAGATGATCTCCAGAGGTCCCTTCCAACCCTATGATTCTATCTTTTAGTTGTAAATTTCTGGGACAAACTTAACTTTTATTAGGTTGAAAAACAGCCTACACTGATTAAGGAGAAAAGCTAATCCTATAGAAGTCTATGACAAAACCACCAAACCCAAGATTTTACATTTGACTCCTGTTTCAGACCCACCATTGGAACTTTTACCTTTCAGCTATGCCAATATGAAAACTTTATTCTTTTACAACTAAGAGACCAATGCACGCATGTTTATTCTCAGTAAGTACCAGTCTTTACTCCAGAGGTGTTCTGTTGGCTAATTGTAAAACAGGAAATTACTCAGTATGAACAAAAAGATTTCAGTGTCTGGGTTTTATTTTAGAGCATTAAGATTTCTATATTGACACATACCAAATACTGTCAGATCTTATTTTTCTTTTGATCTGGGAACTATGAAATATTGTTTCCTATGCAAGAACATGTGTAACACTTCTGGTTTTAAAAGAAGTTTCCCCATGCTTTTCCTATAACAAGGCCAGATCAAAAACTGCAGGGGCAGGCTCTTCGAATTTTGAATGAGTTGTAGTCTTACGAATATCTTCGAGCACGTTCAGGCAGTCAGCTTTAATCCCACATTCTGGGAAAAATATTTTTTGTTTTGTGTATTGTTTCTAGTACTTTGTGCTGACAGATCTCATGCTTTATTATATTTTGTGTCTTACCCTGAAATGCCATCCTATTTTGCGTGACTGAAATTTTGAAAGCTCTAATTGATTCATTGTAACTACAGTTAAAATCATCACGTATTATGTTATTCTGTTAGAAGTCCCTGATCCCCACAAGGAGGAAAAAAAAAATAAAAAAATCAGTTAGCCATAGTTGTGAAAAAAAGAAGAGGAGAAGAGGAGGTGTATATGAAATTGCATTTTTTCTAGCTTAGCTATTCAAAACTTTTTCCGTCATAATCTCACAGATCAATACAAAATCCAGTTTAGGACCTCCTTGTAACTTCTAATGGCTAAACATTAGAAAGATACCAGTACCTACTCTCCAGTGGGGACAAGTTTGTGATAAAACTTGAAATCAGAGTCATCATTGTTTTACTTCAGCAAATTTTACTAGTCCTGATTGTGACAAAAAGAATTGGCGCAATTTGAAAGTGAAAACATTTGTTTTATCAAGCTTTGTAACATAAAAGTGATGGAGAACCTCATTTATCAGACATATGAAAAATTGGTAATGCTACTGAGCAATAGCTAAGTAAATACAACCACCATTTATCAAAAACACTCAGACAGAAAGACCAGCTGCAATCTAGGAAGGCATTTCAGAATGTAAAAAAAAAAAATACTTTGAGTCAAGAGAACTTCGGGTTTCTTAAATGTTTTTACATAAGGATTTATAGGGAAAAGGAGAAAAAGAGCCACCAGATTATCAAAACCAAAATCAAAACCAATCTGGATAAAGTCCAACTGCGTATCGACGTTCATGACCACAGCTTGTAAGCACTACTGACATATAAATAATAAAATACTGAAAGCGCCTGGAAGGCACAGACTCAAGACACAGAACCATTCAGTAACAGCTCTGGTGACTTTCAGACCAAGTCCCTGATCTCCCACCCAAACTTTGCAGAAATTCAGATCTACACCAGAACTTTAGCATATCTTCAGATACACGAAGGGGCACAATGCTATAGCAGAAAATCCTAGAGTAACCGGGATAAAACCTTTAGGTTTTAAAAATTCACTCTTAAAAACTTAGAGAATAGAAACTTGCATACTTTCTAATGGGAGAAGGGAGACAAGTCAGACACCTACAAAGCATGAATCTTCTAACAGAAAACACTATAAACATTACTCAAACAAGGTATCACTTAACTCTCCCAGACCACATGCCACTAATCACAGCACAGTAAGTAAACATGGTCAGAAAGACTGTTAGCCAGAGGAAAGAAACAACGAGAAGGCACAAAACAACATAGGGATAACACAATGAACTGGGGGGAGGGAGGGGAAGAGAAAGAAGACAGAGAACCAGTTTATCCCTATCAGTTATGTTTAACTTTCCAATACAGTGAATGCACAGAGAATAATTTAGCTATTAAGGGTCAAAGTAACTTTACACAGAAAGGGTAAAATGAAAACAGCCCTTTGACCTTTGACACCTTATATATTCTAAGAAGGCTTACAGTATATGACAAATACACACTACAAATTCACACAGATATATGGAAACATCATTGTGCTAGGTTCACATGGGCTCTCAATTGCTTTAAAGCTTGGGGGCTGAATCATCTCAAAAACCCTATGTAAAAATTTTGTTTGGTATTGAGATAAGATTTTTAAACACAACCAAGCCTGAGGTTGCTCAGCTCAGCCTGTGGGTTTCAGCTGAGCTTTCAGGCAAGCTGAAGCCTAGGTTAGAACGTGTAACAAAACAGACAAGCAGCTCGGGCAATAAGTAGCCCTAGGTTTCCTAGGCACCAACTTACAAAGCAGCTTTTTGTAGTAACAGACACTAGCGCATTCCAAAACTCTAAAGAAAGCTTGTAGCAATAGTATATGTATAATCATATAAATTCCATAAGCTCTATGAAATAGTCCTGAAATGTTTCTATGCAAGCTGTAAAAGGAACGGGATGTGTACAGTGGAACGGCTTAATATTTCATTAGATATTCCAGGACTTTTTCAAGACAATTGGCAAAAATTGTAGTGCATGTTTCAGCCGCTCCTACCCTTCAACACTTAAATAACAGTTTCTGCAATACACGTTCCTGATTTTTTTAAAACAAGCAAGCAAGGTCTGATTCAAAGCCCACTGAAAAAGTCAACAGTTCCCCATTAAATTAATTATATATATAAAAAAAAAAAACACCACACCTTCACAGAGGAGCTTCAGCACCCACCAAAGTAAAAGAAAAAAAAAACAACTTACTTCTATTGTGTTTTGGAGATTGGACTTTTGAGTCTAAGGAGGCAGGAGGAAGCCAGTTACTATCAGAGAGATTGCTAATAGCAAATCAGCTTTGAGAGCAATAAACAAGAAGAATGTCCTTCACCTCCTAGCTAAAAATGGAAGATCAAAATCATTTTCAAACCATTTATAACCTCAGCACTCCTTTCAGTCTTCCATCAATTAAAACAGACGTTGTGCCACTATAATTGCTATTGAATTCACAGGCTTCCAATTAATATATGAATGCTTTTTGTGCATGTGGGGTTACCTTCTGTGATGACTTGCAACACACAGCAGACAGCACTTCAAAAATCCAGTTGGGTTTAGGACCACAACCAAAACTCCCCCACCCACTTTATAATGGCCAACTCTGATCACCTGCACCTTCTGCCAAGCAGCCAGATGCTATACTTCTGTCAACATGAAGATAAGAATGTCACCAGAGGGACAGTGAGAAAGCAATGGTTAGGGGAAGAGCAGAGAAGGAAGACAGTAGCATCTTTTTCACCCACTTTTAAAATAGGACTCTGGAGACAGAAGCTTCACTTGGGCCCCATGGTAGACCTGTAACATAATCGTACAACAAATGCTGAATGCCTCAACAAACAGGCAATACCAAGCACTCATACGTAATCTATTTTGCTCCTATTGCAAATGATGTGATAGGACAGAAAAAAGGGCAGAAATGTTTTAGTAAAGATGTAATTTTTAGGGCAGAAACATCTTGAGGAAATAACTGTCATGTGATAGCACCAAACACACTGTTTATTTAATGAACCTTTTCTCTTTTGCAATTCCCTCTCCCCTCCCCCACCAACGCAAACCACCTCAACAAGCTTATTCCCCACGAGGTTGCACTGAGGTCATCAAGAGTTTAGCATCAATCAAAATTACTAAACATGAACAATGAGGATATTTACTCGAACCAGACAGGGGCAATCATTCTGCTCCAGAGTACAAATCAATCCCCTATGACAGGTGTCAGGAGCTGATTCTAATTCCATTTCCCCACATAAGAACCTCTTGCCTGTTCTTTGGGAGCATCTAAGACCACTTGAGACTGCAGGGTTACATGGGCTGTTCAGCACCAACTCTTTCGTCCTTTTGTCCTACCTCTCAACTACAACACAATTTTTTCAGTAGCTGACTGCTTCCGGCAGCATGCAAGGGCATTCCTGGGGCATGGAGTGTAAGTTACAGACCCTCCGCAGGACTTCTCCATAGCGCCCAACCCCAGCTTGGCAGTTCCCTGCTGAACGGTTTTCGCTCCTTAGCAGGATAAAGCTGATGGGGGAGCAGTATGACTGCAGCAGAACACGTTACCCTAACGTGTCAGACTATCTAATAAGTTAAAAAAAGAATACCCTAACTTCATGCTCAACACCTCTCTCTCTGGCTGTTCTTGGCATGCTATTTTTATATATATTAGAATAAAAAAGTTTACAATGTGTTCAGTAAGCTGAGAGCCAAAGTGAGGCCATCCTTAAAAAATGTTCAGTTTCCTAGACTAATGTCTGCAACTACACTCTTACTACTAAGATGGAGTTTTTAATTTTTCATAGAATTCTTGTTTGTTGTGGTGGGCTCAGATTGTAAAGGAGCAAATTCATCAAAGGCTGCCCTATAATAAGAAAACAACAAAAAAATAACCCAAACCACAGAAAAAACCAGAACAATTTCTGAAGGACAGGTTGTGTTATACCTAGAAGAATTTAGAGACTGCACAGAAGATTTCCCAGAATGAGTTCAATACGCTGACCATGAATGAGGAGAAAGAACACAGCACATCTGAAAAGGATGATAAAACACACAAGACAGACTATAGCAAAATAGAATAACATCAAACTGATTTTGCTAAGGCATACTCTCAGTTTGTCCAAATTTGATATATTTGCTTTTGGTCTTCTAAAGTATTCTGTTTGAAAAGCACAGCTGTGAGGCTATTGTAAAGCTTTGGTACAATCCTAGTCATTCTCAACAATGATTTTTAAGCCACAGCAGTACTGGCCAAATCTTGATTTTTATTTATTCGTTAAGTAATCTGGCTAAATGAAATACTACTATGCAAGGCTATACTTTATAACATGACTGGAAAATTTTGCATAGAACCAAAATTTCCTGACAGATTGTCAGCAATATCAGATTCTTATCCATCATGCCCAATAAATGCACACTCTTGACTGTTTTCTTATTGTAAAAAATAAAAAAAAAAAAAAGGCAGCCCATAAAAAACAGTAAGAGAGTTCAGGAAATGCATTTCAGTGTGATTACAATACTTCTTGGGTAAATTAAGTCACAGCCTTTGGCCATAACATGACCCAAAGTATGTTGTAATGGTCCACAAATTAAGTGCCTTCTATGTGTTATGACTTAGGTATGTACAGCAAAACTTGGCTTCATCATACCTCAAAATATTAGAAGAGAAATTTTTATGTCCTATGACAGAATGCTTTATTAAAAATAATGAGGTTTCAAGAACTTATAATATTTGCAGGAAAGAACATTTCAGCAGGGAAATACATCTTTGCAGCATTTATCATTTTACAGTGAAGCAAGTTACATCAGCTTTAAAAAAAAAAAAAGTCACAACAAAACTTACCAGCCTACACAAATACATTCAGGGCCTCTCTCACTACAACATCAACGTGAGAACCCCCCTTGTGTATGCACAGACACCAGCTAGACAAGTCCTCTCACACACATCCTTTGACACAAACACTCCTGCCTCTGCATGCTTGCACACAAACACTGCGCTCACACGTTAAGCTTCTCACGCGTAATCAATCCTCCAAGCTCTGGCGCTCTCTCACACGAACACAGACGTGCTTCATACCTTCTCCTCCATTGGAAAACCATGTGAACCATCTGTCACTATTTAATCTCCCAACCCAACTCAGCCAAATATGCCCCATCTCAGCCCCTGATGCCCCAGTCAGCCCTTCAAGCAATACACTCCTCACAAATAGACCATTCTTTTTGCTACTCCCTACCTAATAATAATTTGATTTCCACCCCATCTCTTCTCCTTTCATTGCCATATGCCCCATAGAAGGAGGATCTATATTGCTGCTCTTTCCAGCAGTCAGGCCTCATGCAGTCAAAGTGTATGCAGGATAGCCAGGGCCAAGAGATGTTTTGCAATGTGCAGCATACCACAAACTAGCTGCTGAGATCAGTGGGCACCACGGATTTCCCTCTTAATAACTTCACACTTCACTATTCTTTAATTGGTAAGTGTTTGGGCAAATGGGCACAAAGAAAGAATCTTTTTTTAAAAAAAATCTAGTAATCATGGGAAGACTAGAACAAGACCTACACTTCAAAACCTCGACTGACTATGCTTTCATTTCACAGGTTAAAAAGGAAGAAGGGACCATTTTAATGTTTGGGGCAAACCCCTCAAAATGCAGTGTCAGGACCAAGGGGTCTAAAAGTGACCCAAAAGCTTTGGTTTCAGTGTGTAAAAGATATGCTGGGCAAAACAGAAGAAAAAAGAAAGACCACTTTGTTTATAGGGATCTCAAAAGTGCTGCTGAAGGCAGAATGCTGGACTTTGAAGGAGCAGGATCAAAAGCAAGGCTTAAGTACCTTTGGCATTTCAGGGAATGTTACATACCCCTCCAACCAGTGCAGAAGGTTGCTATTACTCACAAAGGTGTTTAAAATCTATGAAAGACCTCTCACAGTTAAATGTCACTTTAAACCACTTCTCTTTCTCTCCCCAGATGCAAAAGAGAAGTCCACATCTACCCTTTGTACCAGAGACATCCCTCAGTATCACTGGTGGTGATACTCTCACATGGGAGCTTTTGCCAGTCCTGAAGAATTGGTACATATTCCTACCTGGAGACAGAACCAGAACATAAACCTCAGCATCTCAAATACTGAAAAGTCTCCAAATTCAGGATTAAATCACAGAGTTTCTTCTTGGCATAGAGTGGACCAAACCCACATCCACTCCTAAAAAGGAACCAACTCATAGTGGACATTTTGTTGCTTTCTTCTCAAGGTGATTAAGTTGGTGTGTGCTTTAAGAAAGGCTTAGATATATCCAGAATCTAGCTTTACCTAAATATTCACTTTATTATCAGGGTTTTTGTTTTGATCTGCAAACTCTTTGAAGAAGGAACTGTTATGTGACTTCTGTTTGTACAGCACTTGGGATAATGGCACCTACCAGAGCTGTGACTTACAGCAAAGACTATGGAGTCCCAAGAAGATTTGGGAAAAGTGTCCACCTCCTTCTTTTGGGAAATGGAGCCACAGTTGGGGATCTCTGCAGGCAACTAAGTAATTTTATTAACGAGTGAAAGAAAAATGTCCCACTGGGGAAACTGTCATTCAAAAGTCTGGGAACCATACACTTCCAGCACGACTAGCAAGCAGCCTTTAGACATTACTGCAAAACAGGGAGCTTTTAGGCAAGCAAAAATCTCAAGTGTAAGAGTGCTCTGCATATCAGACTTTGCTGAAAGCAAAGCCCCTAGAAGCCACTACCTGTCTTCAGTACATAAAGCAAGTGCTACATGCAGTGGTATGAGCACGCTCCAGGATAGAAAAGCCTGTCTGCTCTATGACCCCCTGACCTAGGTGAAATTGGAGGTCCCATTTCTTCCTTGACTTCAAGCTTCTTTCATATTTCACACCACACAGCATCTCTCACCTAACTGTAGCTGGTGTCCATCCCTAGTAGAAACTAAATTGAGACACAAAGCCTGTGCAAGGAACAAGGACTATTAAAACTATTAGTGAAAAAAAAATCCTGTGAGGACTGTTCGCAAATGAAAGAAATATCATTCCATGATATTCTAGTTGGGGCCACTCTTGTTAGGACTTTTTTATTATGCTATTGTAATAAACATTGATTCTGAATTGTGCACAAGCCTGAAAGGAAAGAGATCTTCAAGAGGAGCTTCACCACAGAAAGCTATCAGCAAATGAAAGATGGCTGGACCATGGCTAATCCCCAGTTTGTGTCCTGCCACTTCATTAGTAGCAACGTCCCAGAAGCTCCCATTGCAAACTGCGTATGTTTCCAACACAACAGGCCAAAATGGAACTATTTCAATGGAGCAGATTGCTACAGGTGGAGAGATCATTTGTAAAGGCTGCTAAAGAGAGTGGGGTCTTTGGCTTCAACCTAAAAATTACAGGCAAGTGGTCCATACTCTTAGCAAAAAACAAGGAAAATGTTTGCCTTTTCCAAATTTCCTAAAAACTTCGCTCTCAGCTTTTTTTTTGTTGGAACACCATGGAAGCTGTCCCTCCTACCTAGCACTTGGGTGTTCAGTGAGCCGGCCAGGAAGCACCAGGTAACATTTCTCAGGCTGTCTGTGGTCCTTCTTAGGATATAAGAAAAACCTAAATAACGTCAGTTGAGAAGCATCTGGTCTTCTCTTTTCCAATGCTGTCCTGCCGTGAACTGCTGACAGAACCTACCTCTTTTATTCCTACATACATATGAAAACATGAAGGGAACAAAATTAATACAGGCCATCTCTTCTCTTAAAGCAACCACTGCTCAGTGCTTTAATCAGTGATAGTCCTCCTCCAAAAGATCCTAGTGCTAGGAAATAATTCCAGTAAACACAACAGAAGACATGTCTCAAACATCCATTTTATTTAAAAACAATCCTGACCTGCAAAAATCCCTCCCTTCCCTTACACCCCAAGGCAATCCAAAGGATTTTCTAAAGCAAAGGGATTGTTTATACTAACTGCCTGTCACTTAGACAAGAAGCGGGAGAAGTCAGTAACCTTGATATAAAACATCTGTTCAAGCTACCACAAGATACATGAACCACTATTGGAGGCAAAAAAAACTCCTCAGATGAGAAAAAAAAAAAAAGTTTGGGAAAACCCAAAAGCCAGACTTTCAAACAGTAACTGACCCCCAGACGAATGTGAAGGTAGAACTGCCAAAACAGAGAACATGGCTGCTTGCAACTCCTATTAAAGGAGCCCACTCACCATAAAGATAATCCGGATAATTCACCTCCTGCAGTGAAAGGACTCTCATAACATGCTGAAGGTGTTTGAAATGTGAAACTTCCATGAAAAGACAACAGAAGACATCTGAATGCTGTAGAAGTTTATTACAGAAAAACATATTCAGCAAACATTTATAAAATTTATTACACACTATATTCAAAAGTGGTATCTGTATCTGTTGCTTACAGTCTCATGCCAGATTCAATTCAATCACCTCAAATATCACATCAGGAATATTCATAGTAGGCCCCTCACCACCTCAAGCAAGGGTGAGAACAGTGGATGAATGTTCATCCCAATCTCCCTTTCCCAAGCAGCATCAATTTGTTGCTCTAGAGTAGTTAAGCAGATCCCAGTTGTGCTGGCCAATGCAATACCTCTAACACTTTAAGATCCTCTGTAAGGATATGGCTTAATGTCACGTACCATATTCTGTGCCATGTCAGCAAGGACAACATTGATTCCAGAAATAAAATTCTATTCCTACCTATGCTCAAATTCAAAGTATTGCACTTAATAATTTAGATTTGGAAAACAAAGCTAAATATCAATATAATATCTAAAATTACCAATTTAAAATCAGTTGTGGTAGGCTGGTAGAAATAATCTTCTTAGAGAAGAAGAAAAAAATTCTACAGATTCCTGCAAACAAAAGTACCTCTTCTGGCAGGTATAGAAGTTCTGACCCACAGTTAACCAATACCAATAGTCAAGCTGAGGAACTCTGGGGTACGAGAAAAAACGGCATAAGCAGTTTTTCCACAGAGAGATTTCAGACTTAGTGAGTATAGCAAATTATTTTTATTATTATTAAATATATGTATGACTCCATTCTTGTAACCATTTCTTCTATTCTTTCAGTACATCCTTGAACTCTTACTAAGTATCATCTGCTCCACCTGGATAATTCAGCTAGCTTTTTTTGCAGTAGGTTCTTCTCCTCTTCTGCTAGCTGAGAAGCAGACTCCTAAGTTTAAGTTACTTTAAAATACAAATGCCCAAATACAACAAACCAGTATAAAAAATAGCAGAATTCATTCTGCAGAATGAGATGGAGATGACACCAAAACTCATCTCTTTTTTCTTCTTCAGTCTCTAACCCCACTCCTTACCAAGTCTCACATCTGGCAAGATGGTGATCATTCATGCTCTAGAAAGCAAGTTCTGAGCAGAGGAGGTAGATTTAGAAAGAGGATGAGGAAGAAGAAGTCATTTTACTGGGATGAAAAAGCAGAAGAAAGCAAAATGAACAAAGATGGGTACAACTACAACAACATGTAGACAGCACAAAGAGACATTTGGGTTTGTTCAGCGTTGCCTTGTTGTCTTTGTGCTTTTCAGTGATCAGCAAATTGTGAGAGAGAATATCTGCTTTTATTAATCTCACCAAGCTGATGAAACAGATAAAGAAGTTCATAGCTTCTGACCTCAGCTGAAGGGCTGGTCACGATAGCGTAAGACTCATCATGTCTGGTCATCATTTAAATAAAAATAAGTGAAGCCTTGTGAGACAAAACTTGACAGTTAAGGCACAAAAAGCTGCTTACAAAAAAAAACCCACAACAAACAAACCAATCCCAACAGCAAAAACCGCAAAAAACCCCATAAAACCTAACCTGATATTAATACTGTGTAGGCATATCATCACAAATATTAAAAACTTATGCAGGACTTTAGTAATAACTTTTGGAGTTTTATAAATGCCACGCTCCAGACATACTCCATCTCTAATAGCCTTCAGTACCACCACTGTACAGTTCAACAGCACTTCTAACAGCACCGGCATGGCATTCCCTTTCATGCAAGGACATACGGTAGATGAGGGGTTACTTAATGTCTCTTACTATTTTCTAATAAAATGAGACAAGCTAAGAGAACTAAAAGTTACTGAAAAGCAGAGATGTGCCAGCAGTTTCCAGTGATGACCTGACATGATTTTTCCTCCAACTGACATCCATGTGGTTATGGAACTTATATAGTCCAGCCCAGCACTCATTTAAAAATGAACTTTCTGTACCATGTTGTACTCTAGAGACATCTGGAGGATGGAAGAAAATGGTTAAGGAAAATCATTAGCTTATACATTATCATAGCACTTATTTAGGTTTTCTAAATAAACAATCGGAGAGTAGGAAAGCACAGACATGTCCTGCAAGAGAATTTGAAGGATCATTTTAGAGGGGAAAACTAAAATGGAAGAATACAACATGAAACACCAGAAATATGGTGAAGGGAGCTGTAAGACGAAGTCACAGCATTCCCTGTTTGGAATTTTTTCCTGGATTTCCATTCTCAATAAATCTGTATAAAAATCTTTATTGTGTCCTTATTGTAAGGAAGCAAATACAGCTTGTGTTCCAAGAGCCACACTGAAACCCCTCCCCACTTTACCCAGCACCACAAGCAGTAGCAAAAAGCTCCACTGGTCAAACGAAACTCTAAAATAACCTTATACTACTATAGCCTTCACACTGTCCTACTCCTCAGTAACACTTACTCAAGCTTATTATCTTTCATAAATTCCCTTGCATAACACCCAAAAAAAAACCCCACCAAAAACACACAACCAAAAAACCACCAGTAAACCACTCTCCCTGATCACCAGGTGGGTTTTGTTTCCTTTCCACTAGATTTAGTGGGCAGCAGAAAGTACACAAACAACCCCAACCATCCTAAAACAATACTCCATCATGGTAAACAAAAGGTTTCTAAATACCCCCAGCATGGTGTTTTAATGAGTTTTTTCTTTCCACCTCTTTTTTTTTTTTTTTCGGTAAGAGAGAGACTTTTAACAGTAGAATAAAATACTAAGAACATTTAGTTTCTTTTAAAGAAAGCATTAAAGAAAAGCATTTTCAAACAGATAAAAGAAAGGATGATCAAACAAGAATTTCTATATGTCTAATATCATTACTTTCAAAAGTACTGACTTTTGGTTTTAGTAAAAGGAGATGGGATATTAAACTCAGTGAAGAACAATCACCCTCAAATGGTAACATAGTGCAAAAGACCACCTTACCATACCAAAATGAACCATAAGCTATTTCAGTTTACTTTGCATAAACTAACTGGTGTCATTCAAGCTGAGTCATGACAAGCCTGCAAAGACTTGAACAGTCTATTACGTATTTGGAAACAGAGGTCACTGAATCGAAGGTCATGAAATGCCACGTAAAACACTACGTGGTTTGCCATGACTATGAACACAGCACAACAAGGTGAGACATTTTTTCTGAGCTTTTTTGGCTTAGAAGTCTTGAAGCAAAACATCCTGGACAAATCCTGCTTGAGTTTGTTTGACTTTGGATATTTTTCTCTCACCTACATGCCCCATTCCATCCTGCCATTTGAACAGCAATGTTATCACAGAGCACAGATGCAGCTGACTATCACAGAGACGGGCATTTTTGAGGAAAAGTGAAATAGTATCAGGAAACTGTAAGTAAAGGAGAAGGCTGGAGCAAGGACACAGAACTTCCTTGTCCATCCTTCCTGCTCTCCTTGCAGGCCTACCAGAAAACACTCTCTGCCTTGTTTGCTGCTTCCCTTCTCTCGATCTCATGGTTATCTTCACAGGACTTGATAGTATTTCTGTGAGGTAAAGAAAAACACTTTGCACAAGACTCACTTGTTGGAGTACTAGGACAGAGAAGAGATGAGTAAATAGAGGATGATAAAGAAGAAAGAGTTTGATGACTTCAAACAAACAAACAAAAAAATAAACACCAAAAAACCATAAAATGAGCAATTTTAAAAATACAGCCCTGTATGTTTGTGCCAGATTATTAGATTGCAGGCTTTTTGGAGCAGGGACCACGCAAGACAAGGTGCTTATTCAGTGCTCAAGTACAAGCTTGCAATCAGCTGAGGCTGCCTTTGGACATGACCTCATTGTAAAAACATTACCCTTGATCACAGTGGTCCTTGAAAATTGCCTCCTGGCTAGTTGATCCTTATTACAGATTTCACAGTAGCTATTAGGTATATTTGCATCTGTGTCTTTAAAAAAATGAGAGAGAGAGATACCTAGGGAGTTGTGGGGGGAGAAGTAAAAAAGCACGTCTGAACAGATGATCTTTACAGTCTGTCCCCCCCTCCTCCTGCTGCTAGAAGCTTCCCACTCAGCTTCTGCTCCTATTTGTTCATCTTTCTCTGGCAAGAACTACTCTTAACCGTGTTAATTTTCTTTTTTGTGGGTTAATGTTGGGTAACGCGTTTTCAATTGCCCACAACTAATAGATTTCCAGCGATTGACTTTACTGCACTCCTGGCAGTAAGTAGGGCATATTTCTTGAACCAGGGTCATTTTAAGGGATTCCAGAAAGTACCTTCAGACATTTCATGGCTTCATTTAAACAGCTACTTTCTTGGTTCCATGCAGGATTTTGAGCAGGAGGACAGTACCTTCAAAGGGAGGTCACTATCCCCTAGAATATTAAGTAAGAACCATTTCGAGAGTTTGAACAAAGCATGAAGCATGACCTTTTTTCATTTATTTATTTAAGGCTAAACTTGGCAGATATGAAAATATCCAACTGTAGTTAGACAGCCATGATCTCAGCCTCTGGCTGTGCAAAGACATCTTAAATCTGTAGGTTCTGTGCAGATCCAGGGGATTTTTGCCAAAATGTTTCCTGAATAAAATTAAATATTCCTTCATGTTAAGCTTTACATTTTTTTTCTTCCTCCTTTCTTCATAGCCTATTATAATCCCAAATTAGAAATATATAATGCTTTAGGATTAGCCGTGCTTATTCTGCAGTTTCCCAGCCAAAAATGACTCCTATCATTCTTTAATGATTAAAAAAAAGGTTAAGTGTCACACATCATCTACCTTTAAAAACCAGTGAGGCACAGCCTATTCCTAATTACTCTCCATTTACCTGGGAGTGATACAAGGAGAAGGCGAGAAGACATATTCCTCCCAAGGAAAATCTCGGGAACACACAAAGCCCACGTTGCAGTCGCAGAATTAATGGTATCTCTTAAGAGCATCCTGTAAGAAGTTGCATACCAGAAGCCACTTGCATCATTAGCTGCAAAGGCCTAGATAAAGGGTTATCTAAATTTTTTGGCCCTTCAAAACCCAATAAAAACATTATATACAGTATATATATATAAAACCACGTTGATCTCTTCCCAGTGTTAATCCACCCCTTCCTTGGATTTAGCAGCTTCACATCTTTATGAAAATCTTTTCCAAGGCTGCACATGCAGCATTAGCAGAGGTGTACATTTAGGTTTCTCCGCAAGTAGTAGCTACTACCAGTCAGGACTGTGGCTTTCTATTTCACAGAGTAGAAAGGAAAAGTTGACTACCTGTAATTTTTTCCCTACCTATGCAGGCTAACTGCAGTGGGTCTCTCCTTCCCCAAGATGTGGCAAAGGAAGGTGTGTGGCTCGGTCACAGTTGTCTTCCTGTGTAGTTTTAAATCTGTGGAGCTGCATGCTGCCATTGTTGATGTGTCAACTGTAGGCTTTTCATATAGTTAAATGCTTGTGTCTCGTGTGCACCTTCAACTCCCTGCCCAAATCTCAGCATGTGGTTCTTGCATATGGCCCTGAAACCCCAAGTATTTTCAAACTTCCTCATGCTAAGGTAAGCAAATACAATTTGAAGCTAACAGGCTATGCAAGTCAAAGGACAAGTGGTATAACAAGGACCAATATTCAAATAGGACCTTCTGCAGAAAAGTAACTGGATCTTAAGAATTAGCCTGTTTCAGGGACCATGACCAGAACCCAATGCAATCCACATGATTTGCCTCAAAACCCTACATAGGGCACAGCACCGTCTCCTGGAATCAGAAGTTCCATTGCAAGAAAACGTCGCAGTTCTTCACATACACAGTTTGTTCACATACAGAACAGAACAAAACAAGACAAAAAATCCACCAACATCCCCAAAACAATGAAGGCAAGGGCCTTGAGTTAACCGACGCAAAAACTGGCCTGCGCACCATTTTTTGCATTTCCAAGAAGATACTGAGCTTCTTAAGAAGCAAGGACTTCCTTATGCTGAGGAAGAACGGCAGAGCAGAGAGAACTATCCACAGCTCCCTCCACACAACTGATGACACTCTTCATGCCCTGCAGGCACATTCAACTGTTCGCTACCACTGCCCAGACACCATGATGCGACTCTGTGAGCCCTTTTTTGGTTTGGCCTTGAAAGAGACTAGAAGCACTCATGCTGTCTTATGTAGACAGCAAAAAAACAGCTGAAAAGCAGGAGGAAGGCCACTTACTCAATTGTTTCTTGACAGCCTCTAGGTGTGAGTGCTCCTAGTCCCATTTCTGGCAAGGTCACACAAAGTTGAAGCCACCTGTAACTTATGTAAATTTTTTTTCCCAAAGACAGCTGAAGAACTTGCATGGACAGTTAAAACAGAGACCTACCATCTGATCTTACTCATTTGCAATCCTTAGTTACAAAACATAACATTAGAAAGTGATTAACAATTTACAGAGCAGATCTGCAAAGCCTGAATAATAATTATAGACAGTATAAGCCCATCTTGACTGCATCCATGCTAAAGGAAATATGATAGAAAAATAAGGCAGGTGAATAAAAAGTGAAAAATAAGTCAGACTTTCCATGGGCAAGGTCTAGAAAGCTAACCTGATCACAAATAGAACAGAACAGTCAATTTGCGTATTTTGCATAGATATTAATTTGTTGTACTAACCTAACAGATACATAAAGATTAAGACAATTGCATAAAAATGATTATGAAAAAGGGCTATTCTTGAAGATAGTGGTATTCTGACATGTAGCCTATGCTCGTGCAGGGTTGCCTTCTCCAGGTGCCTTGATATTTTTGCTCTGTCATTTTTCTACCTTCATCTCTAAATTTAAGTAAGCCCTCCCTTGAAGACTGAACGTCTATTAGTGCTTTTGAAGTACAATCCGAGGATTATCTTTGTTTCCTATCTCATTTCTTATAATTATCATTTCATACTGCTGTCATGTATGACGCCTCCACCTCTGATCCATATTGTACTGGTTTTCATTTTTAATTTTCCTGTATTATGTCTGAGCCCAACACTAACTGAAAACAATGTAAGAATCAATCTATTACCAACTGCCCCTCAACTGAGATATGGTACTCAACTAAAACATCGTGTGGATGGCTTTAATACAGCTTGACACCCAAAATTCAGCTGCTCCTTCCACATGTTAATAGACATACTAGGAATGAGCTTAGGAACACAAGCTCAATTGCCCAATGTGTGGGCATACCTTAAATGTCAACATTATTAGCCATCACACTGTGACTGAACTGATAAACACACAAACCGACTGTATTCTATCCCATCAAACCCCAACAGCATCCGTCCTCTCCTCCTCCAGCATAAAGCCACAACTGTTGCTCGCTGAGTTGCCAAGGTTTCTGCATTATCACTAGTAACTTGAAAACAGGATTACGCCCAAATAGTACAAAAACTTTAAGGTCAGAGGGTGAAAACGCAAAGTGACTTTATTAATAAACAAGTACTTTGTTACACATTATTAGAGTCTCTGGTTTTGCATATTAACAACACAATGTCTTTAAAAAACAAATACATCTGCATTTTAATGTCACTTGGCTTGTGCAACTCTCCTCCTTTCCATATAGAAGCAGTGGACTCAGATATGTTCAGAAACCAAGGCAAGGTGGCATCATCAATAAAACACAGCCTCCTGCCAACACTGTGTGATCGGGTGAACGTGGACACCATAACAGGGAGATCAAGACTCTTCCTCATAGATTTCATAGTAAGGGTAAATACCCATTCCTTGGCTGACCAGGAATAGGGAAGCAACTTCATTTATTTATTTACTTACTTAGAGAAAGAGGAGAGTGGCTAAGGAAAACAAACAGAAACAATACAACACTTGGTTAGTACATCCAGGAGATCCACAGAGACTTTCATTCTACCAGAAATTAAAGGAAACCTGCAAAGTTTTTACAGTTTCAATTTCACTTCCTTTATAATTCTCTCACCTTTACAACTGTCCTCCCTATTTAGCTTTTTCTGTAAGTTTTAGAAGGCATCCTAGGTCAAGAGCCTTTCTTTGTCAGCCAGGGTCTCCATTACCCAGGTAGTACCTCTACAAGTCAGGGGAGCACCTGAGACCATGCGAGGGTCAGGCTCTCTAAAGACTAGTCCTAGTCCCCTCTGGGATGCCACTCACGCTCGCTGTGCAGTCAGGGAGTCAGTCTCCACTGAAGACCTATTTCAGAGCCGCCCTCTCCCCACTGACTCTTTAGGCAGGGAGACAGCAACCACCAGGTGTTGACTCAGCCAACTGCACAACTTAACTCCATTTAACAGCAGTTGCTACCTTGTGTTAACACTTACTGGTACATTGGAGTATCACCCTCTGCAGGCTGGGGCCAGCCAGGAGGATGGACTCACAGCCAGATGGAAATGGGACTACAGCACCATCGTTGCGGTAACTATCCTACAACTTCACAAAGCCCAAAGCAGAGTCACAAACAGTTATCACAAAGCTTCAAGAGATGCTTTTCCTGGAAAGGCTGGTTATTTAACTAAAGTCCCATTTTTAAAAGTCACTCAGGAGACTTCTCCACTGCTTTTCGCTGAAATTTCAATTCCTGACTCACTAGGCGTTTTTATAGCGTTACCATACACGCTACATGACCAGCATAGCTGAAATGTCTAAATGCCCACAAATAATTAAAAAGTCATCTCCATTTTTAAAATGTTTGGATAAATTTATTTATAGGGCAAGTCAGTAATTCACCAAAAATCACACTTTCCAACCAAAGCAACTATGTCAAGTACTTAAAATATCACCCTTTTCCCTATGGCTCTGCCTCATGACATCAGTTGGGATAGCATTTTTCAGATACAGATAGTGACCTCACTTCTTGTTAGCAGCAGCTCAGGACCAAGCTGTTCTAGGCAGTACTGCACTGCTGGACAGAAGAGTCCTCTCCTACGTGGAAACACCAACTCAGCAAAATGCTCAACCATTAGCCTTTGTATTTTACTTCAAACAAGGCTCATAAACTTATACCTAGGCAGACACTGACATACCTTTCTGAAACAAATGGGAACAGAAAAGCTCCTCAACAGTCTTTATGAGACAGTGGCTGGGAAGGCAAGTCAGCAACAACACCTGAGGAAGATATTTTTTCCAGGGAGCACTTGCAATGCTATTTCACAGCATATATACCTTGTCCCCACTCTCTCTTCCCAAACATTTTGGATTCTCCTTAGCTTTATATCTTTTCAGAATTCTTAGTTTGCAATGTCACATACATTGAAGTGGGTTGGTAAAATTGTCTTCCTTTTCAGCATGTTGAATTTGATCCTCCGAAACCAGAAGTTAGACCCCATCTATCATTCACAGGATCTGGAAGGCAGATCCCTGACTGTCTCAGGAGAAAGTGATCAAAAATCAAAATCTAACACAGGGAACTATCAGTAACCATTGAGCTAATCAGCTTTGGAAAATGGTTTCTTTTCCATTAACAAAGCCCTTAAAAGGCTGTTGCTGCCTTTTTTTTTTTCCTTTTCTTTTTTTTTTGGTGACACAAACGTTTTGCTCTGAACAATCAAAAGGATCACTTTTTCACTTTTTCTGTGCTATTACAATACCAGCATAAAACCCAAGCTGTACAATGATTCCTTTCTCTTTCCCATGTCCTCACAAATGCATAAGCCTCTGTTGCTAAACACCTTAACTCTGAGTAGCCAGATCTTGTGGAGTGGGATCCAGAGACAAGAGAGGGCTTGTTTGTTTCAGGAATAAGAAGCTAAGTGGAAAGAGAAGAATGGCCAGGACACAGAGGATGGAGAAAAGTAAGTACAGGAGAAACTGAAACCTCAAATCGCGCACACGCAACGGAAGAACTGCTTTGCTTTTCCACCTGTATCAGAGAAACATTAAGATCAACAACAGTGTGCAGAGCTTGATGGAATCCCAATAGTCACTTGCATGATAAAACAACAAATGGAGTAAAGACTGTAACTTTAATTGTATTGATGAAGACCAAGTACAGGGGGAAAACTGTCATGCAAAAGTTGGGTTCAATTCTGATTTCCATTACATCAATGTAAACCTTGAATAACAGGGCAGAACTTGGTTTCCGGTGTCTAATGATCCCAAATTAAGATTTAATAATAATCAATAACTTAATGCCAAAGTTCAAGACAAACATGAATGCTAAGCACTCACACAAATGATCTAGTATTAGTCAGAGAGAATAGTTTAGTATAAACTGCTCCCTCTAGTAATTACTAGGGAAGTACCCTTCACATAGAAGTGACTCTCAAGAGGGCTTTGGTTAATAATAACTAAGACCCTCAAAATCCTGCAAACACTTCCTTATGCACATGATTAACTTTTGTGCACATGGCTGGTCCCACTGAATTCAAAGAAAGTAATCATGCCTTAAAAGTTACTCTTGGGCAGACAGGATTTCAACTTTGCCTCTGGAAGGATTTTGCAACAGTTGTCTCTTCAGAGACCAATTTTGTAAAGCACAGAAAACTCTCAACTATCACTCATATTTGTGACAATGGAGACCATTCAGCACTCTGAACAACTGGACCACAGGGGAGGTGGAAAAAGAAATGCATTTATTTATCTTCATATGCAATCCAAATAGAGAAAGAGCAGCCCAATGAGAATGTAGAGATTCTTCCTTCCCTGAGACCCTCACGCTCAAAAATCTCTGCAAGAAAATTTCTAAAATACTGTATTATACTACATCCAGGAACTGCTGGATGATTGTGAGCAGCATTACTGAATAATTTAGGCACAATGTCATGTTGCATTTGGTCTTGAGAAGCGTCCACATTTTATTTGTTTGTTTTTAAACCAACACCCTCCATTTTTACATCTTCCACACTAGCTTTCAACACATTCATAGAAAACAGTGATTCACAGAAAAACAGGATCCTTCTTCAATTTTTTTGTGCTACAGTTTTGGGCAAAAGGGTTATCGCCAGAATGGAAGACCTCTGCTTCAAATGCGGCTGAAAAAAATATCTTTGCCATTTGACTTGCACTGAAGCCTGAAAGATCTGGTCAAAAGGCAGGAGTCATCTGCAGAAATACAGTTGTCTACATCCATGCTAGATGTTTGTGCTACCTTTATATTCAATTGGCAGAAACATCACTTCTCAGATCTGGTTCTGCTGACTAAACAGAGACTTCCACTTCAGGAAGAGATGAATTGCTCCCTAGAAATATTCTGCTTCCAGACTATAAAGAGAGTCTAGAGAGCTGCATTTCAACAGAAGAATCCCACCTTCTCCATGCTGGGTATCACGCTGAACAACCATGTCTGCTTTCTCCACTAAGACCCTATCAGCTTTGCTGGAGTTTCTGCCACTTAGAGTGGTACAAGTAAACCAGTGTAGTTACCCTAGGCTCCATACACAGACAATGGAAAAAAAAGGGGCACCTCCAAGAGGCAGTTCAGCTCATGTAAAAATCTGAATTCTCCACGGAAATGCCACTGTGTCTCCACAGATTACAGGAATGAGCTTTAGGAGCTCACCTCTTAGTAAGGTGAAGCAGTGAAGTGCCTTGAGTTAGACAGACAGGTTCAGGCTCTCACTGTTGAGAAGTTGGGAGATGCTGAGTATTCTCATCCCTTATCCCCTTTCTGCACCAGTGAGGCTTGAAACGTATAGTATCAGACCCCATAATAAAAGGCAAGGTTACAGTATGGATTACAGAGTCCTTCATAAAACACTTTGAAAGAGAGTAAAAACAAAACCACACCAGCGAAGTTTGAAAAATCTGTATCGTGGCCTACATAGTGTCTGTCCACCCACAGCTTTGCCAAGTGAGGATAAACAAGAGCTGAATGAAACTCCGCAAGCGCACACTTCAGTTGGCCAAATATCCAACACAGTCTGGAGCAGCTAAGAATTAGGCTGCATTCTCTTAGGATTCAAAAACAGAAGAGCAGACCCCCAAACGGGTCTGAGATTCACCTGTTAGCAACGCATGCCCTCAGCTGACCAGCTGACACAGAGACGTAAAATGGCAGACCTGGATCCAGGCACTCTGTCACCAAAAGAAGTCACCTTGTTAGCTGAGGACAGCAGGGCTTCTGCATTCGACTTCTGCAGGAACACAGGATTTGGCAGCCTCCAGAAATCTGAGCTCTCTATTTTTCTTCCCTTCGTTTACTAATGCCCATTTCCCCTTCCCCGCCTCCCTGCTCCCAATGCACACACGTTTTAATGCTAAAACCCAGGAGTTACATGGCTTTTCCATACTTCTGGGCAAATATTACACACTCTCCCTCCAAACTAGCAAGTATGCCTTCTCCACTGAGGTAGTAAACCTGCTGTAAGAGTACCGTGCTTCATAGTGAAATACTTCAGAAGAATCCCAAAAAATTACCTGCACATCTCAGGTTTTAAGACAGCTTCACATCCACCATCTCACACAAAAATACACTCCCTACAACATTGTGATACATTGCACACTCTTAATGGTTTCTACAGTTACGTAGTCACAGACAATGTAATTAACAAGCAACATTCCTTCCTGTAAAATAGGAGGGAGAAAATAAACAGAATAAAAGTTCACAAAAATAAATATGAGCTCAGAAATAAAACTACATTTTTAAATTTAATTTCATCATTTACTGTGTCAAAGATGACACAAGCCTGGATTACCTAGGTGCAAGCACAGGTTTTCAATCAGTTTGATTTACAAAATACCTTGTGTCCCCTTACGAGAGAAATGATACCTTATTTACTTTCTTTAAATAGACATCAATGCTTCATTAAATATTTTTTCACTTTACATTTCATTTGTTTTGTACACACTGAGATCAAGAAAAAAAATAATCCTGTTTTAAAGTTACATTTTGTTTTCTGTTTCTTGTTACATAACCAGAAGTGTTATAGGAAATACTATTGTGGAGTTCAAAAAAAAAATTTTTTCAGAAAAAGAAAATGAAAACCAGGCACACATCACTGCATCACAGTAATGTGTAAGGTGCTCCTGCACCCACTATTGGCATACATTTAAATTAAAATTACATGTAATCTATAGCCAAGTTTCAGGTCTATGCTGAATGCCCTTTCTGTGTTTAACCTCCTCCATTGCTGACAAAGAGGTAAGATTTTCCAGGTTAGTAACAGCAAAATTCCACATTGCAAAAACACTGAATGCTGTCATGCAAACAAAGTCAATCACCAGGGTCTGAAAATGTCCCTCCCATGTCAAGACTGGTCTTAAGCACAGAAATGATAAGAAAATATGAACGTGGATCTTATTTTCTTGTGGGAGAGCCAAGCAATTTAAAACCAACCACCACATAAACCCTAAACCATATCTTTTGAGAGAGATGGTTGAATCACTACCAGTGCTCCTTTCTAATGAAACCAGAAGAGCACACCAGCCACTGTGCTGGAGACATTTCCTTGCAAAAAGCAAAAACATCCATGGTGGCAAGTGAATTTCATGATCTGAGTGACTTGTGACATTATGATCCTTCATATCCTTTACAAAAAGGGCCACAGACTCCATGTTGGAGAACACCCTCATTCCATCCCTCTCTGCTCTGTGTACACCTGCCCAGGCAAAAGCACCACATTTCTGAATTCGAGCACGCACAGACACACATTCACGTCGTCATTTGAACCCACCACACACCCACCATCTCCCACCGTAGCCTCCAGAGCCATTCGCAACAGGCTGAAACACTGCTCTGAATCCAACCGGTATTTTCCTCTCCTCTCTGCAATACCGCCACAAGCCCAGAGCCCTGTAGCTCAGCTTGGTTCATTTGGGCCCACTTAGTCAAAATAAACACAAAGGAAGGGAACCCACTGGGCCGACTGAACAACAAGAAGAAATTTGGCTGCAGAACTCCCTCACACTTGTGTGCATAGCTGATTTTACACCACTCTGCTGCTACATTGATATTATCTTGTCAAGAAGTACAGAACAGCTTTCACCACAAATACTTGGAGCTTGAAAATTACAGCAAAGCAGCAAGGCTGGGGAAAACCCAACTTTAGCTGGATGCAAAGTGCGCTGCAAGTGCAGCGTTTGAAGCCTCAACATGACGCAACCGCAGTCGTACCAGGGAGAGGGGCTTGCTGAAGGAAACTGGACCCACGCAAAACCACAACGTATATATTAGGTGCCTATAGCTCATTCGCTGCCCAAGCTGGGAGCGCCCTGCAAACAGAGATTTACACAAGCTACAAATCAATGAGGCAGCGTGGCTATGCCCATACCAGTGACAAACTGCAGTGGGGAAGGGAGCCTGGACCCGTTCGGCAGACCGCTGTCCCCTCAGCCTCCCTCCCTTCCCTTTCCCCTTCCCCTTGCCCCCCCTTAACCCTTCCCGTCTCAGAAGTTCAGTGTCGGTGCAGTGGGAACAGCCCTGCAGTTTCAAGCCCGGTGGTGGGAGCAGCCTGGCCTAAACGCCAAAGTCACCCCGGTGTCGGCGGGCTGCGGGAGGCCATCCAGGCTGACGCGCCCCTGCGGTGGGCTCCCGGCTGCCAACCGCCCGGCCACCTGCAGGCCTCCGCCACCCTACCTTGCTCCTCGCCGGCCCCAAAACAGGCTCTGGGGTCCTCGGGGGGGAGCCGGGCTCCGCCGCCCTCCAGGGCTTTGCGTTTCTTCGACATCTGGTCGGTGTTTGGGAGTTGAGTTTCTCCTCTCTCTCTCTCTCCGGGGAGATGAGTGTATATGGAGAGAGAGGGAGAGTGTGAGGGAGAGAGACACAGGGAGGGAGAGAGAGAGATTGAAAGAAATCGCTGCTTAAAGAGAGGGGAAGAGACTTTGGAGTGGCTGGAGAGCAAGTAGGAGGCAGGGACTAAGTGGAGAAATCCTACAAATCACAATCCCATCAATTCAGCCCCACGTCTAAAGGGGCTGTTGAGGTCTCACCCTTTCTTGCTCATTCATCTGAGTGTGTGAGTGAAAATTAGAGAGGCGCAATAGTCCTCTGTTGATTTTCCAAATGTTAGCGGGTGGTGCTTTTTATTATTGGGGGGGGGGGAGCGCGGGAGGGAGGAAGGAGGGAGCTGATTGATATTATTTTCCCCTGTTGGGATTCCTTCTGGTTAAAAAAAGAAAAGGGAAAAAAAAAAAAAGGTAAAAGCTGAATGGATGGGGGGGGGTGGAGAGCCGGGAGGGGGCGGGGGAGGGAGGGGGGAGATGAGAGGATTAAAAAGAAAACCAGGAGCAGGGGAGGAGGGATGACAAGAGCCTGCAGGTGCAGGGAGGCTAAATTCCCTGCAGGGGTCATGTGCTCTGGAAGCCGGGGATCCTCGGTTCCCCGGAGGCTGCCGGAGCCGGGCGAGGAGCCGGCGGCGGGCAGGGGCGCGGCGCGGCCGGCGGGGGCGGCTCGGCTCGGCGGGGGCTGCGGCCACCCCGCTCGGCACCTGCGGGAACGGCGGAGCGGTGCTGCTGGGCTCCGCAGCCGGCTGGGAATATTCACGAATTCACCTCGCACCGTGCAAACTCCGCCGTGAAGTCAGTACCCCCGCAGTCAGTCGGTCGGTCGGTCGGTCGGTCTTTCTCTCTCCCTCTGTAACCCTTTCAGTCCTGGGTGCAAGATGTATCGCTCCCCCAGGGAGTCCCATCTCCTCTTCGCCCCCTCCCCCCCGCCCCCATCCCGCCACCTGCCCCTTTTCCTGCAGGATTTCAAGGTTCGCTAGCGGGTATTTATTCGCGGAGGGAGGGGGCGAGGACACAACTTACCCTCCAAACTATGCACAAGCTCGTCTCTGCTTTCCCCTTCAGATCAACTTTAAAGAGCAGATTCTCAGTCCGGGAGGCAAAGAGGCAGGGGAGGAGAGGGGAAATGGTTTAGGAATAGCGGCTGCCAAGTGGGTGAAGTTCAGGGCACAATCCTGGCTCTTCCACGCTCCGGCAGACCAGCATCTTCCCGGGGTCTGGAGAACAAGGTGTTCAACAAGTCTTCCTTGTTACCCGAAATGGATTGCTGATAGCTTTCCCGCCGGGCTGTATTTAACAAAACGATGCAGAGAGCTACTCTGACGAGCAGGAAATTTTAGAGGAGCTTGCAATATAGCTGCGGCTTTAATTTATCTATTTCTGTCTCTCTATATACATTATGTACAAACACACATACACATGCACACCTGTGTATGTGTGCATGTATGTATAAATAAAAAGATATAACTCTATCGATACAATGTTGGGTCCACAGGATCTTAGAAAAGCCTGCCTGTCGGCTGCGTGGAAGTTAAAGAGTTTTTCTTAAGCAAAAGGGGCTGATGCTTGGACACATCTCACGTCCAACAGGAGGCAATGACGTCTGTAGCTTCATTGCTATAACAGCACCAAGGCTGCAATTGCCATTCACTGAAATGATAAGGGGCGCTCAGACGTAAGCAGTCTGGACCTCTAGCAAGAGACTGAAGCGAAGATGATTTTTCCCCTCCCAAAACAAATAATAATGCTAAAAAACACCTAAGGAAAGAGACGGGGGAGCAGGGAAAGGAATCTAGGTCTTGCAGTCACACGCTTCTGCAACATGATCCTCGAGCTCCAGAAACATTTATTTTTTGCAGCTGACTAGACTTTGGGAAATTTCAATGTATTATGATTGCTCGGGCGGGGGGAGGGGAGCGATTTTTTTTTTCTTAATTATTTCTGTCTCTCTTCAAGCAGGCATTGATGAAAGCCGGGTAGAAGTGCCCTCCCCCCATCTTTCCAAATATATTTAGGCTCGGGAACATGCTGAAGTGTTTCTGGTGTGTGGCTAGATCTTCTTAAGTAGCAATTTTTTTGCTGTATAGGCTGCAACGATTTTTTTTTTTTTTTTGCAGCACTGGAAGGTGCTTACAAAGAAAAGCGGGGAAAAAAAGCCGATGCGAAGCAGTCGGCTCCCTTCCATGTGGGGGTCACACTCCCACTGCCACGGTTTTGACCGCATATGGGGACCGCTGCCGCGCTCCCGAGCCCTGGCCAAGCCGCGGCGGGGGAGGCGGCGGCGGGGGTTGCGGGGGCGGCCGCTCCTCGGGGCTGCCAATCCCCGCGGGTGCTGCAAAGGCTGCGGGGGTGGGGGGCTTCCCCCCTCCTCCCGTGAGCCGCTGTCCTAGAAATGACAGCCTGGGTGTTAAATAACCCCGCCGCCGCCTGCCAGCAGCGCACCCGGCTGCCGGGCGGCAGCGGGCACGCCGGCACCGCGCTCCTGTGGCGGGCAGCGCGCCCGGCCCCGCCGCGGGGGAGGGCAGCGCCGCTCCTGGCTGCTCCGGCCCACGCGTGTCTGCGCTGCGGGGCCACCGCGCTGGGCCGCAGCCGGGCGGGGAGAAAACCGAGCAGCCCGTTCTTCGCGGCTTGCCTCCGCCGAACGGGGGGGTCGGGGGGTAGGGGCGGCGGCGGAGAAGGTCCCCGGAGATGCCAGTCCGGCTGGGTGCCGTCCTGCTGCCGCGGGGCTCCGCGGTGCTGGGTGGCCGAGCGGCTTGTGTGGACGGGTCCGTTTTTGGAGGTGTCCCGTGAACGCGGCCTTCCGCCCTCTCTCTTCATCCCCCAGCCCCACGCTCAGTCTCCTGATTTTTCCTTTTGTGTCCAGCCAGGTCTGGGGCATGGCTTGTTCGGCCTTCCAAATGGCTACATGCTGCAAGTGGCTACTTGCCCAAACCATTAAGCCAGTTCTTTGCTGGAACAGTTTTAGATACTGGTGATTTAAGTGGTATCACCGCAAGCCCAAATCAGGTTGACTGTCTGGGGGAAGCACTCACACGGTGCTGGGTTCTCTTTCTCTTCTCAAAGTTTATCTTGGTGAGAAGGGACAGACAGCGAACAGGAGTGCGGAGCAGAGAGAGAAGGCAATAAGGACTCTCTCGCTAGCATGGATGTTAAATGTGGCACTCATGATGGCCTTTGAGATACCTGTTACGATACTCTCCCACACAAGGCTTTGGTAAGATTTGGTAGCATAATAAAGGAGGAGATTTTCAAACCACCAGCAGGAGATGCTTACTTTCTTACACAGTCCGAGTTAGCAAGGTATTTATTTTTGTGAATGATTTGTGGAGTTTTTTTGGAACCTAGTAGCACATCCCTTTTCTTCAGAGAGATACCCTAAAAAATTTTCAGAGATGTATTTGCCGAGCTTTAGGGGCAACCCTATGCTATGTTACATTCAATTTTATCTGAAGTACTAAATTTCTAAATGTATTTTTTTCACCCATTCAGCACACAGAAGTCACAATATATCTATCACAACAAAAGACATTGCATTATCTCACATCTGTGTTTTAGGAAGTTCCCATCAAGATCTGCCTTTACACAAGAGTTTCCACTAAATTGTTACCATGCTGACAGATGATGTTTTTATTACGGTATCATGGAAATCAGGGATGGAAATACGGAATAGATCATCTCCTGGGGGGAGGACATGGGGTGAACAGGATAATTCCATAAACAATAATGTCTGTGGCTGTACCAAGCCAAACTTTAGCTCTAACCCCCTTTGGGATTTTATTCCATCGTTTCTATTAGATGATGCCAAAGGAAAGCCTTCCATCTGGTTACTCCTAAGCACTCTTTTTTAAATTTCTTCCCACTACGTACAAGATTTGTACCATCTCAAGGAGCTACCTTCTCCACAGTTGAACTCTTTGACACGTACAATAGGAGAGAAGGAAGAAAAAAAGGGAAGGCAGTACCATTTTCCATGTTCTGTACCAACACTAGCTTTTCTGAAGTGATTCTGCACTTCAAATAATTTTGGGACTGTCTCAGAGGGAAACTGAAGAAGGGGAGATGACAACACATTGCTGGTTGACTGGATACAGCCCAGAGGAGAAAAGCAAAGAGAAAGCTTTGTGGGGGGAGATAGTACCGGTCTGAAAGAACTTCTCACTCCCACCTCCAAATGAATGCTGCCACCTTCTCCTTTAACACATTCCACCTCTGCCTGGCACTGTGATTAGCTATCACTCAGGTAGGCCTCAAGGAAAAAAGTCTAATGTGGTACACGACAGCTCTTCTAGTAGTTCATTTTTAATGCTCTGAAAAGTAACTTATTTCTACACTATTACTCATTTAAATGCTACCCACTTTCAGTGACTTCACTAACTTCTTTTTGATAGGATTACATGAACTGTTTGCTTTTGGTGGGCTTATGCAACCAAACTTAAGCAAGTGGCATTCCATATATCAAGTCTTAAGTCTTTTCATTAGAAGAGAAGAAGGTCCTGATCTAAAACTTTTGAAGGTAAATGGGAATCCTTACATCACGTTCAGTGATCCCTCGCTTTGGGATTCCAGAACTAGGTTGGTGATCCCTCATTTTGGGATTCCAGAAGTAGGCCTTGGGACCTGGAGTTTAGGCCCTACTAAACTCAGTTGTACTCAGAGAGAGACCTGAAGTGTTTTCAGGCTTATGGATTTGGACTGGGTATTTGCTTCACATGAGTCAATATCTGAAATCATCAGGCAAAAGACCTTCAATAAATATAGCTCAGTTTGCAAACACTTTACTTTTTGCTTTATTTTTTAAAGCATTACCAGCCTAGCCTGTCAATCATGTTCACAAAGGACCATTCACGACAGTTTTCAGTGACTAGTCACTCTGAATGCGGCATATTTTAAAGATACAAAATTAAAAGTTCAGAGGAGATAGAAATAACATTGGTTAAGACAAACCCACCTCTGTACAAAACACTGCACAGACACCACAAATAACCAAATGCAACAATCCTAAGACAGAGAGAGTTCTCACATCACAAGTTTGCTTTCTCTTACTTTTTCCTTACATGGCTGACTCAGTTCAGAACTATTTGACCCAGCAGTATGTAACCAATACTTAACAAACAGCATGACGAGAGAATCAATTCTCTTTTATGCAGTGCTGCCATAGTATCACTTTTCCCCAGCAGTTTGTAATTTTTTCTTTGTATGTCTTTATGAGGTGACTTATAACACGGTGTTCCAGATATTGTAGGCATCTGTATCATTAAAGCCTAATTCCTGCAAAAGCCCTCTCCTCACTCAAAGCCATTATTTTGGTACGCGTCCCTGAACTGTGAATACACTCCTGCACATCTTGACAGAATCCTTAGCATTTGTATAGCATTTGGTTTTGTCTTCAAAGTGATTTGCTAGCATGAGCTAATGTATCCTTACAACACCCAGAACAGTTGGTAAATTTTATTATCCTCATTTTATAAATTGGGAAACAGCAGCAGAGAGGTGAAGAGTCTGTTCTATCATCTTTATTCACATTGATTACTGACTTAATCCCTGGCTAGTTCCACTGCTTTCAGTGGGAATCCTTGCACGTTAAGATACTATTTGATAGGACTGAAAATCACAGTGTCTTCCACTAAGTGATTTGAGCAAGGCCAAATCCAAGAGAGGGAGTTTAGTGCAGATTTAGAACTGAAAACTCTCTCTCACACACTCTTTTGCTTCACCCACTTTCCCAATTTAAAAACAAAACCCAGAACGTGCCGCCATATCAGTCATTTTTCCACCCCACCAAGCTAATTTGCAGTAGTAGTAATGGTCAAGTAGCCCTACTGCACTGACATTACATACAAGTTGACACATAACACAAAGAAAACTCAGAGGACCAACACAGTTCCCAATTTCTTATGCTACAAAAATGACCGCCTTTTTGATCTTGTAATTTAACAATTCAAAGGACACGGGTGAAAGGCGCATTTAAAAGCTTCATATGAAATTCAGCACAATGAGGAAGGTGGTACTAAGTGAATTTCAAGATACAAAGCCATGTCTCTTTTTTTTTTTTTAGTATTGTTCTTTCAGTATGAAATGTGTACTCTAATTTCACAACATTCATCTTTGTATTTTCACAGAGCAGATGAAGATCGGTACATTAATCTAGAGACCTTCCTGAATTTGCTCTGTCAAGTTAGAGGGAACTGGGTGTTCTCACCTTCCAGAATAAAGATATTTTGTCCACTTTTCCTTCCTACTTCTGCAAACATATCATATTTATTCAACACATATGGCCACCAAGTCTTGATCCATGTCTCCTCATAAACCTTAGCTATCATTGTGTAGTAGCATTTTTAATTGTAAAAATATGGTGGCTTATTTGAGCCTTTACCAATTTTTAGAACGGGTGAATTTGTTGATTGCATTTTCACGCACCTCTCTGTTGAGAAGGATGGAAGTGTTCAGGGCAGCAGCTACTGCTTAAGACAGACAGGGGAGTGTACAGAAACTTCCCCCATCTCCTAGTGGCAGAAACTCTGATTCTCTAGCACTTTTCCTCCCCTACCCTGTTCTGTGCTCCAGTTCTTTCCTCTCCTCTATTCCTATGGCAGGAATTTCACAACTCCTTTGCTCCTGGGGGGTAAAATCCACTGTCCCCTACCCATCTGAGAAGGCATGCACCTGCCTCCTCAGCGTCTATAGCATCGGTGTGATGAAACTGTAACTACGTTGTTTTGTAAAAGACACAGTGGGCCATTCTGCTCACAGGTTTCTTAGACTCTAGCCTTGCATTGGAAGGTCACTACTGAGAGTTTCCATGATGGGGGTATGCAGAACACTCTGCTTGAAAAATAATTTGTGGTACCTTAGGTAACCAAATGGTCTGGAATAGGAGAAAACAGCCTGCAAAGGTGGCTTGTCCTCAAACAGTGCCACTCGGGGCTTTGTCCCTGCCGTTTTCCGTGACACTTTCTTCCAATGATACAAGACCTGTCTTTATTTATTTATTTACTTACTTACTTCTGTAGCCCTCTTCCTCATAGCTTCCTTTACAGATGAAAGTCTCTACTTTCCAGCAAGACAGAAGCCCACGCTAGGTCCCCAGGGGATGCTGTCAGAGGGAAGGGAGCTGCCCTGCGGGGAGGGCCACCAGCACAGAGTTCTGTTGCCCACTCGCAGAAGCTCAGCATCAGGCTGGGAGGTGGGACAGTGAGGCGTTCCGTGGCAGCACTGGCCAGCCTGGGCCAGCAGGGCTGTACCGGGGCCACTCTACCTGAGAAACTGTTGGGTCTGGGGAGTATCAAGGTGGCTTACCTCCTCTGCCTCCCCACTTCTTCTGGCCTGCATTTTTTGCAGCACAAAGCCTGTCTTGGTGTCTCTTGTACTCAAATGTTTTGAGCAGCGAAGGGCAAAACCCTCTTAAATTCATTTGGGTAAACCCCGTATTTGATTATGTATATTTTTTATGAGAATAAGCATAAGCAATTGAAAATCAGCTTCTCCTTGGTTTTCAGTCAAAAACCTTCATTCGAGATTGGGGGTGAGGGTGGGGGTGGAGTGGTCAATATTTTAGTCTAAATGAGTAATTCCAGTATTGAAAAAAATCACACAATTTCCACTTACTGTTCATTCAGCTTTCATTCTGCTTTCAAGCTACATCTCCTCAACCATCCCAGTGTCTCACAGGAGTTATGCTTTTAAATCCTTGCCTCGGTATCCAACCTACAGGTTTTTTGTTTCTTCACATTTTTCTGTGGAAGAAGAAGAAGAAAAAAATCAATTCTAACTGCGTGTTTCTGCAAGATATGCTCCACTCTATATTTCCAATGATTTTTAACCCTTTATTTAAGGATGTCAAAATAAAATCAAGTTCTATCAGAAACATGTGCAACTCCTATTATGAATTCTACTCTGCAGCAAATCATCTACCCTTACGATTTTGACTCTCGGAGAATAATTGGTATTTCCATCTGAATGTATTTGGTAACAGAAAGAAAAAATGAAAAACAAAATACACACTAAATCTAAGATACTGTCAAAATACACTGTAACTTTAAAGGAGTAGTTACAACAAAATGTTTATAGTCTGTCTTTAAAATGCAATTCAGTAACCATACACAAAGAATCTTTCCTTTTGATTCAACACCATTGGTTTCTCCTCTCCCTTGTACTAGTATAGAGCAGCAGTAACTGCATCCACTCCCAGAAAGCATAAAACTAGTGTAAGTGAGAGAAAGAAGAATCTGGCTCCTACTGTGCAAACCTATGACCAGTGGCAGCTCTGCTAAAACTACTACGCATGTGAGAAAAGGGCAGGTTGAGCTGAGCAACTTGGTCTGATCTCTCAGCTGACCTTGCTTTGAGCAGGAGTTAAGACTGGATGCCTTCTGAGGTCTTTGCCCACCTGAACCTGTAATTCTGCTCTGTAAGTTCTTCTCACTTGCATCTTCACCAGTGAATTTGATGGAAATAAATTCAGGCTTTTCTAAACATACTCTTTTTTTTTTTTTTGGTATGCTTTTTGTGTTGAGGACTTTTTTAAATCAAAATGTTATGGCTTCACTTAGAATCATAGAATCATTTTGGTTGGAAGAGACCTTTAAGATCATCGAGTCCAACCATTAGTCTAACAGTGCCAAGTTACCACTAAACCACATCCCTCATGACCACATCTACATGTCTTTTAAATACCTTCAGGGATGGCGACTCAACCACTTCCCTGGGCAGCCTGTTCCACTGCTTGACAACCCTTTCAGTGAAGAAATTTTTCCTAATATCCAATCTAAACCTCCCCTGGTGCAACTTGAGGCCGTTTCCTCTTGCCCTATCACTTGTTACTTAGGAGAAGAGATGGACCCCCACCTCGCTACAACCTCCTTTCAGGTAGTTGTAGAGAGCGATAAGGTCTCCCCTCAGTTCCCCCCAGCTCCTGCAGCCACTTCTCATAAGACTTGTTCTCCAGACCCCTCAACAGCTTCGTTGCCCTTCTCTGGACACGCTCCAGCACTTCAATGTCTTTCTGGTAGCAAGGGGCCCAAAACTGAACACGGTACTCAAGGTGCAACTTCACCAGTGCCAAGTACGGGGGTACAATCATTTCCCTAGTCCTGCTGGCCACATTTTCTAATGCAAGCCAGGATGCTATTGGTCTTTTTGTCCACTTGGGCACACTGCTGGTTCATAGTCAGCCAGCTGTCAACCAACATCCCCAGGTCCTTTTCCACCGGGCAGCTTTCCAGCCACTCTTCCCCAAGCCTGTAGCACTGCATGGGGTTGTTGTGACCCAAGTGCCGGAGCCAGCGCTTGGCCTTGTTGAACCTTATACCATTGGCCTCAGCCTATCGATCCAGCCTGTCCAGATCCCTCTGTAGAGCCATCCTACCCTCAAGCAGGTGGACACTCCACCCAACTTGGTGTCGTCAGCAAACTTACTGAGGGTGCACTCAATCCACTCATCCAGATCATTGGTAAAGATATTGAACAGAACTGGCCCCAATACTGAGCCCTGGGGAACACCACTTGTGACCAGCCACCAGCGGGATTTAACTCCATTCACCACAACTCTTGGTACCCGGCCATCCAGACCATTTTTTACCTAGTGAAGCGTATGCCCATACAAGCCACAAGCAGACAGTTTGTTCAGGAGAATGCTGTGGGAAATGGTGTAAAAGGTTTTACTAAAGTATAGGCAGGCAACATCCACAGCCTTTTCCTCTTCCACTAAGAGGGTCACCTTGTAATAGAAGGAGATCAAGTTTGTCAAGCAGGACCTGCCTCTCATGAACCCATGATGACTGGGCCTAATCACCTGGTTGTCCTGTATGTGCTACGTGATGGCACTCAAGATGATCTACTCCATAACCTTCCCAGGCACCGAGGTCAGACTGACAGGCCTGTAATTTCCCAGATCCTCCTTGCGGTCCTTTTTGTGGATGGGCATCACATTTATTAGTCTTGAGCCAACTGTGACCTCCCAGGTTTGCCAGGACTACTGGTAAATGATGGAAAGTGGCATAGTGAGCACATCTGCCAGCTCCCTCAGTACGCTTAGATGGATCCCATCCAGCCCCATAGATGCGTGTGCATCTTAAGTGGTATAGTAGCTCACTAACCGTTTCCTCCTGGATTATGGGGGGTTCATTCTGCTCCCTATCCCTGTCATCCAGCTCAGGGGGCTGGGTACCCAGAGAACAACTGGTCTTACTATTAAAGACTGAGGCAAAGAAGGCATTAAGTACCTCAGCCTTTTCCTCATCCTTGGTCACTATGTTTCACCCCATGTCCAATAAAGTGTGGAGATTCTCCTTAGTCTTCCTGTTGTTGTTGAAGTATTTATAAAAACACTTTTTATTGTCTTTTTGTATGACCATCCAAGTAAACTATATTTGGCTGAGGAAACTGTTACACTAGTGCAATTCACACTGCTTCACTACTTGCATCTGTGTAAAAGTGAAAAGGTAAGGCAGGAACAGTAACAAACACCAGCACTCGTAGTCATAAGCCTCAGCGGTGTTCCACATAGCACTTCTGATTTGAAAACTCCATAAAAAACCTACAGCAAACTTCCTTTCTTCAAGGACAGAATTTGTCTTGCAGAAGGTTTGCTTTCTCAAGTTTGGTAGAATGAGGACCTAGAACACAAGACAGAGACCTCTCTGGGAAGAGCAGAGAGGAGGAAAGAAAGGATTCTCCTCTTCCATCAGCATTAATCTACACATTTGACCAAAAAAGCCCCCGAATTTCTCCGATGGATGTGAGAGTACAATCAGCACAAGCTCATATGTGCTCCTACCTACGTCCTCCTTGCTCGAAGAAAAAGTAACATACTGTATGGCTTAACACTGGCTAGGACACAGCCACCAGCAGCCTTGCTTTCCGTTTCCTCCCCAGATTCTGCCACTGTATTGGCATCTGATTTTTTCAGTCAGGGCCTGCCTGCGCCTTACATTTTTGCCTTCCTTCAGAAATCATCCTGCTTGACAGAGGGTAAAAAACTCTTTCCTGTACTGTCCTTTTGATAAAAAGGTTGTAGTGAATACAGAGATAGAAGTTAACAGACTGATGACCCCCAAATGTGAGGTCCTTTCTAAGTACTGTTAGGGAACAGTACAACATCAGTCACACAGACAAGGAGATATTTTCAGGGTTGCTTAACAGCAGTTGGAACACCAAAGGCAGAGAAGCACAGCAAAAAATTTAGTGTTGCCACCTTTCACCATTTTATGATAAGTCTTTTGGTCCTGAAGACAAATGATTACGTTGTAGTTGCTTGCAGAGAAAAGCCTGGGAATGGGATTCAAGTTATCCTTTCTCAAGAGAGAAAAAAGTCAACCACAAAGACAAGCACACCCTAAGTGTTTGTATACCAGCAATACAATCGTTGTTTTCTTTTGCATCTTAGAGAGACTGTATGGGAAAAGCCTTGAGAAATTTGCAAGGAAAGATTAATTTCTCCCCACTCAAAGCCTACAGGCCCCAAACTTCCTATGAGTGGTGAGAAACAAACTGCAGGGACGAATGGGTGTTTTCCAGCGGCGCAGGCCAACCTTTGCTTCCCAGCTTGTGAAGCTGCAACTCCCAGAAAAATTACCACGTCCTAGCCACGGCCTTCAGGTGGGTAGACCTGGAGGTCTATGAAGGCAGTGGCTGAGGTAACCCCTCAGCCCACAGGCCTCCACACACGGGGCCTAGGCTGGAAAGATGCAGCCCCTGCCCTTGACGAGGGCGTGGGGGGGGGCGACACGACACACAAAACCCCCTCCCTTCACCGAGGTCTGAGGTGACACACCCCACCGAGGCGCTCAGGCGGATCGGGGAGAGGCAGCCCGCACGGCCGGGCTCGCTCTTTCCCCTCCACACGCACCTTCTCCCCTCAAACGCCCCCCTCCCTTCACCGCTCCGCGCCCGGCACAACGGTGAGCGCCACAGCAACGGTCTGCCGAGGGCGGGAGGGGGAGGGGGCGCCGCGAGGCGGTCGCCTCGCGGCGCCCCCTCCCCCCTCGCGCGCGCGCCCGCCGCTCCCATTCAGCCTCGCGCCGTCCCCGCCGCGGCGGTTGCTGACGTCAGAGCTGCCTGCGTCAATGCTGCCTCAGTGACACGCACCGGGGCTCTGCGCTCCCCCCCCCCCCCCCCCCGCCGCCTCCTCCTTTTTTTTCCTCCCGTTTTGTGGTGGGTTTTTTTTTCCTCTCTCTTTTTTTTTTTTATCCTTTTTCCTCAATGAGACGCCTCAATGGGATTTTTTTTATTTTATTTTTTACGATCCTGCTTATAAATGGGGCCTACGGTTAACGGTTCCTTTGGGGGGGGCGGGAAGGGGGATTATTTGATGAATAATTAATATTTATTTATAATATTTAATCCATGGCTGGTGGCATACATAGGGTCCTCTCAGGTACTGGCCACCCCACCCACCCACCCCCAGCTCTCCCCAGCCCTGGGGGGGGGGGGGGCGGGGGGCAGCAGGAGGCCGTACCCAGCCCCCCCCCCCCCCCCAAGCCTACTATATTATAACAGGTTTCCCTGTCTCCCAGAAAAGCAGCCTTCCCTCCCCCCCCTTTTTTTTTTTACCCCCGATAGCCCACTCATTCAGCATTTTTACACTGCACACCCACCCTTATTTCTCCTCTCCCCCCCCACCCCCAACGCTACGAATCATCAAGTCCCAGGCTGTAAAGAGTGGTGGTTTATAAAATGGTTGCTCGGTGCATGTCCTCAGTTGCATGCATCACCCCCGCCGCCCTCCTTCCTCTCATGCTTGTCAAGGTCAGAGGGAAGGCTCAAGGGCACTGTTAAACCCAAAATGTATTTTATTTACATTTTCTGCCCAGCCGTCTCCCTTCCAACCCCTTTTCTTTGCCTCTGGAGAGTCCGATGGCAAAGCTCCCCGGATTTTTGTGGGGTCAGGCCTTGGCCTACTTCAGAAGGCACCTGGACCGGGCTGGGCCGGAGAGGGGACAATATCCCAGTGCTGTTAAAGTCAATGGGAATCGGTGAATTCGAGCGTCAGCGGCTTTGGCTGGCAGAGCTGCAGCAAACTCCACTCTGGCCAAACCCTGCCCCATTCCAATCCAGCTTAACCACTGCCATGCCAAGCCCCTGCCAGACCAGCTTCTGCTGCTGGCCAGCCCAGCCCTGCCTGCCCTGACAGGAATCCTTGGTGACGTTGGGTGGCTGGAACGGGTTCCACACCTCCCTGCTGTCACCAGGCAAGGAACCTGAAACCAGCTTCCTCCTCCTGGCACCTCCCCAGCAGATAAAGGTCCTTCGAGGTCGGGGATTGGCTGTGCAAATGAGAGCAGCCTAAAGACTATATTAATTTAGACTGCAAACGAGCCTGGTGCCATCCAAGTCCCAGTGGTATGAGGCACAGCCATTTTTATATCCCCCCTGCTGCACCTACCTACTCCTGCTCCCTTCCAGCTCAGGACTGGGTGTATTAACAATCGTACAGTAGCAAATCTTTTTTTTCCCCCTCTCCATGCAAAAAAGCAACAGTTGCAGAAACAGTTTGGTTCTGTAGCGCCAACTACTTTGAATAACCCATTTTGCTTCAAAATACAAGGGAAAAAAATTTTAAAAGGGCAAGCAATTAGACCACAAACTAGATTTCTGAAGCGAAAAAGGAATCTAACAACTGAATAACTTGTGCACAGCAAGGGCTTCACTGTGCATTTGAAACTTATTGTTCTTTGCATTTTTTACACAAAAAAGGAGGGAAACAGAAACCTGGTATCATAAAAACAATGCTGGATGGCAACAGGGAACCTTACAACAACAGGAATGCGCTTACGCATTTTAATACCCAGCTTATGCATAAAACTGCATTTACGTTACATCTCTGTTCAACTCTGTTTTGCTTCATTGTGTCAGCAGGGATTCTCCCCAGTAAATATCCATTTAGCAGAGAGGCCACAAAGCCCCATAGGACAGAGGTTTTCAGGGAATCAACCAAGCCCAGGCTGGCTGTACCCGGTACGATTCAAGCACACAAGCAGTTCAATCTGCTCCAGTCACAGGACACGTGAGGAAAGACAGGCAAGCACAGGGAAAGGATCCTGCAGAGTCCCAGGGACAGCAAACAGCCCGCGGTTCACCCACGGTCATTTACATTCTACCACCATGACTGCGCTTTCTTACCATTTTCTTTCAGTGCAGCAAAACTGACCTCGGGATTTGCTTGTGCCTGTTTTTCACGTTATGAATGATGTGGCTCTCGGTACCCAAGCACATTAAATGGGAGAAGGGACAAATAGCGTGGCCTAGTACGTATTTGTAAGGGTGACTTTGCTTTTTATTTCCCCACATTAAAAGCTGACCTTGTGAGAGTAAGGGTAGCCGTTTCCAGCATGTGCCGTAAGATATTGACGGGGGAACGATGGGCGCAGAGCGGGAAGTGGCCTCCTGCCTCTGCAGAAACAGTCGCTCTTTGCTGGGAAGGGGAACAGTGGCTGCCGCATGGCCGAGGGGGAGCTCCTGGCTTTTGCGCAGAACATGGCACTGCACTCCCTGGGTCCGCCTTCAGAGAAGCAGGTTTGAAACAAGTCAGTCTTTGCTCTGCCTTGGGAGTTGCTCCAAGTTTTGGCTGCAGATTGCAGGGCTAAATTGAGACCATTATTTTGCATTGAGCTATTTTCATCCCAAAGCGCTTTAAAGGCTTTGCAGATATACAGACTATGGTGCTATATGCACAGGAATCACTCCAGCCACTAATGAAATGCAGCCACCTATTAACCAGAGCCCTATGATGCTTTGTCCCTGGGCGTGATGACTGCCAGAAGATTCTGTTTTATCCAGCTGAGTCAAGTCTGGTTTTTGGTTAGTGGAATACTTCATGCCATTTGTAAAGGAAAACTGTCAGAATCTTTTCAATGCAGAATAGAAGTAGGTATGGACAGTTATGCTCAGACCTGGAATTTGAAATCCCACCACTGAGACAAGATCTTCTCTGGCGTCTTGCTTTGTTCCACCACTCTCATCTGATATTACTTATCAAAGCAGTTCTCCTTTCACTCGGTGGTGCAGGGAACTACGCATGAACATCTGGAGCCTTTCAACCCATGGGGCAGTTATTCAAAGGCCTCCAGGGCCAGATGTGGACAAAACACCATGGTGTTTTGGTGGTCTGTAGACAATGAATTAATAGTTTCACTGCAGTTTCTCATGGACAGGTGCCTGTATGGGTAAAGCACCACAGCCACCTGCACAACTGGCTTTAACTCACACTTGACTGTTCTGTCTAGAAGAGGCAAGAACACTGAATTACTGCATATTTGTCATTATGGAAATTTCATTTTAAAATGCAAAAACCACAGTGAAATATAAACTGTATGCCTAAAATGAGCAATATAATATCCACCCAGTACTGTACATACACCTTTGTATAGAATGCACACACTGCATTAAATAAGCATGCCTCCCTGTCTCTAGTTAGGGTAGAGAGGGAATTGTGTGGTGAAAGACGTAATTTGTACATTAGGAAGTCTCTGTTGCCAGATCAGCAGCAGCAGCACTGACGTCTGTACTCTCTCGCTTTGTTCCTGCTGCTATAAATCAAAATGACTACAGTCCAAATGCCTCACTTGTTTAACTATAAATGCACTGCTAGTCAGAAAAATCCACACCAGGAGGGATCCAGATAATCTGCATACATTTTAAACTGATTAAATAGAGAAAGTCTGAAAAAAGACAAGAACAACATTCATAAAACTATGGTTTTAACAACAACAACAAAAACTTTTAAAGGGTGGAATCCAGCAGAGCTGTAAAAATCCTATGTCTACAGGCACTGATGTCTTTGCTAAATGAACTATCAAATTTGCCTTTTTTAAATGTGCGTTGGGATATTTTTTTTTTTTTTTTTCACCCGTATTAATGCAACCTCTTCAGAAACCTGTTTTCCCCTGTGTCCCCATGTATTTTCCTGCTTGTGTAAACTACTGGAAGCAAGTTAAAACAGGATAGATGAAATGCGTCACGTTTTACTTTCCCTGATTTTATACCCCTGTGTATTTATAATAATAAATGCAAACATATACAGCTGAGGTTGGCTCCCCTTTATTTGGAATTTCTCCTGAATACCTCCTCTGCAGATGAAATGAGCCCTCAAAGCCTAAAATACCCCTAGACCGCTTCCAAGTTCTAAAAGAGGACTCAACAGTCACATAAAAATGATGGTGCCAATGCCTGCTGCTAACCTGTTGGCTGGGGAAGAGCAGGGGAACTCTCCTCCTAACACCTCCCGAGAGCTTGGAATCACTGTAGAAAAACGCAATGGAGTTTCTTGACTAAATGGAAAAAGAATGAGAGAGAATAAGGAGGTAACCTTCCAATACCAACATTAGCTCAACTGAGCTGTAAATCCTGTGTATTGGCTGGCATAGCCAGAAATATGTTGAGCTGTACTTCTGAAGAGGAAATAACAGGATCAGAGAACAGCAGGTGAGCACATTGTCAATGCCATGCTGACGTTGCTGTTGGAGCCACTGCGTTACTGTTCCCAAGACCACCCGATTTTTACAGTAAGACATTCAAAGAGTACCAAAGCAAAAAGGGAAGGTATTTGGGCTGCAGAGGCTGTCCTGTTAGGCCTTGGCTAATGAATTTGCAACCAGATGTTCATTTTAAGACCTGATCCAAAAAGCACTGAAGTCCATGGAAAGTCAATTGGAAGTTCCAGGTTACTGGAAAAAAAAAAAGCTACTGTAAAGCAAATATTTAAAAAAACAAATCACACATCAACAGAACACAACAATAAAAAAAAATAAACAGGATGTAGCCATTGGTCACCCCTAGGCAAAACTGGAAAAGCAAAGGAGCTAGCACAGGGTCATCAATTATTATGTGCCCCCGAAGTTGTTGTAATCGTTATGTGAATGGGTAGAGACTAGAACAAATGGAAAATAACTGGATTTATCTTACGTCTATCTTATTGCAGGCCAGCCTAGCCAGTATTCCTTCTCATTTGCCATTGATTAAGAGCATGTACACATGGTTAATGCAGCTCAACTGGCAGAACTGTAACATTTTAGGATGTGGTAGCTATGTAAAATAAAGGAAAGTAACACAATCAACCAGTTACCAAAGTCTTATAGAAACAGCCTAACAGGCCTCTTCAAAAAAACAACATGATTTTTTTTTTGTTTTCTTTCTTTTTGGAAATGCATATGTTAAAAGAGAACCATCTTGAGGTAACAGGCTTCCATAAATCTTTTGGATCCAGTTACATGTGGCACTGGTTTAAGAAATTAACTATAAAAAATAAGCAGTATAACACATATTGAAGAGTCAGACTGTGATCCAGTGTCTGAAAAATGAAGCTAAACAAAGTCTTCTGTGTTTTACAGTCACTAATTAACTGTTGCAACCACTTCCCCAGGACACAATTCACTCTGTCTGGGTCTTTAACTCAAGACTGGTTGGATACCTTTCCCGAGATTATAATCTTGTTGCAGAAGTTTCTAGTTGAGATTCCTTAGGCAGACAGTTATCCTAAGGGTCCTTCTAATTCTGAATGCATGGCACCTTGATAATTGGTGAACAGTGAGCGTAGATTAGCCTACTCTTATACCTCTTAGGTAAGGTTTCCCTTGAGCAAAGCCAATTTCCTCTTTTGCATACATTTGCATCTATATGATTTGCACGTAGATCTTAAAAATAACTCTAACAAATCATGCAGTGGCTTTGTATCACAAGGAGGCTGTAGGTTGTTGGACAAAAGATTAAATTTACAGGAGGGGGGAGAGAGAGAGAGAGAGAGAACACAGCATAAATTACAGGGGAGTATAACCTTAGTTTAGTGCAGTCCTCCCTCACATCTACTGGATTAGGAGAAAAATGGAATTAAAGAGAACAAATATCCATACAAAATCTGGTGAGAACTGCAGTGGAGTGGAGACATCTAGCTGCCTGCTGTCTACCAACAGCATTTGTGAGTCAGGAAATCCCGACTCTGGAGAAATACTATAGATATCCACTTCTTTAGGAGAAAGCAAACAAGAACTTCCCCGCCAGAGAGGGAACATAAAACTGGGATGGAGATGAGATATGTACTGCTTACATTTTCTCTTGTTCTTTCTGGAGCCTTACAGAACAAAAGCTTATTTCCTTTAATTTCTTAAGTTTGGTTTCTTAGGAGAGCTTTTTATTTTGGCAGTTTTGGTTACGTGGCCTTAAAAAGCAGCTTTGAATGTGCAAATTACCATGAGAAACAGTGCTGAAAATACCTCCTTGATCCAGAACTGCAGAGGACTGAAGCGCACTGATGGAGATAGTGTGAATAAGCCTGATTGCCATTGTCCAGGCTGCACCCTGTCCCTGATTAGAAAGTCTACAAAAGGGGCAGTGTGTCATTACTGTAGTATACTCTCCCTCGCATTGTAAGCGGAGCCAGTTCCAACCTGCCTCTACATCTCTAGAGGCCCAGCAAATGTGTAGCCTCCACAGCAAGGTGGACTGCATGCAGCATTTCGCGCCTGCAGCCCTATGAGGAGCGACCAAGCAAGCTGCAGGGTGCCCTGCTCTGCAGGGGTACCTTTGGGACTCTGTCCATGGACCAGAACCTGCTGAATGACTGCATCCACGTGTGCGAGCATAGATTTAAACACACCATCAGCTGAGGGACTGAGGACTAAGGCAGCTTGCAGCATATGGACTTGAGGGCTTCAGAACATCAGGAGTGCCCTCCATTTTGCACAGCCCCCAGCTCCCACAGCCAGTTGTCACAGGCTCTGGGACTGCAGCAGTCAGCAGCAGGGTATCACAGTAAGCCTACAGCCTTGTCTCTTCAGCTTCTTGACACGTCTCCTTCCAACTTCAGCCTGAGCCTGCTCTCAGGGCACAAACACATGCATGTGCTACCTCCATCAGCAACCAGACTTTCTACGCTCACAAATTCTGATTCTACAGATGGGAAACTATCCAAAATTGCAGTTGGAGCCCAGCTGTTCCCTACCATCACCCGATAAACAAAGGCCACACGACTCTGCATATCCACTTCTCTGAGACAGACAAAAACTGGGAAGCTCTGAACAGGTTTTGCGTAAGAAAGTACTGGGATTATACTAGCTACAACTATCTAATCACAACAAAATAATCCCTGGGACTGTGGAGGTGAGCCCAGTATTCAGATAATGACGTGCATCTAGAATGAAATAGGAGATTTAGGACATCAGGACAAAGGAAGGATAATAAGAATACTGGCCCAAGCTCAAACGCTAATGCATACCAAACATGAATGGGCCCCAAACAACAGCCACTTCAGAGGAGTGTTTTCAATTTTCTTAGGGAAGAGATATCACCAACAGAAGGAAAGCTGCTGTGTTATTTTTTGGTAGATGAGGAGGTAGCTTGTGTTCCAAGGCCTGTACCTATGTCAGGAACAACATCAGGTCCACAGTTCAGACTAAGACAGACACCTCTAGCTCAAAACTGGTTGAGTCTGCAGTTGTCTCTGACAACATAAGCAGCAAGGTCACAGGTGCAGGAAAAAGAACATTTCTCCTCTAGAGAGCTCCCTTGAGAATGAGTTTGAGGGTGCCCTTGTGGCATCATATCAAGCAAGGAAGCCTGCACTGCAGCATCTACTGCTTTTTCTGTCAAAGGAAGACTTCAGCCTCTAGGGATGTTAATTTAGTTGCTGTTCCCCCCTTCTCCTTTCCTCCTTGTGTCAGCCCAAGAGTAATAAGAGAGCCAAGTGAGACCTACCAGCTCATTCGGTCTTTCCAAACCAGTGCTTGGCTACGACTTTCTGCCTTGCGCCTTCAGTCCCCAGGGTTTTCAAGTGTCTCCCCAACTCTTGGAGTGGTCTGAAACCACTTGGCATCCAAGATTGAGCATATTCATTGTAATATAAATGAGGTTTAACACTTTTAGCCAGAGTTAAATTTATCAAAAGAAATCACAAAGTGAGCTAACCATGAAGGTCATTACTCTGGAAGGAAAATGTGTGCATAAGGACTAAACTTTACCTGGAAAATTTGAGCTGAACATTTCTCCCAACGATTAAGACAACAAGAAATTAAGGGATATATTTGTCAAGAAAGCTGTGGAGAGAAACACTTTGTGGAGGATTCTCACCATTCTGTTTACAGGTGCCAGTGTAAGCAACTGTGTGGTTTGCCAGTGAAAGAAAGATAACTGAATGAATGAATCTGAGTTCAAGCCTTACTTGTAAGAAGCCCTCATATGGCCATGATTCATTTTGGCAGCCAACCAAACCTGAGAGAAACTCAATGGACCAGCATAATCCCAGATCACTGAAGTTAATTGAGGTCAAGTCACAACTGGAACAATCTTGCCCATTCATTCATTAACAGGAGAGGAGACAAAAAACACTATATAGATCGTTTCTGCTATCTGGGGCAAGGTGTGCTAACAAAAGACATTTCTGACTTAAAAGCACAAGCCAGCCTTCCTTCCATTCTCCCTAGAGGGGAGATAATGCAAGGGGAAAAAATTAATGCAATTTTGTAGGAAATTCATATCTAGGCAGTGAAGTTATCTCAAAGTCGGTACACTACCTTGCCACATGCAAGTCCAAAGTCTATGGTGATGTGAATGAATCTTCACCACCTGACTGAATCCACAGTAGCTGCTTTTTCCTGGACCTGCTATAGTGCACAGTGACAATTAAGTGTAACATAGTACTGTAACGGGGACAATGCCCGCAGTAGCAACAGGAGAATATTGGAGTAATGTTCTGCCACTGCCTTGACTTTGACTCAGTGCTTGTGCCTGCAGGATACTTTGCTTATTACCTTGAAAATGCCATTACCAGTGAAGGATTCCACATAAAAGACTCTTGAAAAATGAAATTAAGGAAGTTTTCTCATGCTGTGTATGAAAACAGCATTCAGCCTCGTGCATGAAATTGTTTCAAGTATCTTAAGTTTCCAGAGAACAGCTTTATTGTTTTCATGGCAGTAAGCCCCAAAGAATTACAAATCTACTTCATAATTTGTCCCAACTACATGTATTAGGCTCACATTCTTCCTGAACTGGAATATTATGATAGTCATTCAGTCACCTCAATTAAGAAATTACTTTATAAGCCAGTTTTGAGATAGCTCCAGTTTTGGGAAGGCTGTAATCAACAATATCTTCCAAGGAGACATTTACCTTGGGTTCTTGACTATCTTGGAAACGAGCCACCGGGCTGGGACTTCACATCAGCAACATAACTCCTCTATGTTCTTGTCAGTGATGGAGTGTGCTAGTGTCTTTGAAATAACTTGGTGTTTTACTGAAGCTACATACGTAAAAATAGAAGCATTTGTCCCTGGTTTTTACCACTGTGCTTTTTGAAAAAAATCTGTGTTCCAGAAAGGCTTTTGAAAAAACCAAAGTGAAGACCAAGCCTAAATGTTCTATCCCAGGTTTTACTCGATACTCGACTGCTTCTGGAACAGGACATCTTGGGTTTTTTGTCAATTCCCTGTAGATATCTGGCCAGGATGTATGTATTGAATTAAAAAAAAAAAAAAAAGCAAACAACCTTCAACTTACTTGCTACAGCAGAGTACTTCAGTTATCTCTTTACCTGAAGTAATAAATTAAAAGCAACCCATTATCTGGGTTGCAGTGCAACTCATTCTTCTTTCAAAAGCCTGACATTTACAGTAGAGGAACTCAAATACATAAACATTTCCCAGTTTTACTAATACTATTAATCTCCTCATTCACTTCAACCACAAATGATTTTAAATAGCCAATAGATCTTGAGAATCACTTTTATTTGCACTTCTGGAATAGTCATCTAATGTCCTAATATATCTACAGTAAGAGAATATGTCCTGAATATAGTTCTAAGAATAATTAATTAAAATGGGAAAATATTTGGAACTGTTCTAGTAAGATTTGTATATTAAAGCTGTTTCTGTGGGCAGGAATAAGTGTGGTACTCAAGACTTGAAAAGCACTTTAAAAAAAAAAGTATTTACAACTAACTGGAATTAAGACTTTTCAGAAGAAAGACAATGACTTCTTAGAGTCAGGAAAGTCATCTACTACCTGTTTTTTTTTAAATGAAGACTATTGCCTTTCATAGCAGGCTTAAATGGATACCTCATTATGGTGTTAGGAAACAACGTACTACTTTTCAAAGCTTTGCTGAAGCTCTAATTCCCATAGGACACAGACAGAGGAAAAATAGCGACATTCACAAAAATATCCATGTGTATTGGAAGACCAGCACAGTCACTGATAAACATCTCCGCAGCAAGAAGCCACACTTAGCATGTCAAGAATATGCAGCAGACACAGAGCAGAAGAGTTGCTATTAGAGCAGATTAGGAACTAGAAAGCCAGTCTTTTGGAAAATCCTCATACGCATTTTTGCCTCATATTACAACAAACAACTGCAATTTCAGATTTTCTCCCAAACTGGTTGTGAAAGCAGTCAGCTAAAAGAGAAAACCTAGCACATTCTGTTCCATTTCATTTTAACTCTAAGCCCTTCATCTGTCACTGCATTTCATGGGAACAGCTGTTTGGGTGCCTTTGACCCTCTTTTCTCCTAGAGGCCATGCCCCTGCTACATCCTTCCTCCCATCCCTGGCAGCGGGCAACAGGATACCCAGAGAGCCCCATAAAGGTAGAGCCCCTGGAAGAAGGGGATTACTGATTGCAACAGAAAGCAATTAGCATACAAGAGATTAATTACAAGCCCAGAAACCTTCAAATAATACTCAGGTAGACTGCCTGTGCTACCTCTCTTATCTCCATACTCATCCCGTATATGCTGGTGTTTAACTTTTATTGCCAGGTTAGCTTGAACACAAGGGTATTAGAACACAGTTATGATTACAGCAAATTGGAGGGAGTGTCAGAAAGTGGAAATATGTCACTTACTGTGTCCTCGTCTCAAAACCTTATGGCTTACCACCCTGAAAGGAGGCAAGAGAGCCAGCAGCAAACAAAACCTTCCATTGTGAAAGGACTGACAGGTCTAATCATCATTTCTGCTTCAGAAATTTTTAAAATGAAGTATGTGAAAACATGCTGACCCTTGGGAAATAAGTGGGACTGTTAAAAATAAATAGGTTCCAGCTTTTCAGGAAGAGCAGATTCACTACAGTGACGTAAAAACACCCAGCAGCTTGTCCCAGCCATTTCCCATGAGACACTGCTGATTTAGGAAGAAACAGCAGCTCACACAGCTGCCTGGAAATTTAAATGCCAGGATGTTACTTCTTGAATCTCATTTTTTCCACAGCTCACCTTTGACACAGTGACAGTACTTGCACAGTCCCTCCGTACCCTCAGAAAGACCCTTTGAACACTTCTAAAAAAAGTAATTAACCTTCATGGAACATCCCAGTATATCTTAAAATACATTACAAGATATGAAGAGTCTTAGTAGTATCCTCTTGTTGGGAAAAGAATTAATTAATGAATAAAATATTTCGTATTGTTCATTTTGGAGTTTTTAAAGTTTCTGTTGAAAGTGATGATGAGTCCCAAGTACATTTTGGGTGTTGTGTCCATGTACTTGCAGAAAAGGACCAGTGTTGTGGTATGACACATTGGTGCACAGAGGGGTGGCCCGTGGTCAGCCTGAGCCAAGGCAGAGACAGATTAAAAATCAAGTACTGAAACAGAAGTTTTCTTCTGCATGGACTTACTGATTTGCAGCCATTTCTATCAGTTACAGCAGATATTTCTGTGGCACTAGAGCCACAGTCTTGATAGTGACAAATAAGATTTCTTCATTTCAAAGTATATATGTGTATCTTTAATTCAAAGTGGTTCGTTTTGGGCCCATGTGGAGACTGCAGGGGTGAAGTATTAAGTCATTTAGGAAGATAGTTCTTCCAGTAAACATTTCATGACTTGTCTGGTTTCTCTCGTGTTAATTCATCAGGATCAAGTTCCTTTACTGTTTTCTTAGATTTCCACTCACTTCCGCCCCCCCAAAAAAATCATGTTAAATCCTAACCAATGCTTTCCATAAGTCAGAACGCATGAATTAGTGTTTGTTTATAAAAGGAGTGCAGGGATTATATTGCTGGAACAGATTCTTTATACATAATCACTTCAACACGTGTCTTCCCACCCTGCTTACAGTAAGACTGCAAGTCATGTAAACATCTCTACAACAAGAAGAATGCTGCTAGTTGGTTTGTTGTACTTCTGCTCAGAGAGAATGAAGAATGTGTATTAAAAATTTAAGTATTCCTAGAAAATATAAACCCATACAAATATATGTCCAGAAGGAAAACAGTATCATCGATCAGTTCTTCTTGCTAGATAAGGAGTCAGATGAGTAACATCAGGCGAAATCTATCATCTTGTCATTTGCCTGCATAGCATACACCCATTGCTAGACAAGCAGTACATCTGTACTGGTCTTCTCAGACCAGGACGTTTCACAGAAAATGGTCTCTCTTCAGAGAATTTCTGGTGGCAATATCTAGTAGGAATAAATCATAATAAAAACCCCACAAAGATGTATTGAAGTTACACACCTTTGAAGAGAAACCCTGTGGCCTGTAATTTTTATGAGACAGAAGTTAACACACTCAAGTGGGTTGTCATACATACAAGGAATAGGAGGGAGCAACAACCAAAAAAGATCCTGTGATTTCTACCCGAAAGAGCTTCCCTTGGCCAATTCACCATGTCCTAAAAACCTTCCCTTCTCAGGCGTCTTTATCAGAAAAGGGAGACCTTTAAACACAAATCCAGTCATCCCTGTCATAGGAAGACTGATGTTGTCTACAATGATTTCAAAGGCTTGAGGTCCTATAGGAATAAACAAGGAACCCTCAGGTAAAACCAAACACAATGGGAAGGCCATCATAGTCTTGCTTTTGGCTTCAGTGTAGCCAAGACCTCTTTTTGTTGTTCTTGCAGAGTCTAAGAGCTATTTGACTAGTGATACAAGTGCAGCTCTGCATGTGGCCAGAAGCAGCAAAGCAGGCACGGCAAACGTCTGAGCAACTGAAGAAGTCAGAGGAGCAACACATCTCCATGCCTACTCTTGCTAAGACATTGTTCTGAGAGCAGCACAGCTCAGGAAGCCTGGTTTCCTGCTCACACACCATGAGCTTTACTTCTTAACCTCCTCTCCTGGCAACAGCCCAGGTCCCCACAGCATTCACCCAGTCTCTGGTGGGGTCTGAGGCAGCCCACGCTGTGTACGGTCACCTTCTAGGTAACCAGCAAGCTGACCAGCCAGCTGCCCTGCTGTCCCTGCTCTTCTGCCAGAGGAAAGGTAGCAGCAGCTCCTTCCTCAGCTCAGTTCCTGGTGTCACGCAAACCAGTAGGAATTCAATGATCATTGAAGCCTTCTTTCATAGTTGGCAAAAATTGAGTAGTGGGGCTAAAAGCTATGGGAGGGAAGGGAAGGGGGATGGCTAAACAGACAGTGAGCTCACATATGTCTTGTTTTCTTAGCAGTTCAGGTTAAAAAGGAACATTTTATGTATACGTATATAAAGGGTGAGTAACTGGCAAGATTCTCAGTATCAAAAGAAGCTTGGCCCTGTCTCAAGAAACCAACAGCCTGTTTGAAGTTAGCTGGTGTGTTTTTTCTGTGGTAATGACTTTAACAGTGTTCTTACTTTTACTAGCCACACTGGGCAGTAGTCCATCTTCCAGACTGAAGCGCTCAGTTCTCCAAGTAACTCTGCGAACCCAATAAGATTACCCGCTGAATTCAACCAGAGATGTTGCATTCCTTCCCAACATGACACTGTTGTTGGGGGGAGGACAGGACACATGGATGGACACACAACACAACTAATCTGAATCACAACAATCTCCTCAGACAGAAGATTGCTCACAATTTGAAAGCATCCCTTGTTTTGCCCTGCTTCAGGTGGAGGCAGTCCAAATTTACCAGGCTGGCAATTAATTGGAGCAATTCTACTGTAAGGGGCTTTGCTGGTGCTAGACGCCAAAGAAAAATGTTTTCCAGGCCTTCAACACAGCTGGAGCATTGAGCTTCGAGAAGTCTGGCTTTGATTCACAAAAGGGTGTAAATGCCACAACATTCACTACTGGGGCCCCTAGCCTTTTTGATAAATTAGTGGCTCATCAAATCTCTAACTCAGAGGCAGGGGGCAAATAAGTGAGTCTGGGATTTATTGCTAAATTGGAATTTAAAAAAAAAGTTAAATTTGAGTTTAAGGGTGAATGCATCCTTTATTTTTTTAATTTTGAGAAGTTTACTTTTCCTGATCGCTTTAGACTAAATATATTCCTGAAACAAACTCAAAATCCCAAACTTAAAATAGAGAATTCAGTCCTTTCCAGAATTTATCACTTTTTGGAGAACTTAGAAGCTATTAATCACATTCAGTGTGACTTCATAGCTAATTCTGATTGAACCCAATCTGCTAGAGCATGAAAAAATCCCGTCTGCCATAACAAAGATACGTGAACGGGTCCAGACCTCCTAAACTAATGAGTACTTGCTCATCCCAAATAGTTACTTCTTTTGAATTTATTAGTATTAGGAATATCCAGATGCCAAACCTATGTAGTTTGTTATCCACTTTATCACAGAGGCAAGAAATCGGACTTCACTATCCGTTACAACAACTTAGCCTGCCACACTCTAAATGAAGATTCAGAGTTGTAACTCAAGTTTTCCTCCTTTGGTCCAGGAATTGTGAGGTAAATTGCATTCCTTTCTCTGTCACTGACGGCACATGTGGTCTTCATGTAACTTTCATGCCCAGCTTCCATGTTTGTAAAAGTGGTGTGTCACTCGTTTTCATAAAGCACCTTGGCTCAACAGCACTCAGAACAGTCCTAGATAAAAGATGATCAAAATTATTCTTCTATCAGCTTATCGTTCAGCCTAGAACTCACTACTGAGTATAAAACAGCCTTCACAAGTTTGTTGTTTTCTATGTACATTTCATAGATGATATGCTGAAGTATTTACATTAACAAAATGAATTTTAACAGAGTCCTGATTAAGGAAATTGCACATGCAGTGGTTACATAAAACATAATGGTCTCATTTTAGCTTCCCCATCTCTGGGCGAATTTGAAACTTCCAAGTAGCCTGCAATATTTTACATAAAGGGCACTCAGGAAGTACAGGATCTGCTCTATTGTGTTAAAATTGCAGTGTTATCCAGCTCAGTTTTCATTCTGTATTACATTGTCAATGAATCTGCCTCAGGAAGGGAGCACCTGCTGTTTCTGCACTAAATTTTAGTATTTGCAAAGGGAGACTGAAGCCAAACTCTGAGTGCTTATAAGGACTTGAGCATCAGACACCAGGGTGAGAAGCAACATCTGAAGTTAGGGTATTAAACCTAGAGGAGCTTTTATGCTTGTGCAAGGAAAAAAAAAAACATCAAACAAACAAAATACATAAGAATATTTTTACTTAAAGCCCTATTTTTCTTTAACTCTTTAGAAGAAAACTAAATCTGACCTCTCTCTACAGAATAAGCATCATACAGACACGTCCATTTGGAATGTAGAATGAAATAAGTTATATTTATGACTAAAGAACTTAAATACACAAGAATTGCTCCTCTACATCAGAGGCAGCTGCTTCAGAAGAGAAGCAAGAAAAACTTGATTAAGCAGTTATGAAGTAGCTTCTTAATCGGATGGTTTCTGTTTGACTTTAGTTAGCAGTTAGCTCATGCCCCATCCAAATCACTCTCACAGCTTTCAAATGCTCAGCTTCATAAAACCCAATAGAAGAAAGAGAAATGTATATTTTTAAAGTTTTCTTTTAAGGTCAAGTTAGGAATGGAAGATCAGTCTATGTCACAGGAAGCAAGCCTGTTAAATCTTACTTCAAGATGCAAAAATTAATGTATTTAGCTCTGTGGTTTTGTATTCAGTCAAGATAACCAATATGATGGTCATCAGATGCACACACATGTTAAAGTGGATTCCACCAGGATACCACAAAGCAATTGACCTAATTTTACAGTCAGTGCAAGCCGGCATTGACTGTTAGAAAAAAAAAAGCAAAGAACAACCATGCAGGAAAATAAAGTCCAAACTGTACTGTGTTTTTATAAGCTATATTCTCACATAAGTAGGCACACAGCTCTTCTCATACTAGTGAGTGACCCACAGATCTGACTTTGTATCTCTTACAAGGCAAGTTTGGGTTTTATGCCATTTCATACCATCTACTTTCACAGTTACTGTCTCCTTTTAAATTGCTGGCACTTTCCTGCCTTCAAAGAGAGAGCTTTTCTCGTTCTCTTACCTAAAATCCTCAGCAGATCTGATATCTAGACACATAGGTTGCTGCAGTACTGAACTTACAAGTCAGCCCTGAAATGCATCAAGGCTGGCTATTATAAAGCTCCTAATTCAAGGTGGTCTAAGCTATACCTAGACACAGCTGTATCAGACTTCATTCAAGAACATCAGCAGTTACAAAAGCATCTAAGAATGTTTCTTGGGTGTTTGTTTGTTTTATTTGCAATTAAAGAGAGACACAAGAGGTACAGAAATACTAAATTCAGCCTACCTACCTGCTGAAGGGATTATCATTGTACTGTCATTAACCGATTTACCATTAACCACTGCACTGTAGGAAAACAATGAAGGATAACCCCCTCCCTACATCACCCAGTAGGATCAAATTCTGCCCGAAAACAGAGCTGCTGACCTGATTGCAGTCCTGCCTGGAAACCTCAGTCCTGGATCAGGCACCCGTCAGCTAGGTGTCCTTCAAACACAGTGCCAAAGACCGAGAACAATTTACTGAGGAAGATAATCCACAAAACCTATACTCTGATGTTAATAATCTACATGAAGAATGCACAGCTCCTGTTGCTATGACGGGTAACCCACCAAAAAACATGTGAAAGTCAACGGCAGGCTAAAACCGCACCCAGCCATCTCAGACAGCAGAGTAGTTTAACACAGTGAGACCTGTTCCGTCACACTTTAACGTGGCTATGAGATTGCTGGTCATTGCCATTACAACAGAATATTAATTATTTCACCGCCAGTGTGCACAGCAGAAATATCAGGCTGAAGTGTCTGTCTGTTCCAATCAGCTGATCCACAGATGAACGCTGTGACATGATGGCTTACAACCATGACCACTGTGAAAGTGAGTGGAAATTGCAAAGCTCAATACCACATGGGTTGCATTTGTCCCAAACTAAGAGAGTGAGAGGGAAAGAGTTGCTTTTCTCTCGTTGCTATCAAAAGCTTTAGCTGCCTCAAGTTACCAAAACCCTAGCCTACAATTTCCTGGCCAAAACCTGAAACTTTCCTACTGTTACCAAAACCTGCACAGTCTTTCCAGTGTACCTGAGTGGTACAGACCCCCTGCATATGACCCATTGAAATCAGACTGCTAAAGAGTAACATAGCAATACAATGCTATAGTGAATATGCAATACTACGCTATAGTGAATACAATCACAGAAGGCAACGCCTCTTGCACAGATGAGGCAGGGGTTGTATGATTGAGGTTCTAGGTGTTGCATAGAATGTAGAGTTTTTCTGTAAGGCTTCCTAGGGTAACAAAGATCCAACTGAAACATTTCCCCAAACTTTTTAATCCAGTATTTCACTAAAGACAAGAGCACGCAAGCACATCCAGGTATTGTTCTGGGAGAATACAGATACTGAAGCAGTATCTCTATACTTTGCTCCTATCCTTTATTTCCTTGGCATCAGCTGTTGGTGATAGAAACACAATAGATTCAGGTCTGACTCAGTATGTCTCTAGTACACCCCTAAAAGTTGTGTGTCTACTCACAGCTGGATAATTTAATTCAGCAAGTCAACAGAGAAGCTAGTCTCTGAAGAATGACCCAGAAAGTGCATATGCAGAGTAGTGAGTCACTGGACTCCCTATGGTGAACACCATGGTATATCTCTAGATTCCTTCTGGGCCCAACAACTGTAGTATTTGACAACACAGGCACTTCCAGCTGTCTGACATCCAAAGCAGCAAGTGCTCTCCTGGGGTTCTGCATCCATCTCAGCTAGTCTTGGTCACATTGAAACAGAGCAGTTGAACCTGATTTTAGCATGACAGCCTCATGGTTAAAGCATTTCACTGGGTGTTTCCAGGGCTGAATACACATTTTAAGCTGCAGAAATAACCCTGGAAGTTACCACTGACACTAGGCTACAGAGTTATGTTGCTTTTGCTTGGCCATCATTTGATCTTGTTACTTCCTTGCAGCAAAACTAGTCCAGAGTCCAGGTCCAGCTTGGACATTTTCCCAGCTTGTGAATTAGGGACGTTGCTGGAAAGTGGGAGACAGACTGTAGAAATAGCTGAACCCAGAGCTATCACTTCGTAGGGAGGAGTTGCAAGTAGCTGCCAAGCCACTATGCAAGAAGTGAACATTGCTTCCTTCTCTGCCTTTTTGAATGAGTGTATCATGGGCTGCCGTCCTGCTGTCTCTGTTGTTTGGGGTTGGGGTTTTTTTGGTGGTTTTTTTTTTGTGCTCACATGTGCTCTCAGCACAGAGGGGAGCCAACCCCTCATGAGCTTTTGGTCTGAAACACTGTGGGTCATAAAGGCAGCCAGGTTGTCACAAGGGATCCAGTTCCATAAGCTTGGCAACCTGAGGGCATGGTTGCACATATAACTTTATGTGCACAACTTTTGGGCCAAACAAGAAGGAACTTCACTAGTTTTACACATCTCTAGCTAGGCAGCCATTGAGTGCTGACTGTCTAACTTGTTATCAAATAAGTAGTATTGGAATCTTGCTTTTGGTGTCAAAACAAGCATTCAGGATCTCACTCCAAGAATCTTGAATTAATGGGGCTTTTCCATTTCCTGTAAACTCACTTTGTAGAAACCGGTCAGGGAGACTTTAAGGCAGGGATATGTTTCGTTAACCCCAACATATAGTCACTTGGAAATTGGCCAATAGCTGTTCTTATTTATTTCCATTTACTGACATGCTGAAATATCACCAGGCCTGGTTGTTCAATAGTTGAATAAGATGCTAAATGCTTAGGCCTTATTCTACCTCATAGAAAAAGGAAAAAAAAAAGTCACAGAATTGCTGAGTTTGAAAATAACTTCTGGAGATCATCTAGTCCAATCCCCCTGCTCAAAACAGGGTCAGCTACAACAGATTGCTCAGGACTGTTTGTGAATATTTCTAAAGGACAGAGACTGCACAACCTCTCCAAGCAACTTGTTCTACTGCTTGACCACCCTCAGCATAAAAAAAAAATTTAAAAATATTTTTATTATGTTTAAATGGAATACTTTGTATTTCAGTTTGTGCCCACTGCCTCCCGACTTCTGGATTTTCTTTCAGATATGCAAATTCAATAAGGCATCTAACAAAAAATTCTTCCTGTTCCTCCTGTGGGCCTCAGCACTGCAGAGGTTTCAGAAGGGCATTGGAAGCTACACACAACAACACTGCAGAACACACATTATCCCTTGAGAAGTGTGCAACTTCCCTCCCAGGGCACTGCTGCAAAACTGTCATCACCTGCACACAACAGCTAACTCCAGCTCCACCTCTGAAAGGCTTTTCACATTTCTGGATGACAGTAGTCCACATGCCAACAGATAAGCCACACATTCCACAGCCCTTCCTTAGCTTACTGGGGGTGGAGAAGTGCCTCCTTCTGAACAGGACAGAGCCCTTTACTCCATGACAGTATGGCAGGAGTTCAGTTTCCCAGTCTCCCAGGATTTGGAGATTCTGCACATAAATGGATACCAAAACTCTAAGCCAGGATATGCAAAACATTAGAGTGTTACTTTCAGTTTTCTTTAATGCTGGAAACTCTTCTAAGTTACAGAAAGAACTTCCTTAGGTGGGGATCCAGCAGCAGGGAGAGCTTGAACATCATTTTATAACTAGAAGTACATGACCAGAATGGTTTTTCATCAAAAACACCTGATTACTTATGGAACTTCTACCAGTTTTCCTTTGGTGATACAGTTAGTCCCTGAAGCGTATTCCAGCGTTTTTGTCATCGGATCAACCCTGCATAATTTACTTGATAGCAGCTGTGTGCACTTTCTTCAGACTTTTCCCTCTAGTGCATTAATACTTTCTTTTTTTGAAAGCTTTCCAGGGATTGTGAAAAATGTCTTTTTTTCTTTCTTTTCTCCTCCCACATTGTAACGCCAGCTTATGCTTTTGCCTAATAGAAACCATCCACGATGCATCTTTAAAAGACAAGAAGCAATTCTGCAACTTTGTTTAAAAACTATTAAAAAAAGGAAGGATACTTTCTTCTGCTATGAGACACCTGAGCTTAGTTTATGCTCTGCCACAAACCTCCAGTTTATAGTTTCAGCTGGACTCATGTAGCCTGCTCTTGTCCCATTTTTCTAGGGAGGCATTGGGAGAATAAAATACCTGAAAAGATGTATTGAGTGAAGTCATGTCACACCGCAGTCATTTTCCTACTATAACATAGTGTGGTTTTGAGATTCAATTTCCAAGCTTTTTACAAAGAGATACTAGAAGATGGCAATAAAATAGAATTCTCTGAACAAAGCAGATTCAGACTCAAAATGGCAACCGACATTATGTGGATATATGTTTTAGTGATGCTCATACTGGGAAAAATCAGGGAAGAACGGCAGTGGAAATGAGCACATCACCTGTAGAGTTATGTTTGGTAAGAGTCTGTTTCTCATAGAGGTTACACAGCTGGTGACCAAGATGAAGCAGAAAGAATATTGCAAACAGCGTGTGTCTTGCATGGAAGAGTCACCATATTGAAATACGGGCTATTCCTGCAAATGTTGTACACAATGAGTTCTCCAAATCATGCTACAGTTTATTAACCAAAGAGGAAGGAGAACAATAGAAAAATGGTTAATTTGTGACCCAAATTCCTTATACTTTTTAAATCACTTTCCCCTTGAACAGAGTATCTGAAAGCAATATCCTGGCATGAGTTTAATCAAATTTAAAGTAACACAGGCAAATCTTCTGAGGCCTGTTTTTTCTGTGAAAAGTTATTTCTTTCCTTAAGCCCTGCTTCCCTTCTGGAAGTCTGTTAGTCATGAAACAGGCAAGCAGTGGTGTCTGTGGCAGTAAATACAGCGGTTGCCCCCCATCCCACCCCCTGCCCAACCTCTGCTTGCTGCTTCCCCAAAAACACAATATCAAATTCCACTAATGAAACAGCTCTTTTTTTTTCCCTCCAAGATAAAGGATAATGAACAAGAGAATGGTTAGTAGTGGTGGTAACCATCATAACAGACAGGCATTACAAGGTTTTGGCAGTCATTTTCAAATGCTGGAACCAGAAGTTGAGCATTTAATATAATTTGAGGAGTCCAATTTGAAGCACCATTTTCCCCTCTTGTTTTTTAAGAAACATTTTCCTTAGCACATGAATCCAGTGCTGATACACATCTGGATTTCTGGCTGTTAACTGAAACTTCTGGAAAGTCCCTAAAAACCCTCTTGTGCTTCCCTTCTTCCCCCCCCCCCTTACCCACAGAGCAGGATCTGTTTTCTTTCTTTATGCTCTTTTCTGTCTTAAAGCAGCCAGTATCACCAGCAGAACTTGTCTTTAGTTTCTTTGGGTTTTGTTCCAGGAAGGAAGGCTGCGTCCCATTAAGCCTTTCCAGTGCTGGAGCAACCGGGTGTCCTGTTGGGCACTCGCTGTATCCACATTAAATCTCTCCATGCTCCAAGGCTCAGTAAGACATAGTAGCCATCTGCCAAATGCTGCTGGTTTGCAGTTTTTGAATTTAAGTCTTAAGATACAAATTGCTTCTAAGACTGCATCCCAGTACTATCAAGTTTTCCCCTTCTATTTTAATGTGGTTACCAAAGAACGTACCTCAATACTCAGAAGCAGTTTGATGAAGAGGCATGGAGATGTATGTATATACATGACGAGACACAATTGTGTCTTTTGCCATATGTTAGCTTAGAGGATGCTTCATTCGCCAGGTTAATCCAAGCATTAAAATAAAAGTCAAGGCTGGCATGGGTCTGCCACAACCCTAAGGACAATTTAAGAACAAAAACCCAAACAAACCTTCCACCATGTGGACCCACCGTAGTTCCAGGCTCAGAGTCACTTTTGATGCAGAGAGCTCCCCACTGCTTTCAGTGAGAGATCCTCACACAGAAGAGATTACAAAAATCAGTCCTTTGGGGAACAGGGAAGGTTGTTTCCAATTCCTTCTCTCAAGCTGCTATCAGTGCAATGGAACTTTCTGCACACATAGTTTTCTCCCCTCTGAAGTTCCCTTTATTATTTCAGCTCTGATTTCTGGGCTTACCATCCTGTTATTTCCCCCCTAGGCATGATACTATTTGAGCTTCTCCTTTCCTCTCCCATTCCCTTGCATCCTGCTGAGAGCACTCCAGGAAGAATTATAGCCAATTCATTTGCCTGCCTGCCAATTAGAAGTATGCTATGTCAGAGTCGAGTGAGTAAATACCAATAAACAATATGACAGGTATCCAGCCCATTTGACCCTCTGACAGTTTTCAGTGCTTTCCACTGTATTAAAATGAGGTATTAATAGAACAGATATGTTTCCCAAGACACAGCACCATAGTACTTTGAATCACAGAGCTGATTTTTACAGCCAGAAAAACAGATTCTTTAACATGCTTCTTTATGCCAGACACTTTTAAATCAAAGTTTTCTGAGGGCTTTTATTCTGATATTCCGGTAATAAATTAATCACACTGGTGAGCGGATATCCCCCTAACTCACTCTTCTATCTTTTTAATATTTGATGATGAATACTTGGGACAGGAACCAGTTCGTATTATTTGCACAGCATCACAGGGTCCCAAGGTCTAGATTTGAGTAGCCAGGTCCTCTTGTAAGACACAGTAGTTTAGCAGACAGTGTATCAACAGATGCTTTAGACATGAATAGAAGGAACAAGTCTCTCCTCCAAAGAGTCAGGAACTGAAGAGCTCAACTCCATATTGTCCATGGTGCCAGGGAAATTCTGCTTGCCCAGATACACTGCTATTTGAAGAAAACTCAACATGGGCACAGAGGGCAACTGCACACTTCTCAGTGAGGTGCTGGAGCATAAACAGACTACAGCTTGGAAGAGACAAGCAGTCAGACATATGGTATCACGAAAAGATATCTATCTCGTGCCATGGATATTTTTAGCACAAAGCAACAATTTGACATAATTCATACTCAAGCAAGTTAACACTATTCAGCATGCTCAGATTTAATATGTAATACAAGTTGGCAATCTTAGAAACTGTCCGCTTTAATGTTGCGATTTTCTTTTGCAGGCGAATAACCTTATGCTGCATCCATTTCTTTTTCATTGAAAAAAAAAGTCACATTTCAACAATTATTTCCAGCTTGCACGCATCTGAATGTCCACCCTTAAAATATGGTTAGCTGAATTCCTGGAGAAAGGCCAACCACAGCTCTAAACTGTGCAACTAAGCGTGGAGTGAGAGAGATCAGCACCCCAAAGCACAAACACACACACTCAAACCGGGGCTCTATAACAGAAGAGTCTCTTTCCAGCAGTAAAAACAGGCAAGTTTTAATATGTGCTAGCATAAGTAAATAACAAGTGCAAAGCCTAATGTGAACAAGACGCAGTACTAAAGGATGCTTCGTGAGTTTACAGCAAGTGACAGACTGCTCTTTTCTGCCAAAATTAAACTGCAGCAAGTAACCAAGTCAGGGCTCCTTGCTGCTCCTTGGCCATAGCTTTTAGATAAAAGCAAGCAGTTTCTCCTACCCCTCATTCTTCTGGGAAGCACACACAGTTTCTCCCATGGATATTTCTATTCAAGTAGGATGCTAATACTGACTCACTACCGAAAGATCGAAGTTTACCTACAGAAACTGTGTGCCTGTCCCTCTAAGTCTCTCCTGCAAAGATCCTTGACTTTCTTTTTCCTAAAAAGCTTGTCTTGTGCTGTGGGACACAAAAAAAACTACACAGTATTTCCATGCCAGCTATTCTTCAGCAGTTGTGCCAAGAGCTTTTTCCCTTATACCCATTGCTGGAGCTGTACCTTCAAACAGCTACTCTGAAGCAGCATGCCCTGTGGCCATATAACCCCAGAAAGCAGAGCTCATCATTGCCCAACAGTTGGGTGAAATATTGCCTTATGCCCCACCTCAGCCATCCTTTCAAATGAAATCCTAGCGTAAGTAGTAATTCCCTAACAAAGCACACATAATCAATATTTCCCGACAATTAATAGAGGAAAAACATGTGGTTAGCAGACTTCCCTAATAAAATGGACAGAAAGCTATATTCAATACTACTAAATAAATTTAACTTAGACTTGTGAAAAAAGTTCCAAACCACAATTCTCCCTAGAATAGCGATACATATTGCAAAACTTCCATTTCATCCCTGCGTACATGTTAAAGAGATTAAGAGAAGTCACGCACTAAGTAAACCATGACTGCCTCACTGTGGATTAAAGCAATGCTTGCTTCCAGCAGATTGCTATTACTGCCAAAATATTATTTTTCTTCATCTCCCAGGAAAAAAAAAAAAAATAGTTGACATTTGGTTCAGGTGAACAATCCAAGGTATTTCTGAACACACTATCACAATATCTGTATTGGCTGACAAATAGCTTGCAATAGGTGAAGCTGAATAATCAGTTGATCTTGGCTGAAATCACAGCCGTGCATCTCGAGCATATCTTGAAGCTTGCATTTCTGCTATAATATGGATTCTCAGATTTTTTCAAAACCGTGAATAGCTTTGCAAAAGCTCTGTTTTAACACTGATTGAATACCAGGCATTACATAACCATTTACTTCCTGATAGGTTGAAAATCTACCTAGCAACTTCATTGCTATACCTAAGTTCACATTTCCTTCCTCTGAATTTTCTTATTAACTTCTCTTCCTTGAGAGCACAGGCTGGCTAAGCTCCAGCTTTGAACTTTCCGTGAGATTTGCTTAAACAAATACGAGTTTGCATCTGATCAGATGGACGGCAACAAACCAGATTTTGTTTTCACAAGAGAATGACAGTCTAGCTCTCAGAGCATGATCCTTACACATCTTGGGACCCATTACTTACCACATGTAGGTCCTTTGAACCTGTTTCAATTAAAAAAGTTAAAATTGGAGTTGCTGTTCCACAGACTTATTTCCAGATCTTTTACTGCAACCTCTGTAGCATCCCAGGCTGCATACAATAAAAAACATCAATGCTTCTGCAAAGCAAGGACATCGTCTGATACAGAGGACGACACTGGTACATTGTGACATACTGAACACTTTGCATTTTATGTTGAATCTCAACATTGTCACTGTGTGTTTAGTTACTTTAGTGACTTCATACATGATTCCAAGAGAATAATTCACAGTCATCTGAATTATGCAGGCTACGTTACTGTTAAACACATATCCTTGGCAATTCATGTGTATGGCTTCTGCCTAGGGACATAATCCAGTTACTGGATGCCATATTTACCTGACTGGATTAACAGCTATAGCTACTGGCTGTCAGAGTAACATATCTGGTTACTGATAGATTACCTCCGCTGAGATACAGTCCATGTTGCTCAATCAAAAAAAATTATTCATCAACTGTTATACAATATCTGTATTAATAAAACTGAGACGTCTTATTTCTTCTGCTATTATCACATATTATTTTCTAGCACGTCCTTCAGACATAGGCCCCACTGCATTAAACAGCCAGGATTTGTGCCCTTTCATTTAGGGAACTGTGCTTGTGAACCTACATTTTTTGTTCAGTTTTGGACTGTGAAAGTTCCCTCTGGAAGGGGGATTCCAAACCAAGAAGAACTGCTGCAGAAACCATCCATGAAATATTTTGAGCACTTCTATTCAAACTTTAGCAGCTCTATCTAGAGGGGGGCTTGGCTGTGCTGTGGTCAGGAGCTGTGGCATTCCTGGCATGGGAGCACCCTCCCAGGCAGCTATTCCCCAGGGACACCCAGGTGCAGTCCCCCACTCCCCATGCCGCCCACCCCCCCAGAGCATTACCTGCCATTCATCCACACACCTCCATTTTTAAAACAAAACAAAACGTGCTTTCCCACACAAGCAAACAAAAGCTATTCGATCAGTGGATTCCTGCTCAGCCCCATTATAGACTCCAGTTTCCATCCCCTCAGTCTGGTCTTCATGAACAACTATTTAGCTGGAATTTAAAAGCATCACTAGCTTTCAAGTTAAATTGCTGTATAACTTCCAAATGCTCATTAAAAGGTCTTGTCTCACCAAGAAGAAAGTAGCATATGAACAATGAAAAAAGCATTATACACCCATCCAAGGGCTTTTCAACCCCATAACAAGGCACTGAAGAGCCTAGGAAAGGTCACAGACAGCAGCTCCAGAGTGACACAGAAAGCAGGGCAGAGCAGTGCTGGCACTATTCCACAAGCGCAAAAGCTGAAGATATTTGTCCAGAAGCAATTTCTCTCCTTCAGGCTCTTTCCCAGTGTCTGTTTATTATTATTAACATTACGGAAAGACTCAGCGTAGCTTGCACTGTCCTCACATGGAACAAGTCTGAATTTTAACAGTTCCTGCATGAAGTGATGGGATGAAGAACTTCAAGAACTTCATTAGCCCCTAAAACTCATGGGCAAGCTGGTGATCAGCCCTCCTCAAGCTGTGTAAGACAATTATGGTTTTATTTTGAAAGATTAAGTACCAAGGTGATATCTTTTTTGAGAAGAAAGGAGTAGGTAACCTCTCCTCAGTAACACTCATGCAAGAAAAAGAATAAATCTGTGTCTCAGCTCTCAGAGCTTTGATTTTCCTTCTATTTCCTTCAGCTTCAGTGAAGTCTATACCCTTTTGCCAACAGGTAGAACCACACAGTCTCTTTATGTATGACCTCCTTGATTTCAGAGGTGCATGTGTAGGGGTAGAGAGAGACATTCTGCATAGGACAGGTCACTTGTTCCCTGCACAACAGAACTAAGACAGCCCCATTTCAGACAGATTCCTGAGCCTGTGCACCTACACCCTCCCATCACACCAGATGCTCCTAATTATGTGCACACCCTAAGGCACCTGGTTGCACACACAAGGTCAAACAGAGTTCTTGTGGGTGTGCTGGTGAGGAGACCTACTCCATGTCTTCTCCCCAGTGAGAACATTCCTCAGGTCTCAGTTGCTTCCTCACCTCTGCAATGTCTCCATCTTTCTGCTCACACATGACAAACTGAGCAGTAAGTTGAAAACCTTTTGGAGTAATGACAATCAACAGGCAGCCAGTAAAGCCCCACCAGTGCTGTTTCCTTTGCAAAGGAGAATGAACATTTGGGAAAGGTTGGGCTGGACAGCTGGAACCTAAAAGTTTGATGGTGAAGAGGAGGAGGGAGAAGTGTGCTTGAAGGCCTTTTTTGTTCTTTGATCTTTCTACTAGACATACACGTTTCTTGCAGTAACCCTTTTACTAATTTTGAAAACTCACCTTTTTTCTCAGTTTTGTACCTTCTCTGCCATACGAGGAACAATAAATTCATAAGCAGCACTGCCAATAGAAAGCCAATTAAAATTTTTTTTGAAGGCCAAGGTGCTTCATTCCTGAACAAACACATGCTTTTCTCGCATATGCAAAGCATCTGTGACTGAAACAGCTCCTGGAGGAAGCTCAGGGGAGGAAATTCAAACATTGCAAGTCAAAGCTGCAGAAGGAGAGGCTATTCTTTGCCGAAAGTTACAAAATCTTTTCCTGCCCTTGAAAAAAAAATGCCCACACAGGACAAGAACAATACATACTCACTCACTGTGAAGTAAATTTCACTCCAGAGACATTTTGCCCTGATGTGCCTTGCTCGGGCCCATGCCTTGCTCTTCCCCCAGCCCTGAAAGCAAAGCCCGCCCTGGGAATTATGACAAAAGGACTGCTGAAGAAATTGATTCTATTTCAAAATCATAGCCTAGTTTTCCAGGGAAAAGGATTGAGGATTTGCCCACAAGAAGTTTTGAGATCTGGCAAAAGCCTAGCTCCCAGAAAGCTGTAGAAGTGCCATTAGCATGACAGCAGAAAACCTGCAATGAAAACATGAGTTGTAAAACCACATTGGGTATGATGATCATCTACTTTAAAGGAAATTTCACAAAAGGAAGGAACAATATTGATACAGATTTTGTATGGGCATTTGTTACCTGACCACTAAATGCTGCTAAGACCATTTAGTTCATACAATCTCTTTTCTAAACTAGGTCACTAAATTAAATACAGGGTCATTTCCTCAGCAAAAGCAGCTATCTTTTCTCTGAACAGTAAACAACAGAAACTACAAGGTTCATATTAAATTACATAATGAGATTCCAGGCTTCCCAAAGGATTTGCCCCTTTGCCAAAATGTTCCTTTGGAAAACCTGAGCCAGTTCAAAGAGAAGCAGGTTTTACTCTAACCAGGTACATGTCCAATAACTTATGTAGCTTTGTGTTGGGTAAGCATTAACTAGTGTCCCTCATCTTACTTAGTTGATTACCTTATCCATACTTCTTTTTTAAAAGAGTGCTTAACCTCAGAATTATATTTTTTTTAAAAAACACAGCTTTTGCACTGAGGAAATGATTTGTTTCCTGGTTTATTTCCCCCTGACAAAATAGAGATTAAAACTGCATAAACATGCAGTGAATAATGAACACATTCATAGTGTCTTTAATGGTCAAGCCCTCTATCAAGAGAGTATTTGCAAGCAACAAACATTAGTTCCCCTATTCCCGAATCGCTCATGAACATCATTGTCAAGGCTAGCAGGAAGCCTCATAAGTTCTCAGGGACAGGTAACGAGTTAGAAGACTTCACTACAACATCAAAATTGTAGTTGCAACGACTCATCTCTGCCTCCCAGCCTCAGGTCTCAGTGTAACATTGTTTGGGGAGATGGTGCATTTGCCTTTTGCAAGGGACGGATTCTTGTCTCCTGTAAGGCAACAGGAACCAGCCCGAGAAGTGCAAAGAGCTGAGCTGAGGACCGCTCCCTTCTCATCCGTCACACTGTCCTCCCCATGCCTACAGGCTTTTTATTATTTTTTGTTTTAATTATTATGAATTTTTTTTTTAATTTCCAAATCAGAAAAGCCCCTTGTGTAGCACTGAGGAGCCCCCAAGGGAAACCCCCTGCCACTGTCAATGCCAGAGCAGAGCCCCAGCCCAAAGGAGCCCTTCAGCTCTCCTCTCCCATGGCTTTTTGCCATCCAGGCAGGCCAAGAGATACAAAAAAAAAAAGGACACATTTTAAGTGCACTTCATTTAAAGTAAATAACCTAAAGCAGAAGAGTTCATGTTTATTAACAGACTAAGATCCAGAAAGATGAAATCAAATCTTGACAGTTAACTACTGCAAAAGTTGCCGTGCTTGGCCACATTTATGAAATCCTACACAGTGACGTGTAACATCGGACCTCGGCTCAGCTCTCATCTTTAAAGCTCCAATTAAAAGAGATTTAAGTGATCAAGAAAAACAGATATAAATGCCATTAAAGCAAAGTTAGAAAGAACACAACTTTCAGCAAGGCAATCCTGGAAGTGCTGCTTGGGAGGCAGAGCAGCTGTACAAGTAACCAAGAGACAGCATTATAGCAGTTTATTACGTGTAAGGCTGCAGTGGCAGAAATCAGAATGATCACAACACAGGCAAATCTGAAATTACTGCTCCTGCAGATTTCATACATGCACTTTTTAAACTAAGTTTAGTTTTGTTCTCCTTATTAAAATATCTGAAAACTTACACAGCACTGTAAGAATCAGTATTTCAGTTGCTGAAATGCAACACATTAGCAACAGGAAAAAAAAAGTAGCAAGTGGCAGCCAAAACTTGAAAGGAAACATCAAAGGCGAGTTTTAAAAGTTTTAGTTCTGCTCTCCCAAATACGAATATAATGGCTGATTTCTTGTGCAGCAGCGTTTATTCACAGGGCCAATTTGAAGCTGGTTCGCACGACGGCGTTACACCCCAGAGAAGGCAAGCCCAGGGTGGTTTAGTAATTAGTACACAGAACATGCTTGCCTAGCAATTAATTTACAACAGCTGTGAGCTGCACCAAGCCACGCGTGATACCACCATCATTTTACAGGCTCATAACGAAGGAAAGAGGACATTGCCCACAAGAGGGAGTTCGCAGACCAGCAATCGTAGTCTTGTGCTGTTACAGGTGTGAACTAACAGGCTGGTCCAGCCCCAGCCTGAGAGCTCGTCCTTCCCCCCACGCACTCCTTTCCTCCCTCCCCCGCAATGCAGCCTAGAAAGGGTCCTACGGGGGATGGGAAGGGAAGGGCAGAAGGATGTTAAGTGGAGAAGCAGCACTTAAGGAGAGTAATGAAGTAGCCCATGGACTTGCTTGCTTCAAGCTTCTGAAGCTGGGCAAAACCTGAGCAGGCAGATACAAACTCAGCTCAAGACATCTAGTTATTTGCTAGATGCTTTTTTGAATATTTGGTCTAGCAAAAGCTATTTTGATTATGTTGAAGGCAGGCAAAAGGGAGCCTTGGTGAAATTGGCTGATGAAACTCATCTGCAGCAGTAGCCCTAAAGAGGGGGCCTGATGCTGCAACAGGATTATTTATCAGTCAAGGGTGTTTGATATTAAGTGAAAGATACTAAAGAATGAGCATTTATTTTTGAGCATTTCCTTATTGGAGTGGCCTCAATGCTCCATAACAGAGGTCTGAGCACAGAAACTGCCTGTGCTCCATAGGTAAGGCCAGGGACACTTATTAGCATTGCTTGCTGTCCTACAGGAGGTACTTTGTCACAAGCAACCTACTCAATCTTGTTCTGGAAACAGTGTTGACATTTTGGTGGTCACTCGAGGACCTTGACATCCCCTAGCAGCCCCAGAACTCAGGCTTCCATGCCTCAGGGAGCACCAGTGTCACACCCGCAACACAGACCTGAGGAGAGCCAGGGCCAGAGGGTGTATCCTGACCACCTGCTCCAGTGTGACAGACCAAGGAGGGAGTGCAGCTGCAGTGCTGATTTCTGAGGCCTTATCACACAGATAAGAAAAACCCCACTGCAGCCTCCTCACAGGCTGGCAGGAGCATTAGCAAGTGCTGCTTTGAGTTTTCCCACACCAGCACAACATTCCCAAGCAGCAGGAGTGAGCTGGCTGCTCCTGCCCAGCTCTGCTGTTGCACCTGCACCTGTGCTTGCAACAGCTATTTTCTATGGAGTCTCCATCACTGGAGATATTCAAAACCTACCTGGATGCGTTCCTGTCCAGCCTGCTCTAGGTGAACATGCTTTGGCAGGGGGATTGGACTAGATGATTTCTGAAGGTCCCTCCCATCCGGTGACTTGCCCACAGTGGTAGCTACAGACCTGTCAGCACATCCCATGTGGGATTCACGCCTCAGCCCTGGAATCATCCAGGACCTTTTCCTCCTACTGGGGCAGGTTGTGCTCCCAAAGAAAGAGCCTTCAGCTGAGCAGGGGAATGAGCTTTGCCTCTTCCCAGCCTCTGCCTCAGCTCATTACACATACCAGCACATGCATGGACACCCTGTCACAACACAACCAGCATACCAAAAAAAAAATAACAATTTAATGAACAATGTGACCTCACTTGGAAGATATTTCTTGAGGTCCAGGTGGTACCAGTACATGTAATATGTCATGCCCTGCTCCAAAATGGGGGGAGAGGGGGCTAGACACAGCTCAGACACATCACAAAGGTCTCCATCTCTCACAGAAGTTTTCTGCAGCTGCCTGAAGCCCAACTTCAGAGTCACACATGGAGACTGCGTAGTCATTTCCTTCCCACACAGGAATATGGGATTTTGGGGTGGGGAAGTCCTCATTTAGGGAAGGCTGACCTCCAGCTTTCTGTTATCTTAGGATCAGTATCTCAGCTGACACTACTATTTCCACATTAACCACTTTAATTCTACTGGCTCTGAATACTTGCCAAGTGTCAACAGTGGCACCCTAGACTCTACAGAAATTTCACCACAAGGAAAGAGAGCAAAGTGAGGAAAGGCTGAGACCTGGGTCTGTTTAGCCTGGAGAAGAGAAGACTGAGAGGGGATCTCATCGATGCTTATAAATATCTAAAGGGAGGGTGTCAAGAGGACGGGGCCACACTCTTCAGTGGTGCCCAGCAACAGGACAAGGGGCAACAGGCACAACGTGGAACACAGGAAATTCTGTCTGAACATGAGGAAAAACTTACTTTGAGGGTGACAGAGCACTGGAACTTGCTGTGGAGTCCCCTTCTCTGTAGATAATCAAAACCCACGTGTGTTCCTGTCCAACCTGCTCTAGATGAACCCACTTTGGCAGGGGGTTTGGACCAGATGATCTCTGAAGGTCCCTTTCAATCCCTACCATTCTGTGAATAAGACAAAGGTGCACCCCAGAACTTGGTTACCTGTTGAAACCAGCTTCTGAAGCTCTCAAAGTGCTGTAGATGAAGTTTGCCTTATTTACCTGGCAGAATAAGTGAAACAAGAAAGGGGTTCCCTTGAACTGACAAATTAGCAGACTGAGGGAATGCTGACATCTATTCACTAGCAAAAAAAAAAAGGCAAGTCAAAATTAGAAGTTACCTTTGTTTGCTGTCACTGGTCAGTTTAAAAACACAAGTTTAGTCTGCTGACAGGCAATTTTTCAAGGGGTGTTTAATTGCTACTGGCTTTTGGTGGTCAGCATATTTGCAGAATTCCCTGGCATTCCCTGACAATGGCTCTGCAGTTTTCAGCAGTGAGTGCTTTCAAGATGAGCACCATTCCTCACCTACATAGAAAAATGTGCTTGTAAGGAAAAAAAAAAAAGTAGAGACCAGTGCACATGCAGCTGCCAAAGTTCATCTCTTTTCACTTATCCTAGAATGGAAGGTGTCTGTAGCCTTACATTTAAGATAGCGTTCAGTTGCTAGGTATTTTTAGTGCACTAAAAAGTAACCCTAGCTTAGGGTAGTCACACTTACTCTCGTTAATTTTACGTTAACACCTGCAACCGTGAAACTGCACAGTGACACCGTGTCAATGCTCTTTATGCACTGTAGAAGCGATCACTACGCTCACAACAAGTAATCCACTTGTAAATATAAGAATTTTTGTACCTAGAAGATGTCAGAAAAGTTACAGGACTCATTTTCTCAAGTTTACTGACTGAGTGCTCCCCTTCCACATACATATCTCACCCTAAGCCTGGATTTTCCCCCTTCCTCTGCACAGATCCCCGAGCTCCAGCCCTGCAAGCATCCTGGCAGCAGCTGCACAGCAGCTGAAGCACCACCAAAAGGTGACAGATTCTCTGGTTGCCAAAGGCATAAGAGGAGTGTGCATCCAGCCCATGACTATTTTGCAGGGTTTTTTTGGTTGGGTTTTTTTTGAGAGTTTGCACGTGTACAAACCAAAGGAGCAGGACAAAGCCAGAAGTTTCCGCTCACCACAATGGTAAGACTGCATTTCATTTTGTTGAGACAGAAAATGACTACAGGAAATGCAAAATCCTATTGCTGGGGCAAGTGGAAATTTCTGTCTTTTCCCTCCCACCCACCACAGTCAACGTACATCTGGGCAAAGAAGTAGCAGATGATGGAAACTCATATAAGCCGTCCCTATATTAGTAAGAGAGGAGCAACCAGAACACATAGCTATCCCAGGGTGCAAGTATTACAATTGCATCTCGCAAAGACCATACGCCTTTGGGCATCAATTCAGGCACAAAACACAGCAGGGGACACCACTTCTGGTGTCTTGAAACAGGAGTTTTCATGTGGGAAGTTCTCAGAATGATTAAAGTTTCACTATTACTAACATTGCATTGAGGTGAAGGACACATCAAGAATTAAGTCACACAAGTTCAGAACAGTGCCCAAAACACAAGTCAACAGGACAAAACCTTTTGCAAGACAGTGACAATGATTGGGCAAGTAGTGGCAGCTGCCTTCAACCTAAAATAACATGAAATTCATGAAGTCAAGCCAAAGCTAAGACAAGCTACCAGCTTATTTCAGCTTCCTTTAGATGAACTTGTGCTGGGAGGCATCAGAGTTTTCTGACACTGAGACAAATTTGTCTTTTTGAGGGTGGGCAGACCCTCCAGATGCCAATTATCAGCCAGTTCCCCTTCAGTGGGGATACCGCTTCCTCCCCAGCACTGGCAGGTCAAGCAGCAGCCAGTCTCACCACTGATTCCCAGGAAAGGTAGAATAATAAGCATTTTTGCCACCCCAGAGCAGAGACAAGAGATACCCACAGCAGGGCTCATGATGGCTTTATCTTCCCAGGCCACAAGCTTATTGGCAGAAAAAATAATTCATTAAGCATATTGGTAAGTACCAAGACCACATTGCAGCAAGCTGTCCTTCTGGAGGCTGAGCCACAGGGCAGCCCCCACAACCAAGCTGCAGGCTCTCCTGGCCACCCCATCACAGAAGTATAGCCAAGCGGCAGCTCTACCCCAAGACGACATAGCAAAAAAGATCTCACCAGCCCACAGCAGCTCCTTCCTCCCAGCACCATCAGACCCACAGCATAACCCCAATCCAGGAGCTCCTCAACACCTACCTGCAAGCTCTAGGCTGGCTGCTCCTGAGATGCAGAGTAAACTCACCATTACCACGCACATCCCAAATATATCTGCAGTTCCCTCTCTTCCCCACTAGCGAATCAGCCTCCCACACAATCAGCTGGCTCCGCCTGCTCCAAAAGCCCCACCTGTGCCCACCCAGAGTAGCTTCACCTGCTCCCGCTCCCCATGGGCGCAGGCCAGCCGTGAGGTGGGTCAGTGCCGCCCTGTGCCAGCTCCATGGGCCTAAGGCAGCCCGCTTTCTGCAGGGCCATAACGCCTTTCCCAGCCGATCACGAGTCACCCGGCTTGCACACAGGTCCCTGCATAAATAGTAAGGGATCCTAGATCACAAATATGGACAAACGGGCAGATCTTGTTAATGAGCTGCTAAATGTTCTGGTTTCTTTTACTAGTGTCCTGTTAAGATTCTCCAGGCTTTTCCTCATTCGGCGAGTCGGTTTTTCCAGGTTACCTGTGTAAACCACGTAACTCTCCCCATATTGACCGACATATCTTGGGCCAAGGAGAAGTCATTTAGCATTACAGAGAGCTCAAGTGCTGCAAAGCCAACACACTCCATCTTGCTTTAGCCTCTGCCAAGGGTAAGGACCAGAGAAGCCCACAGCCCATGTGCCCAGAGAGAAGAGAGGGAAGCGGGGCTGCTGTGCCATTAGAGCGGGATGGAAATTAAAGATAACAGAGGGTTTCTTTTCACAAGCATTCATTAGTCTGCTTGTGTTCTCAGTGAGGAGGAGGAGGTATAATGCCGAGGCAAAGGTGGAAAAGATAATGGAAGCTGAGGCTTGGGAATGGTCACCCCTAAAATACAAACAGAGCTCGAGCAGGTGAGTGTACTTGAGCTTGGGGAATAAACACATCGTTTCTCCTCCAGAATGTGGGGACTTGAAATCGCAACCCGGCAGCAAACATTTATTCCTCAGCTCAGGCCTGGTGTTGCATACGTAGCAAATAGCAGATTTGGGGGGTGTTTCACAAGGGGGGGGGGGCGGGGAAAGAAGCTGCTTGAGCAAGGCCAAGCCTTGTAGATACGCAATCGCATGCGACAGACTTTGGGAGGTTCATCTTCCAGAACAAACAGCTTGGCTACAAAGTTTGAAAGAAAGGATAATGAAGGAGAGGGATGGAAATGGAAACTGGTATGGCCTGTGGGTTTATTGTTACCTGGCCTCAGCTGAACCGCTAAGATGTCACAGGTCCTCTCCAATCCTCTGAATCTCCCATGCCATGCACAGGGCCAGGGACAATCTGCAGAACTTTATTGGGGGGCTTTATAACAATGCATCTCTCCCCCCAGTGCCATTTCTTCCTGCTGATTAGCAAGTGAATTATAGAATACGTAAGGGCATAGCTGTTAAGGAAGGGCCAGGTTGGAGAAAGGCTCAGTTTAGAACTTTCATTAGTGACTTAGTCCAAAAATGAGGAGATCATTGACAAAATCTGCTGGAGATCTGAGGCTGAGAGATGTCATTAATGCAGAGCAGAATGGAGATATCTCACAGGCAAACTGGACAATTGGGGAGCAATGGAAGTGGAATAAAGCTAAATGGGACAAGGGCAAAGTCATTGTCAAGAGACTAATAATAAATCTTTCTGCGAAAAGATGGGAGTTCACCAGCAAAAAAATAGCTAAAGAAGGACTTGGGTCGCCACAGCCAGTCAATCACTGATGTAACTCTAGATAATGAAAATGTGGTTTTCAAAGGAATCAGAAGGGCTAATTTCCATGCAAATAGGGAAGCAGCGCACCATTGCATAGGCTCTTCTGCAAGCCCAGGCGTTGTAGCATGTATACCCATGCTCCCCCTTTCACCGAGCCATACAGGCACAAGGGGTCAGCAGGGGAGGGAAAGCTACCTGAGAAAAGGAGAGGGATTTTGTAACCTATCAAAAGAGAGGCAGAGCAATCACTGCCTAACAATACATATCTGCTTAAATGCTACCAAGGGAGAAGAACTATTTAAGCTGGGAATAGGTTTTGGCCTGAGAACAGATAGTCGTAAGGTGATTATAGATAAATTTCAGCTGGCAGTTAAAATATAGCTCCTAAGCATTGAGAAGCGAGGGGACTGCAAGAGTATCCCAACAAAAGAACCAGGACCACTTGCCACAGACACACAGGCACACACAAAGACCCCTCCAAAATCTCACCAACTGGTTTTGAGGCAAATCCTGATGCCTTCTTAAAAGGTCTCAGCAAGGGGATTGTCTGTAATTAAGGAGCTGGATTCAGGAGGCCCCTTCCAATTCCATGCAGTAGGAGTCTGGTAATCGCATGTCGTGGAGGAATTATTGGCATTGATGGACTGACTGAGGCAGTTGATTAGTTTACTAGCGTCAAGAAACAGTAACCTACTTTTGCAGTGCAGGAAAACTGGGAGAGGAGAGGGAAGGGCAAGAAAAAAGCTGCAAGCTGCTTGCCCAGCAAGTGCAGACAGCCATCTATAGGAGCATATTCGCTCCTCTGGTCACACACACGTGGCACCACCCCGGGAGGTGCCTTGGGAGACAGGACTCAGACATGTCAGGAGTGTAGCACCAAAAGTATATTAAGACTATTGTAACTATGCCATCCATAAAGAGAGGGGGTAAAAAAGCACCTTGATTGCTTGAAATTTGAATTGCAGTGAGCTGTGTGATCACACGGGGTGATACACAATATACGCAAGGTCCAATGTGATGCTGTTGCTTCCCATTGACTCAAGGCTGCAGCCAGCCAACATCCACCTCTGGGAAACTATTGCTGGGAATGGGCTTCAGCACCCACCCTGCTCCTACTGGCAATGTAGATAAACTTGGGACATGATAAACATGAGCCAACACTTGGGCTAACAAAGACTCCATCTGTGTATGGATGCTTTGCTGTGGTTCCCAGGAATAAAACTATCAGTGTCAGCTTGGGTGAACAAGGGGTGCAGATGAGAACAAAGGCCAGAAGGACAAATTTTGTGAGTGGAAAATCACTGGTGGCTGCAGGAGGAGATTCCTGAGAATCCCTGTGGCTTCTCTGCTTAGAAAAGCAACTGCTCTATCCTGTCATGTAACCTTGGGCTTTAAAGCCCACAGTGTCCAGATCCTTGATATCACGGTGGTGTGTGCAGTGGGAGAACCTGGATTTGGGTTTATTCTTATCTTTTCAAGGAATTTTTGATGTTCTTAGAAATCAACGCATCTGTAAGATGCTATTAAACACTATGAGAAATGCTAGAACTGCACCGTGCACCATTCAGCCTGGCTCCCTTGTTTATCTCAGTTTCCAAAGGCACAGAAATCCAGGAGCAGCTAAAACCAGACTCTCTGATGAGGAAATTATTTTCTCCACAGATCTAAGCCCCTGGAATGGGTCTGAGTGTGATTTTAAAAGCATATGTTTCTGCTTATTGCCTTCCTTACATCTGTGTGGGTTTTAATTCTTTTTCTTTACTGCTTGGACTACTGACATCAATGATGCAGTGCCTTAATATGAATTCTCTCACTTAACTCACAAACCTAATTGACACCTATGGGAAGAGTCAGGCCGGAGACAAGTGTGTGAATACCCAGTCTCACGTTTTACTCCTGTGTGGAACTGAGTATTCGCATGGCTTTTGCAGACAGAACAAGACATTTCTGCGCAGTAGGGCTGAGGGGTCTACAGAGATTTTTGTAGCCAGCAACTATTCAATAACCCAAAGGAAAATAAAGGAAGGGAAAAAGCATCAACATGCTGAGATGGTAAAACAACATAGGTTTCCTAAGACCCCTGATCATTTGCTGATGGCTTGACCCCTGAGCATTTGGACCTTTCCCAGCCTCACAGTAGTCTCTAGCCCCGGTGCTTGTCTGGTGTGCGGCACGGTGACAGGAGCGGCAAAGAGCCATGGTGGAGCCGGTGCAGGGAAACCGCAGACCCTCGCTTGCCAGTGGGCCGGCCGAGGCAAGCTGTCTCGCACCAGCTTTCCTCAGCGTTCGGAAATGTCGGGTATGTTCGTGCCTCCGCCTCGCCTCTGCCACCAGCCTCAGGGGCGGGTGGCCGGGGCGGGAAGAGTGGCACGGTGCTGCTGCCACGAGCCCATGGGTGAGAAAAGCCTCTCTAGATGAGTCACACAAAATTCAACTTGAGTATTTTTAGAGTCATCTGGGCCTGACTGCCCAGCTCCTCCAACAACTACGACACCGAGGGTATTTGTAAGGTGAGTCGGAGGTGCTTTTGGTGGCTGCTTGGCCACATGAACCCAGTAAGAGAAAAAGCACGGTTCAGGAAGAAGATGGTGGCAGAGCAGGTGTGAAAAGATACATGTTGAAATGCTCAGTCTGCTTTAAAGTGGCATGCAACTTGCATTCAGCGGGATGGAAGGTTTCAGTTTCTTTAATTTAAAAGTATGGGAATGGAAAAAAAAACCCCTCCATACCAAAAAGGCAGCAGATTGGGTAAGATCCATCTGATACCAGCATTGAGCTGCCTGGAGATGTACGGAGCTGCATCTATGAAGGACTTGTGTGTGTGTGTGGTTTTTCTTGAGGCTCAGAAATATTTTAATGGTAATTATTTTATTTTAATGGTAATCTGCTTTTGTCTCAAGACCTAAAACACGTATTCAAGTATTGATCCACAGAGAAGTTACCGGCGTGACGTTGCCAAGTCTGCTCTCCATGCAGACCAGTTCTCTCACACCTGAGAACTGAACTCTTTCAGGACCCAGAGCTCAGCTCTGAGGTTAGTATCACACGGTCTTCCAGGCATTGGAAAGTTCCTGCTGGCTTTAAGTGCACATCAAAATGATGCCATGGAGGCCTCCAAGGCAATGCATCAAGTCACTGCAGGAACGAGGTCCTCCATGGCAGGCTGTCCCTAGCTGCAGGCAGGTTTGGCAAGACCCAGCTAAATCAACAGATGTAAAAACTATTTTTGTCCACGTAGACATGGCAGTCGTTTCTTCAGTAGAAGCTCTGCAAGAACCTGAGAAACTGTTGACCTCCACGCTGGGCAGCAGCTGTGGGCTGTCTTCAACGCAAGCGCCAGAGCAGACAGCCTGCCAGGGGCCGTGCAAAGGGACAATTTGCAGCCCCGGACCTAGCACCTCTCTCACACCTTGCAGGTCCCCTTCCCTTTCACTGCATGGCAGATTTACCATCCTCTTCCCTTGATGTGTCTGCTTTGAGGGCACAGCTCTGGGAAAAGGGTACCACTGGCTCCCTCCACGGCACGAGATGGGCTCCCACACTGGCTCCATCAGCTCTCAGAAGCGACATTTTCACCCTCAGCTACACACTGGAGCGCTAGATTAGCCTACAACATAGACTCCTTCAGTAGCTGAGTATACCAGGCAGCAATTAGGCATTTATTACGGGTGGGGGAGGAGGGTTATTGAGAAAGGCTGTTTATCAAGGTAGCACACAGCACTGCCAGTCTTCCATCCAGCTCCAGCGTTCACCCTATGGATTTGCCACTGTGGGAAAAGAACATTCATCCAACACTAGTTGCAGCTCTCAGCCTTGACCACCACTCAGTCAGGGATTTACCAAAAGGAGGGAGAAAAAGGAAAATTAAAAAAATTTTTAAAAAGGGGGGTGGGATGGGAGAAGCAGATGAAGAGGATGTAACCTCTCAAGAGATCTTTTCAAGTTCTTCGTGACTAAATAATCATTAATTTGGTTACAAAGAACTCTCCAACCCTTCACCCACGGCCGGAAGCCGCCTTTGCAGCAGGAACCATTTGTGAAACCGCTGTGTGGAAGGTCAACACTTGCTTTCCACAAGTTTGAAGGTAAGTTCAATAGGTCTGATGTGCGTTTGTTTCACCTTTCCCACCACCCCCCACGAACTGGAAATTAAGCACTGAGTTTATTTAAGAATCTTTACTTTTTTTTTTTTTCCAACTTAAATTATACTTCCGAAATACAAGTTAAAAAAAAAAAAAAAAACTCACAATGAAATATGTTGCTAACTTCTACAAAAGAGTCTAAATAATAATGCACTTACATCATTTACACCATTTACTTTCACAATAAAATAGGAGCGTTTAGATCGATATTTACATATTGACAGAGAACGTGGTTGTGCAGCCGTCTGCTTCTGGTGCTGTCTCCTGCTGGAGCACCTCCCGGAGACCACAGCCTGCAGCTCCACGCAAATCCTTCCGCAGGGAGAAAGCCCTGACAAAGTCCTTGTAGGTCCAGGGACCCGCGCGTAGGGTGCCAAAGAGACCAAAATGGTGGCAAATATTTGCTTTTTCATCTTAAAGCTGCCACCGTAGCACATGAGCACACATCAACGTGTTATTTAAGGAATTCCCTGATACAGAATTTTGCTTTGCTACATTAGGCACTTCATTATGAAAGTTCTTTATTATGGCTTATGCAAAACAATTCACTTTGTTTGGGATATGTACTTGCTGGAGTCTGTGAGAGAGACATGTCCAAGGGCACGCTTTGAGCCAATGTCTTGGGTTAGCCTGCATTAGAAATTTAGATCATGTTACTTAATAACAGTCCTGAAGGGAGTATTTTATCAAGATGTGGTCTTTCCAGCAAGTCCAGGGTCAGTGTATTTTAAAGCTTAGTATATCTGCACTTTTCCCCAAAATTACTGGCGACTAGAGCTTCTCTCTTAGAATAAGTTAACTACTTACATCCATGCTGTTCAATGTGCCATGGGGTGACATATCCCACGTATGATTGTCTTAAGAGAGTACATCATAGGTTGAGGGATTATTTACATATCTTAACATGTAGAAAATAAAGTTGTAATTTACCAAACAATAAATATAGATCAACAGGGTACAATATTGAAATAAAATAAATTAGAATGATTCGCCGGGTGTTGAATTCTCTCCCTTAAGGCCCAAGCCAGAGACCATAAAAAAAAACCATGATGTTTTTTCAATGTCTCAAAAAGGTTTTGGATGGGGCTCCTTATTAGACACTGGCTGTTTGAAATGAGATATTTAGCTAAGCTGACAGGTATTTGAAATCTATGTGATCAAACAGCAAACTTACCTCTAAAAGGAGTCTTTTGGGTCAAACGATTTAGACCAAACATTAATACTGCGTTTATTAGGAAGAATATAGTTCTTGCAGATTGTCTCAACGTTAATTCAGCAGCAAGGAAATAAGCATACAGTTAAGAACACAACGTATTTGTGAGGCAAATACGTGTTAGTGCACACGGTTTTCCAAAAACTTCACTCCTCAGCTACATTTGTGCATGTTTCAGAATGCTTCTAACTAGACAGTTAATAAAAGTCTTCTCATGACTATAGCTAAGTTGGCCATAAAAAAAAAATTAACTGAAAAACAATAAGGAGTAACTTACTCAAGAAAGTTGTCCAGAAAAGAACGACGCCAAACTTCAGGTCCAAATATATCAGAACACTGAGAAATTTGGAATCCAAGTCAAAGTTTTAAAACTCAGGTCTATCAAACTTAAAAATAGGGGAAAAAAGTAGAAAAAAAAAAAGATTAAAAGCAGTGAATCTGCTCTCAGAATTGCACGCTCACCAGGTTTGTAAACTCTACATGAAGTCAATGACGCACTGTTCACTATAAGAGGTATAATGCAGATGCTCTATGCAAAGCAGAGCAGATGCTTTGTCTGTAATTTACTTCATGTCTCCTTTTTCTCTTCCTTGAGGATCGAGCCCTTAAAGTAATTCAGTAGCTAAAAAGTCTGTCTCATAGGAAAGGGTCTGGGTTTACATGGAAGGGGGGGTGACAGGCGTCCACGTGGATGCTAGCCTGGCATGTGCGGAGGCATCGTACTGGCTGTCGGGCAGGTCCGTGGGTGCGCCGCCGTCGTACAGGGGGGACGCGGAGGAGGCGGCGGTGACCGGGTGCGGGAGGGCAGTGTAGTGCGCTGGAGAGCCACGTAAAAACTGGGAGCTCAGGCCGTTGGACATCCCGCTCGACTGAGACACCGGCGTGATGGTGCTGTTGCTCACAGACCATAAGTTAGGATACTGACTGAAAGAGGGAAAGTGATAAACAAAATAGGTTACGAGTGACTCTAGAGCCTGCTGGCAGTTGCTTGGGTCGCAGCACAGCTCCCAGACTGGGTTCGTTTGCTGGAGACAGGGAATTTCTTTAGGAAGCTCCCAGCCACAGTGAGGTAGGAAGGACCCCCAGGCAGGAGGTCATGTTCGTGGCACCCCACCAATAAACCTGGCCTCCCTGTTTTCCCAACGGCAGGTTCCAGCACTGGGTACGCTACCAAATTTTAAGCCAAACTGAGGAATGAACAGGCTGGCCTGAAAAACACAGAGGTTTGAGAGCTGATTCCTGAGCCGTTCCCCATTCCGCAGGGGAAAGCCACATGATGGAGGTGGCTGGACAGGGCAGCTGTTGGACCCGGACAGGTTTGAATCCATTGCCATGAGTCCGTAAAAGCCCTAATTCCCCCTGGGCGCCTCTGTAGTTAGAGAGGGACAGATGCCTCCAGACAGCAATTCAGCCCTCCTAGGACCTTGTTTGTCATCTCATGGTAGAAGAGGAAGAGCTAGACTGGTGGCTGCAAATTGCACAGATACTACAGAAAGGGCTGCTTAAAAGGGAAAAAAAGCATTGTCAGGACGCTACAGCCTCCAGTCTCTCTCCTCTGGGTATGTATATACACACGCATATGTATAAACACACATACGAATTAAAAAGAAACAAGCTGATTCACTATGAGACCTGATTCACTACGAGAAAAAGTTCAGTCCTGCTGCGTACTACTACATAGCGCTTTCTACCTATTGATCCCAAGCAGTTTAGCAAAAAAAGATAATACTCTTCTTACTTTACAAATAGGGGCTTTGACCAAAGGGATGGCAGAAAAGCCTCTGCTGTAGTCCCGCAGTCCCAGCTCTACTGGTTTTACCTACTGGACAACTCTTAGTGCAGCAACTGAAAGTCAGTGGACTTTGCAACTTTCCAAATATGTAACCTGGGGGCCAGACATGGAAAGAAGTGCTGGGAGGACCTGTTTACTTCATTAATGTATCTTCAGGACTAAACTTATGTTTAGTAGTACAGTTATTTTATACTGGGTAGCAGCATATACTCTGATTAATAGTTAAGTGTCTCTGTGCGTGGTTCAAATAAAAATGCTTTCCACACACAGGGTGGTAGATCTGAATTGCCAAGAAAGATGCCCAGACCTCATCCCTCTGTGGTTAATAGCAAAAACCTTACTACCTTATCTGTATTTCTTTAACTTGGCAAGTTTAGCTCCAAAGGACTGATTGTAAACTAAGTCTCTGCTAAAGGATCCAAAAGTTTGATTAAGGCAAAAAGTTCAAAGGGGAGAAAAGATACACTTATATGATCACAAAATGGCAAAGGTTTTCACCAAGTGTATAATCCCAAACTATGCTGGCTTCTGTGGGAACGCTCAAGTAAAGAGTTACTGCCCCAACCGCTTGCTCCTTCTCAATGGTGTGGTTGACTGCCCCTTCATTTGTAGCAGAACAAGGGTTTCTGCAGATGGATGGGAAAGTGGTGACTAGCTAAAATGAAACAGATCAAAAATAAGCTTTTTAAACACCATTTTGCTTAAAAGCAAAAAATGGAGACGCTTAAAAGCAAAACGGAGATGAAGCTTATAAGGGCATCCTCAAATTCAATGGATGTTTGCCTACGTGATTTGCTGTCCTTCATCTGTGAAATATTGCTGCCACAAGTATCTACATTTCCAAAACCAAAACAACAAAAAAAATAGTTTTATTTGTTTCTTCAACCTTATCCTTGTAAATAGTCCTTCTCAGTGCTCCCCCCCCGCAATGGCCAATGAGTTGCGCATGGCTATAAGGATTTCTAATTTGCTGGTGACTCTTTACCTCCTTTTTCAGCCTTCTCTTCCTAGAAAGTATCAATATACCAATTTAAGGGCTGCTGAGGGATGGACTCCTACCTGGAGCTGGTAGCTGTGCCAGTGCTGTGACTCATGGGCAGCATCGTCGTGTGTGCGGGAACTCCTAGAGAAGACCAGTTGTCATGGGACTGCAGCATGGAAAGGCAGGCAGAGGAGTTATCGGCATAGGCTGCTGAGAAAACACGCAAGCACTTCAACATACTAGAATCAGAGCAAATAACAACCTTGTATTCAAATGCAACGTACAGCTTTAAACCACCCTCCCCATTACTGCCTTGCAAAAAAAAAAAAAAAAACCAAACACAAAAACCAAAACCAAACTTCACACACACACAGAAAAATGAAGTCGACCACCTGTTGTGTCAAGTTTACAGTTTCACTAGCATGCCGCTGCTGGTGTGTTGCTTTGCGCAACTTACAACTGCAAAGTCTTGTTTCTATGAAGAATCTATGGCCAAAACGCTAATTCAGCCCATGCTTCCTTATTCGATCAGTGGGAAGAGGTGGGCTCCTTACTTACGCTATCCCAATCACTCTTCCAGGGCACCTTCTGTATGTCCATCACCTACATTAGCAGTAACAGCCTGGCAGCCCTGGATAAGAAGCATATCACTGGATCACACATCCCAGTTTTGAGCTGAACGTGCCACCACGAGCTCTGAAGTCTGCCTCAGGCACCGTCAGGAGTGATTGGACTGTGCCTTAAAGCACTCAGCTTGTGACCAAAACTGGCTGGCCAACATGGTAGAGGCGCTAGGAAGCTGTAAAGGGAATCCCATACAGCCATCCAGAGCCAGAAAGAAGTTACTGTGGCAGCTGGCTAAGGGAAAGAGAAGAGATTCCTCCTTAAGGACTGGGGAACAAGGAGGAACTCAGGAGGTATTCTGTTCTTTTATTCTGTTTCATGCCACAAAACTTGCAGAAAATTTCCAAGATGCAAGAAAAGTCTGCAGAAAGCTAGTTTTCCGCTTTAAAATGAACTACAAAGCTCCATATAAGATTGACGAGGCTGCATCTGGAACCCTGTGTATTATGTCACAATTCAAAATATTAAATTTATTTTTTTTTAATATCCTTCAATATCCATGCAGGCTGAAGGGCAAAAATTGTTAACAGGCCTTTGCCAGAAGAAAGAAAATAATAATAATAAAAAGAAAAAATTAAAAAAAAAAATCACTCTTAAAAATGCCCTTCTCCCCTCTCCCTTAAGTCCTTAAGTACTTATTTGGCTGTTTCCAAACACAGCTTTTTAAATAGCTGTGCAGTTTACTCAGCTCCATATAATTTCCATGTATCCGGTTGTGATGCTTTCATTGAAAAAAACCTTCATCCACTGACGTGAACTACAGCAACAGGCAAGTAAAACTGCCAGAATCAGGCCTTCATTTATTATGTGTTAATAACAAGAGACACTATTAACAGAACCAGACGTATACTTCTTCAATTCATTGTATTACCCACAGTTAATAATTAAAATCCTCACTTTAAAACTTAAGTATAGAAAAAGTCAAAGTAAGTTTAACCTCATTGGTTACAAGAATTCAAGAGCTCAAGGTAAAGCCAGCACAATATAATTTGATCAATTAGCGGGAGACAGTTCTACACACCCTCAGTTTTTCTGTCGTAAAGAGGCTGGGGACACGTGCCCATCGCCCCTGTTCCTTTGCAGTGCTGGCCCCAAGCCCTCTGCGCAAAGCCGGGCTAGGCAGCGACCTCCATTTCGGCGGCACCGCTGGCGATGCCCACCCCTCGGAGCTCCCATCCCTCCAGCTTATCTCCCATCCACCTTTTTACACGGCTGCAAGGTCAGACTTACTTGGCGAGTTGTTTCTGTGGGTGTAGGGGCTGGGGTAGGGGCCAGGACGGTGGTTCCTCAGCGACGAGTACCTTTCACAGCTGTGAGCAGGGGAGAGCGACAGCGGGGCTCCGAACTGAGGGTGAGGATTGGCAGGTGGGCACAGAGTCCCGGTCCCGGGAATGAGCCAGCTGCCTACTGTGGGGAAGGGAGAGGGTTGTAAGACGGGTGCGTAACACAACCGGGCAAGGGAAGGATCACAGAGCAACGAGGTAAATAATCGAGCAGCGAGGAAATGCACGCTCGGGAAAGGAAACCGAGTTTCAACATGGATCTTTACAACTGTCTTAAATGAATAAAAGGAAAATTAGAAAATGGCTTAGAAAAAGCCCCAGATCAAGCTAACGTTATTTTTTAAATTACTATTTAATGACAACCACAGTAAGGAAACACTGGAATGGTTAAACACTCCCTCACGTAGGTAGTGTGCGCTCAGCAATTGTTACTGTAATCTTCAGTTTTAAATTGCTCTTCGGGGGTCTCAGTCTGAGCTCTGAGGTTTCTCAAACTGCTAAGAAGAAGGCTTAAAAATTAAGTACTTTCACTGAAACAAAATAATGCCTCCTGCAACTCAACTTTCCCCCTTTATAGGCTGCAGACATTTTTTTGGCAATAATCTGTTAAAACAGAAACCATTAACACACTAATGCTTTTCATCAATCCGAAAAAACTTTTTAAGCAAATGCCCCTAATTTTCTTAGAGTACTTAAACCATAAGTACCATTTCAGTAATTTCCTGCTGTGTTTTGAAAAAGCTTTTGACTCCGTATCCACATGAATATTGCTGTCCTTCTATACAAGGGCGGCTGTCCTGTTAGACCTGAAGGTAACTGCAAGATGCTATTAAAGGATTTTGAATGTAATACGGAGGTCTTAACCGCACACACACAGATCATAATGTTCACACAGCCATAAACCTGCATGAACCACAATCAGGAGGATTGGCAATATTATTCTCCCTGTGAACTAATAATCCAGCCAGCAAACACCGCTCTCAAAGTTTTGCTTAACTTAACAGATGAGATGGAAGAAATCAAAGTTATGTTCATGATGCAGAATGAAAGGAAACGTACACTGCGAATACCCAGACTGCTGGTTGTCTCCCACTTCCTCCATCATGTCTTTGTGATCGCTTCTATAAAAGAAAGCGTGTTGTAGTAGTTAAGAATGTGCTTTTACACATCTATGTAAAAACAAAATCCACGCTTTAGAATCGAGTTAAGAGCTCTCACCTTTCTTTTGCATCAAGAAATGCCTTTGCAAACGGATTGTATTTAATTTTTAAAGCTGTGATCTAAAAACAACAACAAATATCTTTATTTGCAAGTATCACCATTCATTATCATACAGGTATTAGGATTTGAGTTAGAACTGCCCGTTGAAGTTAGTGAAATTGCAGATTTTTGAAGAAATAAGATCAGGCCCGTGATACCGACCTACGGACATCAATTAAGCAGCCCCTAAGGTCTGAAGTATTAGCAGAGGGCTAGGCATTAGTCCCTCTGCCAGCTTCTAAGAGGCTGAAATGCTTGGGTTTACTGATCAGCTAAGGAAATAGCTAAGAAAGTTAGTATACTAATGAGTTATAAAAAGCCTCGCATTTCAAACCAGAGCAGAATAGGCATCAAACAAATGTCCAAAAGATTGGTAATTTACAGATTCATTAAACACAGATGTGCATTTCGGCTAGCAGAAAAAGGCCAGTTTTGAAAATGGCACATCCAGTTATTTCACTATTTAGCTGAAAACGCCAGCTGTATTTCTTACCATACTTGTTTGCCCCGCTGAATCTTTTAAGAATTACTCCCCTGCAATAAATTTGCAGTACGTATTGAGACAAGCAGCAATCAGAACTTTGTGTCGTTAGACACGCGTAGGCCTTTTACATATATTAATTTTATTTTTTAGATTTAGCTTCAAACGAAGCACAGAAAGAACTGAAAAATGTGAAATGAGATCCATTATTTTGCTCTGCAACATGCACGTTGCCACTTGAAACCTCCTGGCACTTGCATCCTTTCTTCCCCGCTGTGCCACGCATACCTCCTCGTTCTGGTAGGCCGTCACGGCTATAAACTGGGTCTCTGGGAAGGAATGGCTGGTGATCATCCGCTGCGGGCCACCCACTCGCACTATATGAATCCTTGGCTCATACTTGTGCAGAGAGTTCAACATGATCTGCGAGCAAAACGGATAGAGCGGGTAAGCAGTGACAGAGCGGTGGCAGATGCTGGCGGGCACAGAAAGCACTTGGGTTTTAAGGTAACTAATGATCCATCTTTCCAGTAGAGGAAAAAGAGGCAACAGGTACGAATGAAACCTAAAACCGAAGCTGGAAGAAAAGGAAAGGAACGCTGCAGTCAGACACCCCAGCTTTTTGCCTGGTTATCCTCATCCTTGTTACTTGACAGGGCGGGTTGCGTAGGCACAAACGTGGCAATAAGTAGCCAGAAAGATGCACCGACTACCCCGCTTGCATGATCAGATACTCAGACCAGAAAGCCATTTAAAAAATCAGAAAGTCAGAACATCAAGGCACCCATCCTCCGACGAAAGACCACTTCTGCTGGAAGAATGCAGTTCGGGGCGGAGCGGGGGGAAGTGGGACAAGCGCGACCCACTCCACCCCGCCACAGCACGTTTGATAAGAGCAATATACAAACGAGCACGAAGCGGTGGCTCGGCCGGACCCCGCTGCCCCCGTAGGTGGGGTCGGTGCAGCCCCGTTCCCGGTGCCGTTCCCGGTGCCGTTCCCGGTGCCGTTCCCGGTGCTTACCTGCCCGCCGCCGTTGAGCTTGTTGGTGAGTTTGACTTTGCTGAAGGAGACGGGCGCCTTCATCCAGTGCGCGCCGAAGTTGGGGGAGTCGGGGTGGATGTAGACGCAGCTGGGCGCCTGCGGCTCCGGCTTCCCCCCCGGCACCCACTCCCCGTTCACGTACTTCCAGCGGTGCCCGTCGGCCGCCACGAAGTCCAGCAGGAAGGAGTACATGGCGTTGGGGTCCAGCCCCGACACGCTCACCTTCAGCACCGGGAACATCCTCCTGCGGGGCGACACGGAGCGGGGCAGCCCCCGGACACACACCCCCCCCCCCCGGCCTCAGCCGGGCGGTCCCCGCCGCCAGCGCCGCCGCCGCCGGGACACCCCCCCGCCCCTCTCCCCCTGTCCTCCCCCCCTCCCCCCCCTTACCTGCCGTTTTTGGTGACGATCATCTCATTGGTGAGCTCCTTGAAGCGCAGCCACAGGTCGTTGTCCTCCAGCGTGACCCGCAGCTCCCGCTCCGTGGGGTCCCCCTTCTCGCTGCCCGCCTGCAGCTCGCTCTCCACGGCGCTCAGCAGGTGGTCCACGCGGTACTGCGGGGGCTTGCCCGCCCCCTCCGTCCCGGGGGAGCTCATCCTGGGCCCCCCGCCCGCCTGGCAGAGCCCCGAGCGGCGGCGGGGCCGGGGCCGGGGCTGACTCCACTTGACCTCCGCGGCCCCAGCGAGCGGGAGCGGGGAAAGGGGCCGCTGTTATACCCCGTCATAAACACCCCCCCGGTGACATCACAATACCGGCGGGGGGGCCCCGCTGATTGGCGGACGGCCGCTTTGATCTCTCCGGCCGGCTTTTCCCATTGGCCGCCCGCGGCCATATCACAACGGTGCCCGGGGAAGCCTGTGATGTTAATTGCAGCCCGCGGGATTAAACGCGGCTATTTTATGCAAATCTGCCCCCAAATGTTTGCACCTCTATCAAAGCCGCCGGGGCCGGGGCTCCGGCAGCCGCGGAGGAAATGGCCCATCTCGGCAACAGCCTCATAACCTGCGTGCGGCACCTCCCGCCTCCCGCAGCCCTCATTAACGGGGCCACCGACGCCCGCCACTGCGAGCCCCCCGGCTCTGGTTTTAAGGGCAGACGGTCCCGGGCGGGAGACACCCCCGCCGCGGATTCATATTTAGGGGGGGAAAAAAAAAAAAGGGGGAAAGACCTTCTCCCCAGCAGCCCCCCCCGCCCCCTTCTCACGGGTCGTGGGGCTTCTGCTGAAGTGACGGTGTCAGTTCGCAACGCTAACCCCTGCCGGAAAATACAACCAAAAAGCTGGAACCGCCCTGGAGGGCAGCTGCCCAGGCACGGCAAGGGCGCCCCTCTCCCTCCCCGCCTCCGCCGCCTCTCCAACTTTTAGCCACCGCAAGAGCCCACCCGTGGGAAAAGGCGTGGGAAAAGTTTGCCTCCCACCGCCGATACAGGCAGTGCCTTCGCAGCCGAGACGCTCGGCCACGATGGTTTCGAGCCATCCCGCCTAAATAAATTTTAAAAACCCCCACAACCTAAAAGTCAGATCGATGGTTACCAGCCGTCCCACCTAAATACAAGAAATACTTCTAGAAACCAGATCGATAGCTAAAGGCTTCGTTTCGTCTAACCAGGAGAAACCCCCGCGAGTTTCTAGGGGCAAGAGCGGAGCCTGCGCCCCACGGGTGAAACTTTGCGACGGGCTAGATTTCTTTTAAAGGTGTTTGGCGCAAAAGCGGGAGATGGGGCGAGGGAGAGGAGGGCTGTTTTGAAACGCTCCCGCCCGCCGGTGTTTTAATAGTTTGCATTCTCCGGGGCTGCGGCGGTCCGTGGTGTGAGGGAAACAGTTTATTACCTTTCCGTGAGAATCCCTGGATAGAGGGCGAGGGGGAGAGAGGTGACAATGAGCAGGAAATAGTTCAATGGGGTCTCTTTAAACAATAACAAGTTCTTTAAACGGGAGCAAAGGAGAGGGGGAAAAAAGAAGCGGCGCGGTGTAAAAATAAGGGTTTCTTTTAAAATAGGCATCTCCTCTCTCTCTCCAAACACCGCGCATCATCGCTGCCGGGATTTTTAAGATTTTAGGAGAAAGTGCCCAGGGTACACGGGCAAGCAGTCTGGGAGCAGAAGGAGTTGGAAGCCAGGGCTTCCAGGGGAAGGCAGGCTGGAGGGGTCCCTGCTGCAGGATGCAGACGGCGGTTCAGACCGGGCAGCGGCTCTTTGTGCCGGCAGGCACCCCCTGCCTGCACCCTTGCCCGCATCCCTGCCTGCACCCCCTGCCTTTCCACGCTCCGCACCCAGGGGAGCAGCAGCCCGAGCGTGTCTGCCTCCATCCAGCTTCAAATAAACCCAACGCTTCCGCGATTATTTTCGGTTTCTTTTTGGTTTAGGAGCTACGAGTCACGGCTGCATTGTCATTACACAGCACCGTCGGGCTCATATACCCTTAACTTACTCATCCCCGCAGAGCTTTTTTCCCCCTTCAACCTGACACGTTAATTTCCGCACACCAGCCCATTTCAACCCCTGTCCAGAAACACGCGAAAAATTGCCATCCCTTCAGATTAATTCCCGTGTTAAACTTTCTTAAAGCTCTTTCTGCTTGAGCATCTACTGCCTACTTTTTTTGCCCTCTTCGGAAGGCGAAAGCAGCATTTGCAAAGAAATTATGGGCGACGTTTACTAAATTGATAAGTAGTCGCTGCTGTAGGTAGCTTGAGATGGTCTTTTCACTCTCGGGTATTTATTTCACCTAGAGTGCTCCACTCGAAACCAACACTCACGTCCTAGCAAAAGGCAGGAGCGTTCAAACCCCGAAAGACCACGGCACACTGTCCCTCCGTCGGGCCGGCAGCACCACCTGACTCTGGGGCTGTGCCTTGGAGGCGACATTTCAAACATCTTAATCCTGAAAAAGCCGCGCACCGGGAGAAGTTAACCCCGGGGAGGGACTCGCACGGACAGTCACTCACCCCGTGCAGGTGAAGGGGAGAGAAGGCACTTTTCCCCCCTTGCAGAAGTCGCGTCCTTTTTAGGGTACGGTCCGTGGGGAGGGGGGAGGAAGGGGCGAGGGTGGGGGTGGTGGTGGGGGGTGATGGGTCCAGTGTAGGGCAAACTGGTCTCAGCTCTTCCTCAGCTCGACCTCACCTGACAATGAACGTGTTCAAGAGCCGAAAGCAGCAGAACCAGCCGGAATTGAAAGCGGCGGGGCCGTTTCGGTGGAAAATGAACAGTTCCGAAAATGAATAAATATGATAAATAGAGACGATCCAAATGTGTACTTAGGAGATCCGAGCTTTAAAAACAGCATTCTAATTCTTTCGGATGGATACTTCAAGGAAGGGCTAATTCCTTATTTACATATATATTTATTTTTATATATATATACACACACAAGGAATAGGAAGCAACCTCAACCCCTTCGGCAGCAGGCACTTATCTATATGATTACTACATATTGCGCTGATCGCTCTCTTTAGGCAAAGGGAGGAGAGCTGAAGCTGAATTTAATTTGATATTTTTCACGTTTTACTTAATGCTCAGCAAATGACCGCGCCGCTAACCCCCGTCAAATAATGTATGTTTAGACCAACAAATTTAGTCGGTCTTTCAAAAAAGAAGTCTATTCAGATTTAATGTTTTAAATGACCATTTTTAAAGTTTCCAGAAGTTATACATAGTCTTTAGAACGGGGAAAAAAAAAATCCAAACCCGAAAGTTTTCCCTCGGCTTGGATTCCCGCCTTCTTTATTTTATTTCCTTCTCTCTCTCTTTCTGATCTTAATTGCACTTTGGTTCTCAGGAGAGAGGACTCCCCACTTCCATTGCCTTTTCACCGTGAGCTGCAGTGCATGACAGTTTACAGCCAAAAAACTTCCTCCAGCCGAACAGCTATAAAGATTCCCGATTTATAGCAATACTTTCCTTCTCGCACGGGGCGAGGAGTAGCCTCCAGCTGCTACCTCGGCTTCATGAGACCTGTCCATCATTCCCTACGTTATTCCCCCGGGACGGCACAAGCCCCCAGGCACCTTCCCAACGGGAACCAGCCCCCTACCGCAACTCCCGGGCACCCGCCGACCCATGTGCAGCTTCAATCGCCCGGGGATGCCGTGCGAAAATGAGAGCGCGGTGAGGTATTGGAGGTGTTTGTTTAATTATCTTTCAACTTGCAGTTCGGGGACACACACACGCAATTAACGTCGCCCTTGGTGCTGGAGCAGCCTCTCCCCCCACCTCCTCCCGAGGAGCAGCGCCCAGCCGCCCCGACACCCTCCGAACCCGCGGGTGGAACCCACCTCTCAAAGGTCAAAACGTCCCCCCCGAAGAAGAAACACCTCCTTTGCCATGCCCTGCCTCCTTCCTTCCTTCCTTCCTTCCTTCCTTCTTTCTTTCTTTCTTTCTTTCTTTCTTTCTTTCTTTCTCTCTTTCTCTCTCTCTTTCTTTCTCTCTCTCTTTCTTTCTTTCCCCTTAAGAAAATGAATACATTTCATAGGATATCTATATAATAGAGATGTATATCTCTGTCTCTACTTGTCAGCTGCTTTTTACCTGACACTGGAGAGGAAGGTCCCACTGATACTGCTGTTGAGGCATTGACTGAGGAAGTTAATGCCATTTTCATAAGAAGCTTCTGGATTTTGTTTTAGTCTGGCATAACATTTTCCTTATATAGAAAGTTTAAACAAGAAAAAGCCTAAAGATCATTCTGGGAGAGCTCTTACAAAGAGCTTACCATTTTATAACGCACTAACATATACCTACAGCAGAAACAACAATGTATGAAAACATACAGTAGTTTTATCCGTTTTAAGTTTCTATAGTGTGAGCATTAAGCCTGTGGAATAATTATGCTTCAGGTTCTCTACTTTAAGTATTTAAGAAACAGGACTGGTTTTCTCCAAAGGTTTGAACGCATACACATTTTGAAAAACATTTGCTTTTCAAGTAGTCTGAACGGAGCACAACATGTTGATTTTGATTTGTTTTGCTTTCCCCCTTTTGCATTTGGGAGGGCAAAGCAAAGGCAGAGTGCCATCCTGCATTTTTGGAAGGTGGCAAAACTCCCGTTGACTTAGTCAGATCTTTGCTTGAGTACTGCTAAGTACCCTCACCATCTCAAATGCTCAGATCCTGAGGTTTCCTCATGAAAGTCAATGATCAAACTTCCAATGGCTTCAGCGCCTGCTGCACTAGACAGCATCAACTGGGGAAAAACAACAAAATAAACTGAAGCTCTCGTGAAAGCCCTTAAGGGAGAGCCTGGCTTGAAGATGGATGAAATCAGCAAACTTGAGAGCAGAGCACTTTGATTCAAACTCAAAATTTTGAGCTAGAATATCCTTTTCAATATCTTAATGATATTGCTCCGAAGACTGGAGCTATTCAAACCAAGTTATCCCGAGTGAGCTAGTGGGAACAAGGAGATGACACAAATCAGAGCTATCCACTACTCTTAACAGGCCATTTCTTTCAAAACTGTAAAGAGGGACAGGCACATTGAATCACTGGGGGTGCAAAGACAAATAGTAGGATAATACTGTTTACTGCTTTATCCTGGCCTAAAGGATAATCTTAAAAAAAACAACCAAAACAAAAACCAAAACAACAACAAAACACCCACCTACCTATCCTGCTGCCCGCTCCCCAAAGACGTATTCTGCTTCAAACAGGGACTGTCAGAGTCTGATGCCAGAAAGTACTTGCCTCATCATAAACATCCTAGCAGGAGTCCTGTTGAGAGACCCTACCATAAACAACACCTTTTCTTATACTTCATCCCACACAGTTCCCAAAGGCCACTAACCTAAATGTGACTTTTCTTGCTGAGATATGTCTGGGTAAGTTAAAAAGTCCAGGTCTCAAACAGAGAAGTCCTCAGATTTTCTGACATTACCATTAATAACAAAACCAACATATTTCAACTGGGAATATTCACCTTTTCCCTGAGCGTTATCTCTCTTTATAAAAGTTTGCAGTGACAAGAATCAAACAGGCTATATTCCTTTTGCAGTTCTTTTAATATCAATAAAAGATTTAATGCCATCGGGAATCCGTAGTTTCTCCTTTCCCTCTCCTTTGAACATTTCACAGAGACTAAAGTAAGGCTTAAGGCAGACTGGGTGCTTCACAGGTACATAATATTAACACCTCTAGAAAAAAAGATACAAGTCCTAATTTGTAATTGCAGTGTTTTTAAAAACAAATCAATGTCTTTTCCATTGTTTTTTTTCTCCCCCTTCCTGTTTTCACACTTTGCTTCCTTCTCCTCGCTGCTCCTCAGGAAAGATAAATATACAGTGCTAATGAATACTATTTTATATTTTATAAGGAAGGGTAAAATTTTTAGTATTCGTTGCAAATTGTTCCTAAATCTAGATTATCTCATATTTTGAAATTAGTAATTGCCTGGAATGTGGCCTCAAAGTTCACAGCCTCCTCTGAGCCCTTTACCACCAAGATTATTTCCTGATTTCTTGCTCTCATCCATATGAAACAAAAACACTTGGACAGCTTCAGCAATGAGGGTTGCTGAAAGCTAATTCTCTGCCTCTCATCAGCAGAAAAATTATCATCTGACAGAAAACTGTTTTCTTCTTTACCTCATTTGAGTTCATCTCCACTGACTGATATCAACACTTTTGCATAACTGGTGCTGTCTTCATCATGATGCAGCTGGCTCAGAGGAAAGGACTGGAACTTAACACAACCTAGGTATTATTTGAACTCCCAGGCAGCATACTTTTAAGTGAACTGAGCCACGTTTTAGCCCCCTCCACCGTCTCCTCTCTTACATTGCTGTGAACCCAATTAACTTCTTTCTTTCAAGCTGTATGTGACCTACCTTTACTCCATATACCCAACCCTTCATCTTACCCACACTTGCTTCACCAAGGAGTTCTCCACATCTGATATAAATATCTTCATAGTACTGCTTTTAAGAAAATGAAAAACTCCCAAAGTGATCAAGTCACCACGATATTTTCCTGTGAATCTTTTTTCCATTATGTCCACAGCATTTCTGTTGTGCACCATCCTGGACCGGTCTGCTCAAAGGAAAATACGTGGTAGAAGGACCACGCAGAGCAGAAGAACAGGACTGTGATGCTCAAATTTTAAATCTGGAAAAGGAATAAAATTAGCAAGGCAACATTCACTGGAAGTAACAATTGCAGAGAAAAGAGGAACTACTGACACAACAGCTCCTTAAAAAAGCTCCTGTTGGTCTTCTCAGGGAGACGACGGGTGAACGAACGCCGGCTCCTTCCTGTCATGCAGGTCTCAGACCTGGAGAGCAGCTTCTGGGATGTACAGACACGCTTGTGGTACCCTGTTTCATGACCAGGAGTGTAAAATGTTTTGCAAACATAAGCCTTTCTGCATGAAGTTCTGCATCAAGCTCTGACAAACACAAATGGTTCCTGCAGTTTCCTATTTTGAATTCAGCAAAGGTTAACGGGGTCTTGGCCACTGTTTTCTGCCTTATGCCACCTGAAGAGTTTAGCTGTGGGAAGACGGTTGATGTAACGTACAGCACAAGAGAGCGGAAGCCAGGAGAGCTGATTCTGAGCTCCACTGACGCACTGTCTCACTTTGGGCAAGTCTTCAGGATCTCCATTTTGGTAAGCTGCTCTACTTCATAGTGAAAATATTGCACAGAAATTTTCATTGGTAACATCCCATCCTTGTTTTCTCTGGAACCATTTGTAATGAAAGTAAGCATCCAATAAGCTAATAATGTGTAATGAAAAGTAACTACATATCAAAACAAAAATTCACAGTCTTTATTCTCTGATTCTCTAACAAGGGTGTGTTTTTCCTGCTGGATGCTTTTTGAACACTTTCATTTTTACGAAACTGCATATTTTAGTCCCACTTAGTTCCAGCATGCAGCCAACATTGGTTCATTTTGCACTTCCAATTTGTCCAATTTGTTAAAAAAAAAAAAGTCTGCATAGTAGAAAGGGACTATTAAAGCCTTATCTTTTTGTCTAGCAGTCCATTCTGTCAGCACCACGTGCGGATACAAGAGAGATGATGAATGAGCAGCAAACAATGAAAGTGTGGGGACCACATCGTGTAATAACCCCCAGCGCCTGTGCCACGGGAGGCAGCGCCGGGAATGCCTAGGAGACATTGCAGACACTTGAGCTGCTCTTTGAAATCCCTGCACGTTAGACACTTTCCCAGTGTCAGAAAATATTTCTTGCTCTTGCTAAGAAAATGTCAGCTGTGACCTAGGACTGGTGGCCCATGTCGTTTGATGTCCCGTCTAACAGTAGTTAGTCGTTACATAGGAAGATGCAATCCTGCACCTCTGGTTATGCAGATTATTTTGTAATGTTTCCAGCCAGAGAGGCATTGCCTTTGTGGTTCTATTGACTCACTTATTCCTCAAAGCATGAAGACTTATAGCTGTATTTTTTATAAGCCAGTTTAACTTTAAATGTTTCTCTTATCCACCTTGCATCTGACCTTTATGCTAATTAAAATCGCTCATTCCTATGAAACTACTTTTTATGTCTAGTTCAGATCAGTAGATGTTCACTGCATTCCTGAGGTATCATAAATATTCTTGCAGGTTGCAAGGAAAAATTATGGCTCCCTTGCTTAGAAAAGCTGTGCTATCTTTTCTTGTTAAACACTGGTGGCCTCAATTAGTGGTTAACTACTTCAAAACCCACTATGGAGGCACAATTGTTATAATGTGGTGCACCAAGTCTCTCATTTTCGATGCTGATTCCAAGAGCCTAACATCTAATTCTCAGATAAGACCAACTAAACAGCAGTGGATCTAACTGGGACAGCTATTTTTCTTTACTGCCTTGGGCCTGAGAAAACTTCTTCACCAAGCTTCCTCTCATCATGTCATGAGAGCTCGTACATTCCCCTGTATATATAAGATAACTGAAGAAGGTGAATAATTTCTTTTAAAAGTTAATGATAGAACCACAGGCTAATTCACCGAGCTCTCTAAAAGACAGAATATGAATTCAGGGATGCCCAATTTTTTTATTGCTAGGAATTTTATTTATACAAAATCCCTCAATAACATCTTTGTCCCCTCCTCAGCAAATGAAAACTTACGATCTGTGATAGGCAGCTCATCAGTGTTGCGCTACACACTTGCATCAAGATAACTCTCCAGCCTGCTCACATCAGTATTCTGGCTGTCGATAACGCTGAACCTTCAAGCCTTGTCCTGGCCCTTTCTTTACAAATCTGTGTGCCTAACATCTGTGGGAACAAAAAAAAAAGACATTGATCCCAATCATGTCTACCTGCAATAGTACTTTTGGTAGCTCCCAATTCAAGAAGTATTTTGTCATTTGTCCTTAACGTTGTTCCACACCATGCTATGGGAATTTTCTCCCAGTGAGCGCTGGAAACTTTTGACCCTATTGCAGTGGTATTCTAGAGTTTCACATTCAGTATCCCCGATACATGAGTGAAAAAACAATAGCCATCATATAAGCATTTTAAATCTGAATTACATTTCTGTTTTTTTCAGAGGTACCCTGATACCTTAGAACTTCTCAAATCTGAAATCCGCCCGTGCTACCAACTGTGCTCACTAACGCTGGCAGGTTGCTTTCAATCGTGGACTTTTCACTTCCATCTTTGTTCATGTAATACATTAACAGTCTTGCAGGCACATTGAAAAAACTGAGTTACCTTTTTCAGCTTTTTAAAACAAGCTGTTAATCTTCAGTTCGATCAAAAGAAATCTCAACCATGTTATATTTATTGACGGTTTATAGTAGCAAAAATCCCACAAACACCACTAATTGAAGCGTTCTCCAATTCTACCCCTTAGACAGCTTGTTATTAGTGCTTAACACTGGCTTTACGAAAGTTTTCTTTAAGAAACCAGAGGGAAATATTCAGTGTCGTCCAAGTCTATAATTTAAAGTGCATTTCACTTTCAGACTCTTATGGCAGATGCCATGTATTCCCAGGAATCCACTCCCGATTCTGTCTGTCCAGATGTCAAGGACAGGGTCAATCTGGGCAGTCAAAAAAGAACTGCTTTACTTTCAAGGCATCTTCCTTTAGGAAAAAAAACCCAACCAACTAACAACGACAAACCAACCTTCACATCCCAAAGCACTGACAACTTTGATGAAAATAGAGTTTAATTCATCTTCAGCAGATGGCTTGTCTCACATATTAAATTGCATACACTTGTAGTAAATATATTTCTATTCAAATAGCAACTGCTGTGGTGCACTTAATGTAGCCTTCAAGATGAATTGAGCTTCACCCTCTGAAAAGTTTTCTCCCTGTTTTACATCTAGAAATACAAGATTATAACATGCAAAACTGAAACAATATTAAGTTAATAAGTCAGGTATACCTTTCTGATCAAGAAATTAGAAAAATCCACAAACTCATTTTATGCTAAAAAAGTTCCTAAACATCAGTTTTTACTTGGGAAAAAATTCTGTTGAAAACACAGGAAGTTTTTCCATTGCACTAATCCATACAAGGATTAAACTGAATAAAGTATGAAATGCCTCCATAACTCTTATGATTTTTGTTCTCAGAGCAACAACAGGAAGCTGAAAAACTCATATATTTGCAAGACTGGATAACAATTTGTGCCCCAATTTTCATTTTGTTTATATTTTTTAAATTTTTCGGATTTGCACTCTGAGTAACAGTGAAGAGGAAGTATAACATGATAGAGCGTATACAAGTTTTCCTTCCAGAAAAGGTCGGATTGCAATTAACTAAGTCTCCAAAATTCTCTGCTTGGTCCTGACTTATCTTTAAAACCCCTTGCTTTGCCACAGGGAGGTTTTGGCAAAGCACTTCTTTTGGGAAGGGGGGAGGAGGAGAAGGAAAAGCCCAGGGAGGAACCTAAAAATCTCCACCTTTTGGCTGTCTCAAGTACTTGTCTGCCTGGAAGCTCAATATGATGCAATTAATGAACAGCAATCCTCCACCTTCAGTGCTTCCTTCCCTTTCTCGAGACAGATGTGCTGACAGCATGGCACCTTCTTTAAAGGAACTCAGTTTTATGGAAGCTGATCTCTCAGGAAGGCACGAGTGGCTACAAGCTTTTGGCTACCCTGTGTATTTTCAAGCAAAATCACCACGTTTCATGCCAAATATCCAGAGACAGTATCAAGTGGAGATGAAAACCATTTCTCTGCAGGGTCCAGCAAAGGCCTCCTTTTACCCAGATCCCATTCAAATGTCCACACATGCTAAAATTTCTTTTGCTTGTCTTGGAAAACACTATTATAGACAAACGTATCTCACTTCAAGCTTTTTTTGTCATATGCTGCACACATTTTACTCTGCTCAGCTTTCGTCTTATCCCTCCTAGACTTATCTTCACATGCAACCTATGCAACCTCAAACAAGTTCTCTCCCTCTGTGCTTTCACATCTTACCAACACCACGCTCTCCTCACTTCTATGCAAATTCAAGAAGCAAACCAACTCAAAACTCAACACATCTGGGTGCATAAAGTTAAACACCTAAGTAAGTTACCTGTTAATCGGTAGTGCTAAATACCCACAAGTCCTACCAAGTCAAGAACTTTTGAAAATTAGGAAAGTTCAGCCCCCACAACCTCCATTTCCCACCAGCCCCCAGACACAGAGAGGTATGGATATTCTCCCCTTTACTCACCCAACTAATTGCATTAGGTTCAATGACACCGAATAAAGCCATTGCAGAAATTAAGTTCTTAAATTGGATTCACATGCCTAAATTTAGCCACAGAGGTTTGATACATTTTTTGTCTTAAAAGTTGGAGAAAAAGAGAACAAAAAGATAGCAGAAAACAACTAGATAGATACACAGCATCCTGTCTGTCTGCCAGCAGGAAAAAAAGCCCCAGAAAGCATTACAAAAGCATTCCCTAATATCAACCGGCTGTCATGAGAGGTAGAGGTGCAGCACAACCATCTTCTCCAGGCTTTATGGCTCACATCACCTTGCAAAAGCCACCTGAATGATGGAAAGAGAAGAAAATCTTCCCCTTGCCACAGTATGTGACATTAGAGATGAAAAAGGTTTCAACTTAATATTCTAAATCCTATGAAAATTGCATATTACCATCCCTCCTAGGACTTCACCTTACTCAGCTCCAGTTAATAAGAGATTTTCTCCTTCTCCCTCTTAACTATGGACATTTCTTGAGTGTACAGGCAATTGCAGAACTGAATATTGACTAATAAGCGTGGCTTTATAATTTACAGGAGTTGTTTTGGGTTGCAACAAGATCACAACACACTTTTCAATCTTATATCAAAAATCAGTAAAGTTCATGCAATACAACAGTTTGTTTCCCTCCCTATAGTTTCAGTTTAATACCAAGAGACATTAGACATATTACATTTAATTATACTACACAAATAAACCAGCAAAATCCTTGTAGCTTGCAATACAAAATAAAGGGGGAAAGCAAAGAGAGTTTGATCATACTATAGTTACGCCATTTGCAGACGCATGCACCCTTGCTATTCTAATCTACATTTTTAAAAAATGTATCTAATTATTAAATTATTACGAGAAAGGTGAAGTATTACACTAAAATGTTTTGGAAAATATATTTCTGTAAGCAGTCACAGCACAAATAAAAGCAGAACAAAAGCAAGTACTGTTTTCTTGGGAGGTAATACAATGTTTTGGTTTTCAAATTCAGCTACTGGGTGACATAAATTTTTTATACTCCCCTCCAACACCCTCATTAGTTTCATATCCTACTGGGTGTCAGATACACCCTAAACTTACAAATTATACTCAGACTTCTTGATTGTGAACATCTACACCATTTTGTCCTTTCAGACTCCCTTCTGATCCTTTCCTCTTTAGCCTATATGTGAAATGCACATCAGCAGACAGTCAAAGTATCATGCGGAAGAAAAGTTTGTGCAGTTTAGCTAATCACCAAGACTTCAGCAAAACGTCACTTCCCTAATATTGCCAATGTTCTGACTCAGAGAAAGATCAGAGGAAAACAGCGATTCCCAGAATATTTTAAGTATTTGTGGGGAGAACTTTTTGTTTGTCCCTGTAAAAATTTGGATTAAGCTTCAATCTTCAATCAAAACAAGATCCACGTTTTTGAAATATTTTTCAAAAAAGACAAAATTTTCTATAAATCGTCTCAGAGTTAACAAAGCAGTATGAACTCCTATGCAAAGCAAATCAGTTATTTATAGAGGACACACCTTTTCTTGAATTAGCATTGAACTACGGAAAGGGAACTTTCAACAGCTTTAGACCAACTAATACATCATTTGAACAGAAATACTGAACAGTAACCAAACAGCAACAGTAAAGGGTAGGAGGGTGTTTTAAATGGCTGTGTTTGAGATGTCTCAACTGAGAAATTTTGACACGGAATCCCCAGTATTTTAATTATTTTTACTTCAATGTTTTGTCACTAGGCTTCAAAGCAGGAATCCTGAAGTGGATGCAACTTCTACTTGTAGCTGAAAAGCTTTGTGCATAGCACTGGAGGAACTCCTGTTGCTGAAAATTCATGGCAAGAATCTCCTTCAAGAAGACAAACCCATGGAAACTTCAGGAAGGGAAAGACAATTTCCCTTTTCATATCTGTTTTGAAATTACTTTCTTCATTCTACATAAATTAACACCTCTAGAAGACTTTGTAAGAACAGGAAATTCTTTTTGCAGGTTACTGGAAGCTGAACTTTTCATGGAGCACTGTCTGAAGGTCTTGCATAAAAAGGTCTTGCATAAAAAGGCAGTCAGCAGAAATATGCTATTCTGGAAAGGGACGCTGACTTAACAATACACTTTAAAATACACTAATCACACTTTACATACTGTAAAGCTTCACTTTTTCAGTATTTCTTCTGCCTTTTCCCATCAACTGGCCATAAAGACAGAAGAGGAAAAAAAGAAAAAAAAAAAAAAGGAAAAAAAATATGCAGAATCCTTTTTTGGGAATGTTTTCACCCTAAAAGAATGTTAGAGTAGATGCCTTAAGAGTCTTGCCTCAAGAATAGCTACTGTCATATAAAAGTATTTCTCTTGCCAAAAGTGCCTGGATTAAAGACTACAGTCTTTGCTAAACCCAGAATATTTTTATTTTGATTTTTTGAGCTGTCTTTACATAAGACTGAGCTCCAGTTTTATACTACCATCACTCGCAGTGGACTTCCAGTTAAAACTTGGAGACTGAGTCAATTCCCATCACCCTTCACCAGCAGCCAGCCAGCTAAATGACTGCAGTACAGTAGAGTGAAATGGGGGGTCTTTTCCTTCTCATGGTTTCCCTGCCTGGCTGTGCATACACTCCGTTAGTCTAAGGAAAGAAGCACATGAATATTAAACTCTATTCTTCTGCTTAGGCTTAATTTTCACTGAAAAAAAGAGGTTGTATTCTGAACCTCAACCAAGTAAACCAAGCAAAATCTTAAGACATGACGGATTTAAATTACAGACTCCCCATAGTTTTCCATCTGACCACAAATTGATTTTTGTACTGTGATTTTATTTTTTTTTCTAACTCAAGTTAGCTTTCAGATAAGTGTGAAAATTCACTTGAAAATTCACTGTGAATGATTACTACGGCACTCATCATTTCTGAACAATTTCCACCGGAGCTTCACGGAGGCGAATGTTTCAAACCTAGATACGTCAATGTACCATGTCCTGGTTCGCATTGCAGCATTACATTTTTTACTCTCCATCCTTGACTTCTAATCATTGGCTTATAGTTGGTGAATATTTATTTTCATACATTTCAGAACAGTGAAATAATCTGTGAGAAAGTTTTAAATAGTTTACCTTATTTTTTTGCCTGTTGGTACTTGTGAGTCTCATATTTTTGTTTTCAGTAACACCTTGGACCAAGTCATATTTGGAGTAACAAGGTTTGCTGCCTGGCAGGGCTTCTTAAGGACCAGGATGACGAGTTGTGGAAGCTGAATATATGCTTGCACGAGTTCAAAAATTAGTCTTACATTTGTAAGGAGTAGGGTTTTGGCTTCAGTAATACCATTAATTAAATGCAACAATTACTACCCTAATAGCAGCTAGCAACCAGGTTTAGAAACCCTTCTGCAGAAAACCAAAGCACATATACACCAGGTAAGTATTGTCTGTGTATAAAAAAAAAAAGAATAAAGATGATATGTATCTATATAATGGTATCTCACATACGGTGAGATATAACTTATTAGTTAATACAGTTGCTCTGGCTTATGCTGTTGCAATACAGTAAATCAACCTGTCCTTTTGCAAGTAGACTGGTGTTAACTATTTACTCAGATTTCCCAGTCCTTAAGCATGGAAGCACGCAGCAATATCTCTCAAACTATGTTATCCATCGACATGTTCAACACCTAACACGCTATAGTAGGTGACACTACAAGTCGTCTCAGGAGAAGCTTCTCAAGTTGTGGTCACGAATGTAAATGGACTGTTGTTATACCCGCCTCTTTAGGGAAGATGCATCAAAGAAGGAGAAAAAGGTAGACATTTCCCAAAAGTTTAGCTAACAGAGTGTACTGTTGCCCTTTGTTTTTTAAATGTTCTTTTTTAAAACTCTAGCAACAGGCATTAGTAAAGTGTCTCAAGCAGTTGTCTCTGGAAGCTGTCTAAGAAATGGTTGCGTCTAGTAACGATGTAAATCGAATACACATACACAGAGATCAGCAGTACTATGTTAGATTATTAATGCATACGACACTCTCACAGAATTTCCAGTTATTTAAGCATCTCAGGAGAAGGATGCTAAGATTCAAATACCAAATAAGGTTTGAAGACTGCAGTGGTAATGACAAAGGAGGGATTCATTTGAGAGAGAGTAAATACAACCTATGAGAGTCATAAGAATTACAATACTTCAAAAATCACCCCCAAATATGTACAGTTTGTCTTCTTTGTTGTGCTCAACAGAGGTTGGCAATTTCTATGTGTTTTGTTTTGGAACATAATTCGAAAAAAAATTATTTGATTTTGGCACTTATTGATATACCAGCAAATAAATTGTTAGAAAGATGACAATCTTTCGAAGACAGGATTGATCCTTGAGGTACTCTCTTGGCCTTTACACTAGCTGCTTTCTCCTTACATTTTAAATTACCTTGAACTATGTGCAGATAATAAAAAATATATCTTTATTTGACTCTACTGAACCTACTATTGACAGTCCAAAAAAATCTTTTCACATCTGAGCAATTTCTTCGCAGGAAATCAGCCCGGCAATGATTTAAAAGAAAAAGCCCTAACCTCTTCTTTAGGTCTTCTTTGCTTTGGGAATTTCTCTCTGAAGTTCCTCATCTCTTTCCCAAGTTCCTAGCTACGTATTTCTTTTTTAATAGACTAAAACAACTGCTAGACTTGGAGAAGCCTAAACCCAAGGAATGGAGGTCCAGTACCTCCCAGGGAAAAGCTGCTCAGCAATTTAATTTCTGTCTTATATGCAGGAAGAAATCCCCTTTTGGGGAGCAGCCCAAACTGCAGTTTGGCTGGAGTGAGTGATTTTATGTTCCCCCTATAATAAAACCTCTTAAGCTGCTATTGCAGCCTAATGGGGCTGCTGGTGCGCATTCACACGGTCCTACTGAAATGCCCTCCTCATTAAATGGGTTATTCAGAAACCAAAGTCTGCACTGACTTCGGTTTCTGAATAACTTTAGATACAATGTCAGGGTCAAAACATAGCTCCCGAATAGCTTCAGGACGGCAGAGTAACTGGTGATCACTAGGATTTGTGTATTATAGCAAGGGCAGGGGAATCCAAAGATGAAGAACTGGTTATCTAGTAAGGTTTCTTCACAATACAAGGTCTCCTGTTACACTGGTGTACTGTAAATTGCTAGGGAATTGCCAGCAAGGATGACAGCGTTTTGTCACAGTTGTGATTAAGAGACTGAATCCTTAGGGCCCCTCTCAATTGCCTCTCCTGTTGTCCTAATTCAAGTAGAATTTCATTGTTTCCAATGCACGGGAGGAGGATTCAGGTGGAAAAACTAGCAAATTTGTCTTCTGTCCCAGAAAGGTACGCAAACAATCCGCAGAAGTGAACTTCTAGAGAAATTATTTTGCTGCTGATTAGTCTCTGCCAGTTTTCATAGGTTCGTCAGGACACATGAGAATTCTCCTTTAAAGTAATTTATGTGCTGTGCTGCAGAGCCACATGTGACTCTTTTGATCTTTGATATTAGGGATGATGAATTTGCAGGCACCTTCAGCTTCCTCAACGCTGCCATGCAACCTAAGTGGACTGACTACTGGACTGGTCTGACTGTTGCTCGTTCCACTTCCTTGGTGATAAGTAACACACTGTGATTATCTCAAGCATAAACTGGAAGCAGCCAGGATTTTTAAAACTCTTAGTAGACCTTGATTAGAAAGCAAAGGTGTTTCATTTGCAATCATACCTTTCTTAAATAAGGTCAAAGACATACTGCTTTATAAAGACTTTTTCTTGGTTGCTTAAACTTGTTTTGGCAGTCATTCTCATAATCATAATATGTTGGTGATGAAAGTTGTTTTTTATGGTTTTAATGAAAAATGCGGGATACGCCCTTCCAAATCTGTGAAAATGATAGTTGCACTTTCTCTTCTTTAAAGAGGCTGTACTTCTCTTACCCAGATGACCACCACAAAGGTTAATACTATGCACCTGAGGCCTTTCTGCACTCTAGTACAGAAAGCTAGTTCCTTGCTAAGCATCCGTACATGGATTTGAAAACATACTCATCAATTCTATGTGTAAAAGCTTTCTGAAAACCTTATGAGGCAACTTCAAATTGACGGTTTAGCTTAATTTCTCTTCACTTTCCTTCACAGGTATAAACGTGCTTCTAAAAATGTTAAATGTGTTATAAAGGAAAGTCCTTAATTCTGGACAAATGACTTAAACAGCAGTCTGTCATAACTACATGCAAGCTGCATGCAGTGTTTCTTGGTATTTCTCCTTCTGAAGGAAAACACGGCTGTGGTTTATGATAGCACTTTCTTAAGGCATGTGCTGGTTCCTTCTTTTCTCTGCTATCTTCTTGTCTGCTGTCAAGAGGACTTCAAACGTTCCAGGTTTCCGCCCTGAGAAAAAGAAAAAAGAAAAAAAAAGAAAAAAGAAAGAGAGAGCGCTGGGCTCCTGCTGCACAGCTCCAGAGTGCTGTGGGAACAAAGAGCCAGAAGCGCTGGGAGGGATGACGGAAAACCAGTGGGAAGGGGCAGGAGACAGGCAAGGCGGTGGGGGAAGGGGCCATGGGGGGAATGGGAGCAGAAAGGAGCTGAGGAGAAACTGGGTAGGAAAAGCTTCTTTGTTCAGAGGAGAGAACAAAGGGGAAGAAGAGATGATGGAAGAAGCATAGCTGGCAGGTTAGAAGAAATTCGTTAATCCTACTCACTCTCAGTCTGCACCCACGAAGGGGCAAACCTAAACACACAGAGGGAACTGATTAGCATGTGCCAAGAAACATAATTCTTTTGCTCTGGTTGTGACCATTAACATTATCTCTTGCCTACCCCTTGGCAAAAAAGACTTGTCCAAACTTTGGACAAAAATAATTAGATACAAAAATGTAAAGATACTGACTTTGTTGATCTTCACACATTGATTTAAGCGTGTATATTTTTAGCAGCTCAGAGGTACTGGTTTCTCTTAGACGGGGCTGACTGCTGCAAAGAAAACTAACCTGACCCACAGCAATTTGAGTTTCTTCTAAATCTAAACCTTAAATTTGTGATGTATCCTGTTCCACTTCTCCTGGGGTATGACAGATTTAGCAGAAAGAAGCTTTTATATTGTTTGTATATGTAACTGCTTTGTTTTAGGTTAAAAACTCCTGGTGGAAACCATTTATTTGTGGAAAGCAGAAATGCCAAAACTTCATGGGAAACTAATACATATCTTCAGTTATCAAACAGACCATCTAAAATATCAAAAACAGAGCAATGCTTACTTTTTCTAAGTTAAATAATATCAGTTCTTTACTGTAGGACTGAATGTTTTCCTCCTAGCAATATTACAGCAGAGTAGTCAGCATTTCAATGTAATCTGCACTACAATGCCCTATGTTAATGCAGACAGATACTTCAAAAACAGAACAACATGTTAATGGTCCCTCCCATATAACTCTTGGGCCTAACAATTAGTAGCTACTTTTATTAGCAGTTAAGTGCAGAAATATACCATTTAAAAATCTTACAACCTTTGTTCTGGATTTTAGGTGACTTCAACAAAATGTGTCTTTACTAATCCCTTTTGTAAGCTTCCATGTCTGTTGTAAACAGTATTTTTATCCCCTGGCTTGTTGCCTGGAGTATAAAGCAAAGAAACAGGACACCTTGGTTTTGCCAAAACTGTTGGTTTCTTTTTAATGTTTATTTTAAGATACAAGTAGAGGCTGGCAAACTTTTGTTACTGGTCATGGATGAATTTGTTTTCCAGTTCCTTATCTGTTGTACTTGGAACTCTGAAATTGGTAGTTGGAAATGAAGCTATTTATCTTGGTGGGAATAGGGTTAAACTCAGAATTTTCAGTTATAGAACTGGATTAAACATCAATTTATTGATCAACCCCCCCAAAAAAGGCTCAAAAGAGAACACTATCAACTTCATGAAGATTCTTCCTGTGAACGTGAATTGTTTATCAGAATAGCCGTGCTCTTGCAAAGCAGGCTGGCCAGTCCGTTGTTGTTTTGTAGACTGTCATCACTGTCTTCACCTTTCACACATTTCCCATTTCAGTTGCTTCTGTTTTAAGACATGTTGGTTGTGTTCTGTGCAAGACACCCAAACCCAGTAGCCATCTCTGGAAGTAAGAAATTAATTTGTTCCTTTTTCTGCAATGAAGTTATACTGCCCTTACATACGCCTCCCTGGCCCTGCTAGTAACCAGGGTGTTCAAGCCTTAAACCCAATCTCTTCCGCATGGTTGCAGCGTGATAAATATGCTCCAAAGGTTTGCTTACTTAGCAGTGGCCACTAATACACGGTCTTGTAATACCTGCTGTAGGGCTTTTCTTCTGACAGCTGGGGGGGCAGTTGCTGGCACTTTGACTTCCTCCTTGTTTAAACAAACTGAAAGTTGGTCAGTCAAGTCTCAAGGAGGGCAGTTTACATACCTGGCTAAATTTGCCTTGTAATTTCCAGCTGTGCCAGGAAAAAAATAAAGATCTGACTGCCCATTTCATGTTCTAAAGAGTGAGGGAACCAATTTTTATGTATATAAAAATGTGGGGGTCTTATCTATATGCAGCTTTCTGGGGTTTACATATTTCGTTCTCCATCATAAATGATTATTAACTTTTTGGTTTTCTTGACACTCCTTGCTCTCAGTCAACATTTCTACTTTAAAATAGTTATTGTGATCCATCTGTAAGAGGTTTTTTGTTCTCCACTGACCTTTTCAGATTCTTTTAAGTGTTCTCAACTCAAGTGTTCTCATTTCAAGAGTTGTGTTCTCTTGTACAGCTGAGTGCCTTGTCTCTGCTACAGGACTCTGTGGTCGGTTTACTTCTATAAGCAGTCATCGAGAGAGCACGAGACAGCCCACTCATATGTGAAATGAAACTGAAAGCCGTTTTCTTCAACATAACAAGAATATGAACAGATTTCTGAATTAAAATATACATATTATTCTGTTTCCTGAGGAGCTTAATTTATTGATTCATATTTGGTTTTGTTGCCTGTACGTACTGGTACATGGAATATCTTAAACTGGAAAACATTTGCCTCCAGCTTAGTTGTAGCACAACATCAAAAAAACTCTGGTATTGTGATTTTTAGTACTGTAAGTACATTAGCTCAAACTGAGAAATTAGTGTTTCATGATACCAGCATAAGCTTTCAGTTGCAGTGATACCAATCATTCTGAAAAATTACTTTGCAAAATTGTTGCAGAAGAAGAAAATAAGAGAGCAGCAAAAATTCTTATCTTCATGCAGGGCCAAGATGATCATTCATACCGAGACTTCCAAGTATTTATATCTAGTCTGTACCTGATGTAGCTTTTTGAGAAATTATAAAAAGGCAACTTCTAGCTTCTACATTTTAGTTATTCTTTTCCAGTTTAGGAGATTTCATCTTTATCTGCATGATTATTCCAATGAGTAAAGCCTTGATTTAGCTTCCTAAAGTTAAAAAACAAACAGAAGTTCACCATTGTATTGAAGAACTAAGCCGTGTACATGAAGAGTATCAGTCCTGAACAAGACATGTATCACCATTGTAGTTATATCGGCTTCTTAAAAAAAAACCTTAGTACTTTGCTACTTAGGGAGGGAGAAAACTGCGGTATCTGTGGAAGCAAGCATTTTCACAGAATGTGTATAATTTGAACTGGAAAAGTCGATACAAAAAAAGTAATTGGATCTTAAGTCCAATCCGAGTCCCAGTACTACTCTTTGTTAAACCAGTCTAAATGTTTGGAGCCACGTACAACACGTGCCTGCCTTAAACCTGATTTCACATAAGCATGGTGTCTGATTTCCACGTGGGCTCCCTTGACTGGACTGTGTGTCCTGTACGCACACCTAATGCAAAGAGGTCTCCCCTCCAGCTAGCACAGGAGGCGGGTTTGATGTGGGAGCCTGGCAGAGGTAGCCTGTGCTTCTCTTTTCACGTGAGTTACAGCCCCCGTGAGTCAGGAGGACTCATGGAAGGACACAGTAAGAATACAGGTTAACACTGAGCTGACCCAGAGGACTTAGTGTCATTGCAACAAACCAAAATAACACAATCTGAGCCAAGAACATCAGTGTTTTACTTGAAGGAGTTGTTTGGGCTTTCAAGTCAAAATGCATCTTTTTTATTGCCAGACTGAGTCTTGAGATTTCCTCTTTGGCAGGGACCAAAATATTTAACTTTTTTTTTTTTTAAGGAGGGAGAAAATGTTTCAAAAATTCATGCTTTCTCATTTTTCATCAGGTCTAATTCTAACCAGATCTCTAAAACCTGTACTTCTAAAGTTCTTAGCACTATCTTTTAGGGAAAAAGTATTAATACCAATATATGCATGCCTATACAGAGACAGTAGAGTAGAGTTGGAAATTCTGTGTGTTCCTGTATTCAGACTTGAGTGCAAAGTCAAACCCAAATCTCTCTTCAATTGATCAGAAATTGGACAAAGCCTCCAAACTTGTTGCAACAGACTTATGGAACTGAACATGATCATCTTGAAGAAATGAAGACCAACATACCAGCACTGGATGCTTCAGAGCCACCTCCTGAAGAGTCAGAGGCACAGGGTTTGTTTCTTTTGGGGCTAAAGCACTGGCACTGGATTTCAAATGCTCTGGACTGCAAGATACATCAAAAACTCCTCTGAAAAGGCTTACTATAAACAATTCATTTAATAGACCTAATTTAAATGTCTACAGCATTATGTTATGTTTGTAAAATAATTATATTATATATAAATTTTCTATTATAATAAACTAATTTCTGTCTCCATTTATTTAGAACGTCTCTTCTTTGGTAGTGCAATATCAAACCTTCCCTGCCTCAACTGAAAATAAACTATCAGTAAAACATTACTCCAGAACACCTAAACAAATCTATCTAAAAATTAGTTGTGGAAATTGTATTTGCATGCATTTTTGCATTAAAGGAAACTCAAAATTAGTTTCTTTTAAGGATACCAAAGTTGGCACAAATGGCACAAATCCCTGGAAGGTAAATATGTGCCTTGCTCTGTTTGAAGAAATCTGGCTTCAAAATAACAAAGTTATAGACTTTTCAAAACACGCATCCTGGTTTGCACAGCAGGTTTTTCTTAACATCAGAAGCAAACACCAGGATGTGATGTTCTGAATATTCACTTTCAGTATATTTGAAAGGTCACACCTACTTGTATTTGAATGTGTGATTACTTTAAGAACAGCATTGTTCTGAAACACAGTTACAAAAGGAAAAAGGCGTTGGAGACCTTATTGTTTATTATAAGTCAGGCTTCTGCTTTCAGTCAGAGAATGAGAGAATATAGGCATTTTACCCACAGGAACTATTATTATTCCTGTAGAAGCAAACTTTAGATAGGGCTTCCTGCAAGAATGGCTGTGATCTAGGAAATATGCAGATTAAATCACTATGCGGAGAAAATATACTCACATTTCTGTGACTCCATTATCTTCATTTCTCAATTCATCAAAAACTTCACATACTTTGGAAGATCTCTTGCAGTGCTGTCCCTGCTGCTTCTTTATGGCCAAAACTGGAAATGTCTTTTCCTCCGTTTCTTTCTCAGTGGCACCTGGTGATTTCTGTTCTCTTGGAAATAAATAATTTACCTTGGAATAGGAGAAACAAAATTGTTTTGAGTAACAAAAAGTAATTCTGCACCCTCACAGTGGAATACTTACACAACTAAAAGGCATCAAATATGGTAACAAGCAATAATGTGCTCAGAACTTAATGTATCTTTATCTCAAGCTTTCGATAACATCTATTAGTTACGAGAACTATTCACCACCTTCAAGTCTCAATAATAATATTAGAAGGAATTTTGGAATGAATAAGAAAGTGGATTTCTGCCAGTTAGCACAGTGGGTGAGATTCGTGGCTAACCCAATTCCGAGTTAGCCAGCCCTGATTCCTCATGAGTGACAGAGGGTGGATAGGGGAGACAGGCAGAAGGTTAGATGTTTAAAGTAGGTGCTTAAAAAGAGGTAAGATAAATACTGTCGAAATTAACTACTGTTTTATGTGGGTTTTTTCTCTACCAGAGTAACACTTATAGTTAATACCTCTACACCCACTGCTTGTTAAGCATGCAGCATAAAGAAATAATTAGAAGAATCATGCAAGAAAAGTCTGTGAAAGAACAGTGTTCACAGGTTTTGTTTCTTAAGAAGAGCCATACATCCCTGAATTCAGTAAGAATGTCCCACAATCTGCGATTACCATATCCCATTCATGGGTTTTCCTGGTTTTGATACTTTTCAGTAAAACATTAGCTAAAGGAGGGAAATATTTATTTATTTTATTGCTTGAAATAATGGTTCTTATTTTAAACAAATTCATTTCAAGTAAAATGGGTCTTTACTCTCAGATTTTCCCTTTGGCTTTCATATATCTTATTAGTAGCAAATATCCAGCATTCCCTTTTATGGTATACTATAAAAATAAGAGCTTACTCCTGCTCTTACTATAGTTCTGGACTCATACATGCAAACTGGTGTTCTGTTAGGAACCTAAGCCTTACTTTTAGGTTTGTTTTTTTGGGGTTTTTTTTCAGGTTTTTTTTGTTGTTGTTGGTTTGTTTTTAAAGGCACATAGCACTCACAACTCATTTTTCTGCTACTTGGATCCTGATGTCATTTGCTTGAAAGGCTTTTCTGTAGATGTTAGATCAAAAAAAAAAAAAAAGTCTGATTTTTCTGGTTAATATTTGAGAATACATTTCTAACCTGTAGGGTAACAAAAACATGAAACTGACATCCAAGAATTATTTAAAATGTATTACTTTATGTTTGTAGGCAATTTCTTTTAATTAAAATCCATGCAGAACAGGGAGAGGTTGGAAATGGAAGATGCGAACCTCCTGTCTTCTGGGCAGATTTACCATTGACTCTACCAGAAGCTCAATTTTTCAATAACATCTTTAAAATAAAAATTTTGGTTAGGTTTAGCTCTCGTGAGAACACGAGTTTACAAGTGCTGGAGGACATTCAGCCTGCAGTCCTTGCCTGCCCACAAACTACCATTCTGTATTACCAGATTTCTTCTACCTCAGTCCTGGACTCAATCTTACACCGCTTATACCAAACTGCATAGTGGTTTCAAAGGTTTCCACGTGCAAATTCCTGCCTCCGGTACCTCCCACCCATCTCTCTGCTACAAGCTTTCACTACGAAGCAACTAATTTTAGTTTAGACAACTAATTTAAGTTTAGTTTAGAGTATAGCAATACTCTAGAAAGGTAGTTTAGTCCTTACTTTGCTATGCAAGCTCTTCTTAAAAAAAGAAAAAAAAAAAAAAAAAAAGCAAAGAAAGGTAAGGTGGGATCATTTAATTACTAACCAGATCGTGGCTGCTGTATGCATTTTCAACAGCTGCAAACTGCTTGTTTTGCTCCAGCCTCCTGCTCCAAGTTGCACCAAATAGAGAAATACATTTGGAGGAAAGCAATAAAGTTCCATCAGTCTCTGAATATATAGCGGCTATTATCATTACTGCTGAATCACTGTCCCTTATGCAATACAGCCTGCCTGGGATCTAACCGTGGAGCTATCCTGAAAAACTGCACCTCTGCATACCTCGTCTATAATCATTCTCCCTCAACGTCATAAATGGTCTGCTGCCTTTCTGGACAACTGAGGGTCTTTTGTCATAAAAGCAAGTGCTTCATCAGAGTTCAAGCAGGGAAACATATTTTCTTGCACAGGGAAGAATACACTGATGAGGTGTAAGTTTTAAATAACTTAGCTTCCTATCTAAGATGGAGCCTCACTGAGACTTTTTCCTTGAGAACAACATTAACAAGCGTGAGGGACCACCAAAACACTAAGGCTGCTCACCATCTTAAGGGGATAATATTAAAGTCAGGAAAGCTATTTGTATTCCTAAGTGCTTCTGAGAAGCTTGAGCAAGATGTTTGCAAGGAGGTCCATCAGCTTCCTAAACAAGACTGGGGTTCCACGGGGAGAGGACTTCTTTCAACAACAACAAATGCAAGTTGCCACTCTGATGCTCCGGTTCACGTTCCTAGATCAAGATGCATTACATTTCTATTTTATTGCTCTGGTACTTGAAAAAGGACTCTGAAATGGGAATACAGTGATTCGGTCTTAATGCAACTGGGATTTTTTCAAGCCTTGGTCTGGTCCTCTTGTCTCTAAGACCTTTTGGTCCAACAGAAATGTATTCATTCATGCAACACAGAGCATGAAAACCAGCAAATTTATAACCTTGCTTTACCAAAATTTGGTGTTATATGTGGGGAAATAAATCTGAAGTTTTAATCAGCTTTTCAAGTACCTACTGTCTGGTCTCTTTCTTTTTTTTCCAGCACGTGGTTAACATGGAAGCATGTCTTAGATAAAACCCAGAAGACCTGAAAATGTCTTCATATAAGATAAAATTAAGTATCTTCATATATAATGACAGTAACTGACCTCCTGGATGATGCTATATCAAGAAAGGCAAGATGATACATATAATGCAAGCAAAAAAGGCGTCTTTCTTGTTCAAAATATTTCTTACTCCTTTTAGAGGTTCCGTACTGTAGGTGAAAAAATATTAGAAACTGTAATTATTATAAACTGTCATTATTATAAACATTATTATAAACCATGAGCTTACTTAAAGGAATTTTCATATTGGATCAACTAGGGGATAAACATTATCTTTATAATCCTGTATAACACTTGATATTTAATGACCTCCTGAAATTCCTATTCACTTAATTCATTTGATAAAGCCTTGAATTACATTCAGAAATACTACAATTTAAAAAAAAAAAATCCAGCATAAAAAACCCCCCCTATGGTTAAATTAGTTTTTTACCATATTGGAATAGCTGTAGAGAGATTTAATATTCTTTACAAATGTAATTTTTATATTATGTATTTGAAACTATATAGTGTTTTACTTCCCCTAACCTGCTGACTAGTCCAGCAAGCAAACATGACTTGTTACTAACACACTCTGCCTTTCATGATTTTGCTGTGTGACTGTCACTCTTATACACGTAATGTTCAGTTTGTAATTTGCAACGAAGAGATAAACTGTCATTAATGTCTTTGAGTAGCAACTTTTAGTGGCAGCAATCTTTAATGTTTATACGTGTATGCTGGCAAACTCATCTAGTTGTTAATTTTGCTTTTCTGCATGAATTCAGCAGCTTTCTTGCGTCCTGAAGAAAGCAAATCTCGTAAAAAAATCAACAAGGTATTTTACGTCTAATGAGAGTTATCTGACCTCTAAAATTCTTGAATGATTTAAGGACCAACTGTAAACTAAGACTCTGGAGCTGGGCTTCAGAAGACTTCAGGAATCATTCTTAACACAGGATCAAATTTTAATATACAAATTACTGGTGTGGGTGACTCATCATACAACAGATTCAGCATTCTGTCTTGCACAAGGGTGAGACTAAAGCAGCTGGTAGAACTGTACGGAAACAAGAGCAGGGCCATAAGTTTGGTGGTCTGCTCAGCCACACACTGAGGGCAACTGATTACAGTACTGCATGGGCTGGCTTTTCTGCCCCGTATGTAACATTAGACTAGACGTTATACTGAATAAAACTCTTGAAATAGCAAATTAAATCAGACACAATAGCGTAGCCTGATGTCATCTTTGGAAACAATCTGTGAAACCAATAGGCTGGTATATCTAAAATAGTATTTAAGACGAACAGATGTGACATCCTATGGCTCTGACTCTCCAATATGCCTGTGCCTATGTGGAGTCTTTGGGACTTCAGTGACTTGTTTACGCAGAACTCCTTGCAGAGCCTGGTAAAAATAAACCCCATGCTATGAAGAACAACAGAGAGGGAAAGCGCAGCTAAACTTTCATCTGGAACGTCTGTCCTCAGGACTTTAAAAGTTGTATTTGGTAAGTGGCGTGTCATAACTGCTTGTAGCACCTACAGATTTAAATACATACAGCTCTAGTTCTGTAAGTAATTTCAAGACTCCTCATGTGCACTGTGTTTTAGGATGACTGGGATTTAAAGAGCAAATGCTCCCATATCTGCTTATTGGAATATATGTCCCTTCACCTTTTAATCCAAATTAAGCCTTTTTGTTTTTTAAAGTCACCAAAATCCTCCCACATTTACCTAAATTATTTTGCTTTCAGCAGTAACAGAGCATGTTCACTGTTACCAGAAGCTCCTCTGCTTTTTCAAATTTTGTCCTTCCAGCATTGGAAAAACACTAAAGTGGGGAGGATCAGGGCTCCTGGGAAATACGGAGTTAACGTAACCCAGGCTGGTTGCCATGAATAGGAAATAGCTTACCCCTGCAGTCAATTTGCCTAATTGATTAGAAGCCTGATTGCACCCCTGAAGGGCTAGATGCCCTGAGGGGATATGCATGCCGAGAGGCCGGGAGCTTACAAAGCAGCTTCACAGAACAGGAGTCTCCCAAGCTGCTGGAGCCTGGGCTGAGATATCATTTTCCACTGACCGCTTCTAGATCAGTGCTCACACCCATCTCCAGCCCGCTCCCAAGCTCAAAATCAGCTCATAGAACTGGACAGAGGAGGCCAGAAAGTGCAATTTGAGTGCTACTTCCTACAGGTTGCTGATGGGCCCAGCTGGCACAGACACCAGCCAGTTTGTGAGTGAGGACACTCAGCCCCCTGCGGGGAGGCTCTCCAGCAGAAGAAATGTTTTGCCCACCCAAACGCTCCCCCCCTCCCCCTGACCCCTCAACAGCAAGCAGTTTGTTCCTCCAGTCTTTCTTGCTCCTTCGCTTCTCAGGAGTGAGAACCAGAACTGCCCAAATGACAGAAGTCCCAGGGCTTGGCAAGCTACTGGCAAGGGTCAGAAACAACGGGAGCTGCCCCATGGTTCCCTAATCAGCTGGGTAAAGTTGCCTTCAGAAGCCCAGTGGCAGGAAGCAGTTTATAGTACAGTAACTCAGCCCATTGTCTGGCCTTTTTCAGCTTGGCTTCATTACTATTACCATGATAAAGACCAGCATTTTTTTTCTACTTCCCTTTTGCCCCTTCAAGTCTCTACTTGCTCTTGACTTTTCCGAATTTCACTTTGATACTTTGACACCTCCGTTGTTCTCCCAGACAGATATAATTACAAGAGTTCAAATAAAGCCTGTTTTTGTCGGGGCAGGGGGTGAGGGAATGAGGAGAAAGCATGGGTAGCAGAGAGATGCTGTGGAGATTTGTTGGGAGAGCTCACCTCCTCCCCAGTTTGGAGCAGCTCTTCAGGTCTTTTCTGCAATTCAGAGGGCCCAGAAAGCTGCAACTGTGAGACATAATCCAACATTCAGGTTTAGCATAAAACAGAAATAACAAAAATTGAGCCCAACAGGGTAAGTGGGGATTGCAGAGAGCCAACTGTGTTTCAGTGTGCAATACTGCACCTTCTTGCAATGACACCTGACCATTCTTACCTTGAGAAAGAATTTGACAACAGTTCAAATTTTAAAAAGAAGAAAAACCTGTGTGAAGGCTCATTCGAAGCATCACAGCATGAAACAGCAGGGTGTCTTACAGTCTGCTACAGTACTCATTCAGTGCTGATGTGAAGGAAAATGCCTCCCCTCCCCGCCCCCTCCGCCCCCCCCCCCCGAATATCTCCACCACTCGCTGGAATTCCTGGACAGTCTCCAAAGCCAGTACAACGTGCTCAACTTAACTTGTGGGACTTAGTGACCCCCCCAATGCTAGGGCTGCAAGGTACCAAAAGGCTAATAAATATATTTCTGGGGCCCCCTATGAAAAGTAATTTCTCTGATCCAGACATCACAGAACTCAGTTCTGCTTTCCTGAGGGCAGAAAATGAGTCACAACTTCAGTTATGGTTCAACTGGGAGTGGCTTACAGAGATTCTTCTTTGTCTCAGTAAAAAAAAGGCTGTCATCTGGTGAGGGCAACACAGCCTTCATCTAATCTCTTAACGCAGTGCAAAAAGGAGAACTATGGCAGGGGTTAGACTTTTACTCTGGTGACATTCATAAACCACCTGGAACAAAGGCACATGGGAAAAAGCAAGCCTAGCCTCAACAGAAAAATTATTTCTGTTATCCCCAATTCAACATCTACTTCTGTCACTAGACATGCTGCTACATTATTAGGAAGTGGGGCTGTAATTCAGGAAGATAGATCTTGTTGCTTTTCATCCTATCACTCCTCAACTCCTTTTTTTTTTTTTAGGCCGTAAATCCTTGTACCTCCATGCACTTCAGCATCGCGGCTCCTGATTTAGTATTCTGAAGACAACTATTAGAACCACCAGACACAGTTTTAATCCTTTTGACAAAATATATCTATATTCTTCCTGTATTAATCTTAGAGTCCATAATACATCATGCAGTGACCTGGACGACAGAGTATTGGATGCACTTATTAAACCTGTGGATGACACCAAGTGCAAAGAGACTACCAGGAAGCTGGGCTTAGAATACAAAGTGACTCTGACAAATTGGAAGCGTGGCCTGAAGCGGCGGCAGGCTATCCAGCACAGACAAATGCAAGACAGTGCACACAGGCAAGAATCATCCGCTACATGAAGACAGGCTGCAAAACAGCTGGGTGGAGAGTGAGCTCTACAGAGATGAAAGCTGAGGGGCTACCGAGGATTGCCAGCTTAGCAAACCCAAACACTGCAAGAGGATTTATAAGCATAAGTCCAGCCTGAAAATCACAAAACATAATCATTCAATTATATACTACATTACAGCTTCAAGAGGAGTACTGCAACCAGCATGGTGCTTCAAGAGGGGCACAGAACAGTTGAAGAGAACGACAAAGATGAACAGAGGTCCAAAAAAATGCAATTAATTAAAATGGTACTAGCTTGAGAAGGTTGAAGACACTATGGTCTGCAAACCTATGGAAAAGAAATTATAGTTTTTTTCTATGTATTAGTTATTCCATGGGGAAAAATGCAAAAAGGAATAGGCTTAAGTTGCAGGAAGAATGTTAAGGTTCCAGGTTGAGAAACACATTTTAATGGCAAGGAGAGGGGAGTTCTGGACAAGCTTGACAGGGAGAGCAGGTCTCTGAGAAAAAGTTAGCTAAATAACTGTCAATGATGAGTGGGTATTATCTGAGGCTGTGATGGGCAGGAGAATGGATTAGACTGTCTTTTCTTTAGAAAAAAAAGAACCTTCCAGTTCTACAGTTCCAATAACCAACAAGCCTAAAAAATTTGCAGTTAATATCATTTTCCAAGATTCCCACCTCTTCAAAAAATGCGCAGGTTTTGACGAGGGTTTCGTAAAAATAAGCCAGAAAACTTATGAGCTAAGCTACTGATTTAAACTATATTCTACTATCCTCTTCAAAAAGCTGTTATGCATTCATAAGACTTTATTGCAGTAAGATATCAGGAAAGAATTTTTGTCTTATTCTTAACTAATTAAAGAGTGAAACAACGCATAAACACTAGACAGGGTATAAGGCCATTAGTCTATAGAAATTACTTCTGAAAACACCATGAATTCTATCTAGCGTATCTGATCTTAAAAAATAAAATAAACACTCCTATATTGGAAGATATATCACCTAGAGGGAACCATCTGTCCTTATGCTCTTTTGTATGCTTTTCTGTTAATTCTTATGTCCAGAGACAGAAAAACAAACACCAAGGAATGACAGGCAGTTTTATTATACTAGAGTATATACTAGGGTATTAAAAATAGATTCTGTAAAAATAAATAAAATTATAGCTAAAATTCATTTACATAAGTGTTTTTCTTTACCTATGATGTATTATCTATTTCAACTACAGTTTATAAACATGAGTTAAAACATTCTTTTTAATTTTCTGTTTAAAAACATTGTATGAAAAACATCACAAGAAAAAAAGGACTCACAAAAATTTTTCAAATTCTACAAACTCGCTGTGTATAACATGATACACAGTTTGGTGCCCCCTTTTGCCCTTTTTTGAATCTTTTAAAACACACTGGACCAGATTCAACTCCTGTATAAAGCTGAAACATTTCTACCTGGATTCAGTGGATTTATACTAATATCCAATGTTATTTTTTCTTTTTTTTCTTTGAAGCAGAGAACAGACTTGGGTCTATTGCAGTTACAAATCACAATGAAGTTTTATGTCATTGGTATCACACCCTTGGACTTTTACTGTGAGATGACGTAGCACTTTACAGCAGGACAGTAGAGACTTGAGCAATACTTACTGAATGTATTCAGGATTTGATGGTATTATCCTTTAATCACCTCATAGAAATTCTCAGCCTGGTAGATAGCTCATTCAGTTCTGAATTATTAGAGTGTTATATTTATTATTAAAATTATAAGTTAGGGCATATTTTGCATCTGCTTTCTTGGAACATCTTTAGCACTTCAAAATACGTTTGGTTTCCTTTTTTCTTTCCAGTTGCAGTCTTCCATTTGGAGAATGCCTTTGCCAAATTTGCAGCAGAAGAAATGGAAAATTTTTTGAGTGTTTGGGTCTCTTAACACCTTCTGTGAAGTATCACTATCACTGCATAGGCAAGAATATGCAAATAATTTGAATCCCCCCTACAAGAAATACTTGTTTTAATATCAACAATTATACATCCCTCCGTGGGCACAAATAGATTTCCTTATCCTTAAAGCATGTTTAAATCTTTTAAGCCTTTTTAGTCACAAAAGTACACCTTAGAAAAAATACTCGTATGAGGATATGATGCTAACAGAGACTATTAACATCAATGTACTTACTCTTGATTTACAGTCTTGTAAATTAAATGCACGTAGTTCCTACATGGATGACAACTACAGTTTGTATTTTCTCCCTGAACACGCTTTCATGTGCATAGAAAGTACAAGGAACATACTAGTCCAAAATGAACTTTTCGCCTCTTGAAGGCACAGGAAAGTTTGATTCCTTCAGTGACCATTATTCCTCTGCAGGATCCCTCCAATTCGGCTTTCTGCTACAGTAAAGCAAATCAGAAGCGACCTCCTGGTGCTAGCGTGGATATTGACCAAAAGTTAACACTATATACATGTATAAAAAAAAAAATTTCTACCTGTTTACCCTGGAGGTGTGTCCTGGTTGCCATGGGAATGGTAATCATGAATTTCCTGGCTAGAGTGTGATCAAAATCCTAACTTTCAACACTGCATTAACGTTGTTTTTCACACTTGCACAATACAGATTTTGGCTGTAGTTCAGGCGTTTTCAAACGGAACAAGCTCTTTTCCCTGACATTGTGCTAGGATGTTAAACTTAAAAAAAAAAAAAAAAACAAAAAACAAAAACAAGAAACCAAACAAACCCAAAACAAACCAAAATAAAAAAACCCACTACCAACCAACAAACCAACCAACCAAAAAGGTTAAAAAATTAATAGTCATATACAGATGAAACCTTGACAGTATTACCTTCAGCGTTTCCAACAAATCCCCACCAGTTTCCATTCAAACTGGTGGCTCAATGTACCTGAGACAGCTAATTAAAAAAGGAAGTGGTCAAAGTCATGCTTTTTTTTTGTAAACTTCAAAGGTGATCCCTCTCCTTCCTCCTCTTTACATTTTACTGTCTGGCTTTCTGCCCATCCTGCAGCTGTTAGCTGAGCCTGTGTTTCACGGCGTCAAACCTGCCTCCTCACGGTCCATAAAGTTACAGCAGGGATCGTGATACGCAGGTGTGGAAAAGCCCGAAGTGCAAGATGGGCCCATTAATGATTTTTCTGGCACCCCATGCTGAGCTGCTGAAAAAAGAGAGCAGCTCGCAGAAGGCAAGGGACTCTTTGTTTGCAAAGGTATTTGAGGTCATATTACTTCTCCCACAGCAAAGGTGTTGGGTTTTCACTTTAAGGGCTGTTTACAGAAATGATTCACCTTTTATACAGCTTTTAAAAAATGCTTTGAGGCTTTAATTGGACACAGGATTTGCATCACACCAGTATGAAAACTCTTACTTTTCATTTGACCCCCCATTAAATCATTCAATGATCTTACTCAGTGATAAGCAGCCAGCTCCCACTGTGTGGGCTTAACAGAGGAAAACAAAACTCAAATAATTAGGGTTTCATTTATGTCATAAGCTTTCATTTGGGAATTTCTGCTCCCATTTACATTTGGGCAATGAAGGCAGAGGGGACTAACAAACAGGAAGAAGCACAATAATTTGCTGTTCTTCTTGAAATAACTGAACAATGTGATAACTAATATCTAAAACTCTAAGCTTATAAAAATCACTTAAAACTCTAAATTTTAAATGTTGCTCTAGCTGTGATCTGAACTGTGCCCAAAGAACAACTTTAAACAACTCCAGGCTCAAAACTTTTAGAAATGTGTGCCTGAAACCAATACCCTACAGGAACCATTTCCCACAAGACGCGAGCGACACATGATATTCTCCACCCCTCAGAATCAATGGGACTTAAATTTTCAGATCATCCAAACACCGAGGCATGGCCCAGATTTCACAAAATATTTAGTGCCCAACTTCAACTAGTGTCCCTGTGTCCCTCTAGGAGAGAGCGCCTGAACAGTTGCATTTGGGCTTTCAACTCTCTCCCTGAGCCCCTAGTTAGGTGTGGGACATTAGCACTTCTGCAACCTCTACGTCCTAGATCCCCTAGATCCCAAATCTTTAGGCATGTATATTTTGACCCTGGCCCTTTGCATTAGTGGTTTAAAGTGGGCAGTATTTGGGTGCTAACAAAGAGTGAGCAGATAAGGACTGAGAAGCAGCAGCTAGTGAGGAACATATTGTGAGGGGATGAGAGGTTTAAGAAGAACTACTGAGGCAGAAAAGTGCCAGCTGCACTGTCATCTCTGCTGTTTATCCACATATCATTTACTTTTATCAAAAGTTTGGCAAAGGAGGGATTTGTCTACACATAATTCTGTAAGAGAGTAACAGTTCCTGTTGCTACAACTCCTAAAGATACAGAGCTGCTGGGCACTGCCCAAAGCCCAAAGATGCAAGTTCAGCTCTGAAACAGCAGACCCATCTAGACCTACATGGATATGCCACCTCTGGCAAAGCAGCAGTAGATGAATTTCAGGCTCCTGACCTGCTCACGTCTTTTTTTCCTAATACTTTATTTCCCTGAACAACCATTTCTGAGGCAGCAATTCCTAGAAACTCAAACCAGGACTGGGAGCAATCACAAACCTGAAGAAAAGCAGTGCCAACCATAAATAAGCTGGAATCAGGAGCATTATGCTTCTGCTACTGCTTCAGCATTTGGTTGTGTTACTGAGCAGCATCTGAAGTTGTGAGATAGCAGGACATCTCTTTAAGAAAAGGCAGTAGAAACCAGCATGGACCATATATGACCGCAACAGTGAAGAATGCGGTTTGGTTTTCTCCATGCCTGAAGTCACAACTTGCTCAGAACTGGCATGGCTTTGCTGACAAACAAATGGATCGGGTACCCTTTCTAAAGACATTAGGGAATGACGTGCGTGTGTTTCATGCTGCTCCGAAGACCAGTTCTGACAATAGGATTTCAAGGGAACTCGTTACACGTAAGACACTCTCTCTCCTCTCTTCAGTAACTGCTGTGGAAACTGTGCCAGTACCTTCAGCATGGAAATGTAACACAAACTGCGCATCCCAGGACTCCACAAAGACGATCTGTATCCCAAAAAAAGCAACCAAAGCTCAAAAACCTAACTCAGGAACAGAACTGCCAGAGTATCCACATACAGCAGGGAAACAGAGAAAGAGCTATAGCAAAAGTAACAACTTTATATTTTTGCGAGAAACTTATTTTCCAGCTGTCAGAAGGAAGAGTAAGGTGAGCTCATGAATAATTGCTTTTGCTGGTTCCTTTGAGCGCCAGACTAATTTTTAGCTATCCATCCTGCAACAGTCTGTAATAACCTCCCCATCTGTGTCAGCAGATACATTTCAACAGCAAAGCAAAAGAAACAAAATCTTCTCCTGAAACTCAACAAATCTCAGTAGCCTTTGTGCTGCACCCACAAGCCACCTAAATTACATGAACCGTCCGCCTTCATTATGTTTGTGATGCTCTAAAAAGTCTTTCCAACCGTATATTACACAGTTCATGAAAACTACCCTGCCATCAGCTTTTCAGGAAAGAAGCTCTGACCTTGCAGCTCTGGAAGGTGATGAGTCAGTCTTCTGTGCTCTCACAAGAAAATAAATTTTAAAAAAGCACGTTAGAAACTGAAAAGCTGAGGGAGACTGGGCACGGTGGGTGGCTGTTGTGGAACGCTATAGTAAATTATCTGCTCTGCTATGGGACTCTTCAATGGCCATATGCATGTCATGCAATCTTCTTGCATCACAGCTCCTTTCTCTGATGGTGACAGCAGCACAACCCTCATCTCACAAAGAGAGGTTGCAGTGAAACAGGCAAACAATCTTAAGGGCTGTGAAGTGCTGAAATAGAAAAGTAACTGAGACAATAGATTTATCTCAGACTGATTTTTAGGTTCTGCCTTTCTCTAGACTTCTGTAGGATTCTTTATTCTGAGATTTCCAACCTTCTTTTTTATGGATACTGTCAGCAAGTGAGTGCCACAAGCAGCATCCTGATTTTTGCTGCACAAGTCCCCTTTGAAATGCCTCAAATCACAGCTTGGTAAAGCCAGCTATAAGCCTCAAAGAGTAAGTATCTCACCACCAGGTGCGCTCACCTGTTCTTCACGGGCAATTAAGGACTCTGTCTGGGTTCAGCTGCTGAGCATCCTACTGGGACTGCGCTATGGGGTTTTCTCTGCCAGCTGCAGCACAGCTGGGGCAGTGGCAACTGCAGCTCCCAGACATATGCCGCAAGTGACATGTACCCCTGCTTTACTAAATCCAATAGGCTACTTAAAACACGTAATGGTTATCAACGTTGCACACTGGCAAAATAGTTTTTACGACCACTGTTGCTGTCCTCTGCTCTCTATCAGTGTAGTTGTGGGATATATTTTGATTTAAACAAGTAACTGTGTGATATCAAACTCTGATTTCTAGCAGCTTATTTGTCCAACATTTAACGTTATGTTATTATGATATGCTCCTCCCTAGTTTGAAATCAAAGGCTTTAACCCTAAAGCTGAAGGAGACATAACACAATGCAGTGCAAGGTTAAATCTCCTGTTTGAACCTAGGTGGACCACCAGGCTAGCAGGGCTATCCTGCTTCCTATAACCTTGCTATCTTACTCAGAGAATAAGAAGTTTCTAGTACAACTTGATTTTCCCAGACACGTTTGCAAACTTTTTCAATTAAAAATATCTGGGGTTTGCAATTTTTCTTGAATTCTGATTGGCCAGCTTACAACAACTGAAACAAGTGTAAGCTATAGCCAAGTCTATGTGCTTTTATTTTTAAATTGAAATATTGTTTTCAAACTGTAACAATTTCAAAACTACCAAAACGCTGAAAGTATGTGAAATTTAAATCCAATAAAACACATTGCGAAAAACAGCAGAGTTCAAACATACAAATATTTCCCATTTCTTCATTTCTCCCTTTTTCAGTCAATTCCAATTGAAGATACACTAAAGAACATTAAAACTTGATTAATCCATGATAATATGACAAGGGCTAAACCTCGTCTGATCTGGCAACCGAAAGGAAGGTGGGAGGAATTCTGAGGGAACAGGCAGAGTGAGAAGTGAAACTGCAAGACTGTGAGATGGTGATCAAAGGGAACAAGGACTCCCAGGCACAGTGAGAAAAAACGTTACCATCCTGGAGAGATGAATGAAGAAAGTCTGCAAAAAACAGGGTCCTCTTTGTGCTGCAGTTCCCCCAACACTATTCAGAAGAGTTGATTTTTAGCTGTTACATTAACCCAATCCAGATAATTTCATTAACTTCCTTAAATTCACCTTATTATGTCAAATAATGTCCCAAGCTCTAGAGTGCATTTCACTATGTGCTGTGTGCAAATACAAAACCAGATATGACCACATTTCAGGGACTATCCACCCAACTGCATGTCCCAAGGCTTAATGAGCTGATGTTTGAGAAATGTTTCATCTAAGAATCTTGAAAGGCAAATAGTACAGCACCATGTTAGTAAGAAACAAATTAACCAGCTGAGTTTTTCTTTTTATTGCTGTTGCCTCTACAGCCTCTAAACAACAAGCAAACAACTTTCAAACTCAGAAGATCATTGTATTATAAAGCATTAACGTTATTCAATTTTCTCTTAGATAAAAAAAAAAAAAAAAAACAAACAAAAAACCCTCAAACTTTATTGCAACCGTAAGGGCTTTTTTGAGGCATTTTCTACTGTAAGTTGGAGCATAAAGATCCTTCAGGTATGGTATAGACAGATATCAAAGTGATGGAAGGGAAAACATGTAAATTAAAAAACAAACAAACCCACCCCAAAAAAAAAAACCCCAGCCACCCCAAACAGGAAAAAACCCCAGCAGAACAGTCTGCTCCTTAATTCTGAAGTCCTGATACTGATAATTTTTTCAAGCTGGCACACCTCACTGCTGCCCCATAGCTTTCATTCATATAATTTTTTTCAGGTGCTGAGTGGAGTAGAAACACAATTTCTGACCACACACAATATTTCAGGTGATAGCCCAAGATCATGGTGGGGAAGCAGGGGAAGCGGTGCTTTTTAGTAAAGAATTAGAAGGCATTTTGGAAGACTTCGTCACTTCCAGCTACAGCTGGAATTTAAATATTTAAAATACTCTCTTAAGATTCTATTGTCTTTTCTGCTCCTGACTAAAGTTAGCCAGCTATTTCTATGAGCAGCATCTATGGTTTGTGTATAGTAGTTTCTATGTGGCAATAATTGTTTTTAATATTCCAGAAGGAGCTGTACCTCTCAAGTTGGTCAAGAGATGGACACACAGAAAAAAATCAGGGAAGGGAAAGAACTTATACAGGCCTTCAAGACCAGCTCTGATCAGGGCAGTGGGGTGGACTGTTAGGGTGACCGTGGTCTGGGCACTCTGGTTGAGCTCAGAGAACTTGGGTAATGCTTAGGCAGCAACATAGAGGCAGCAGTGGAGAAGAAGAAAGTAGCTGAGGATATTAGGAAAGCAAGGAAATATGAGGTGCTGCAATGGAGAAGAAAAGCTGTAAAGAGCTTTGAAGATAAGAAAAGATGGAGATCCAGTGAGAAATCCTCCCATGGGAGTGACACAACTCAAGCAACAGGCCAAGAAATTATTTTAGCTCTTATGCTCTGAAGAATGGAAGTATCTGATCTGGAGGAGGGGGAGGGCTAAACATCGTTGTATTATCAAGGTGGGACTAAATGTAGACCTGAACCATGGTCTAGTGCACCAAAAAGATGACATTCAGACAAAGACCTCCCAGTAATTACTAACTGGAGGGAAAAAAAAAACAATTTTAAAATGTACCGTTTCATCCTCATCAGCAAAGAAGAAGGAGGACAGCCACACTTATTTAAATCCAGTATATGCATATCATTTAGAACTAGTCATATATAATTTTTTTTTTTTTTTATTGGGAGCATTAGAATGGGGAATTTCATTGGAAAGCCTGGAGGAGGGGGAGCAGCGTAACCACTGCTTGAAATCCCTCCTGATGTGCAAAGCACAGGCAAGACCTTCACAACTCAAGTGATCTGTTAGCCTCATGTTGTGCAAGGGTGGACTACTCTTGCACCTTATGGACAAATGAATAAAGTATGATTAAAGCCAAAAGATATGCATTGAATAACTTGGTAAGATTTTTTTATCGATATTATTATTATTTTAAAAAGACATATCAGAGAGGTATTAAAATTAGAATAAAAAAAAAGATGGTTATAACATAACTGTCTCTTCAACAGGTGGGGATTGACAAGTTACAAATATTTTCCTGTTTAGTTTAGATAACTTTTTACAGCAATCAAATCAGCTCTCGAGTGCTTTGAAGCCAAGCATAACCAAAACACCCACTGACTTATGAGTAACTCTGTAGAAATGGCTACTGAGTGCAACTCTGGTAAGGCCGCTGGAAAAAACTGCCGACAAACATGGCCTTTATTTCATACACCCAGCTTAGTAATTATAGAGCAAAATTCAGCTGAAAGGACCCAACAAGGGCTGGGATTTTCACACTTACCTTAGGAAATATTTGCTCAGTTTCTTTTTGGGGCTTCGTGTGTTTACAGTGACGAGGCAGACATTGGCAGCATGCCAATCCTCGCACTCTTGCTGGGAGCTGTGGGCAGAAGAAAGAAAACAAAGTCAGACGGATGTTTTCTAAATGAGATATTCCCCTCGTGATGGTATATTTGCCCCTTGATGTGCCATCCTAAAATGCATCTTCATCTGGAAAAAAGTAACTAAGATAACAAGCAGGACTATTTTAGAGATTATATTTTCCTTATTCAAGCCAATCTCCATTTCTTTGGAAAAAAAAAAAAAAAAGAGACTTCTGAACAGGACCACATTCTGTTTTTTTCCTACTTTGCTCTCGTTTTAATCGTACATATTTTCTTTCTGTTGGGCTGTATTCTGCTCTCATGTACCTTCAGTGAAAGTACAGAGCAAATGCTCTAGTGTGAGCAAAACGGGTCCAGTTTTACATGGCCATAGCTGAAGTAGCCCCTTCACACTCTCAGCCAAAACAAGTAGAAGTTACCAGCTAAAGGAGATCCTGTCCCCTCCATGTATTTGTACAGCTAGGTAGTAAGCCGTATCTGGAAAACAGCTCAAAACTAACCTGAAGAAAAATTAGGGAGTGGAGTGGGGAGATGATTTTCCTCCAGGTCAGCACCAAGATCTGCTGATGTGAGCTCCAGTGGGAGCACAAGCAGGGAAGAGCTGGGGTGACACCTTCACTTTACACAGGACACATGTAAATCCAAAATTATTTTGAAACTACAGTTCTGGCTTAGATCACAAGTAAGGGAGGCAAATCAGTAGAAAGAACAAAGATATACTCAAGAAAAAAAAGGAATATTTTTTTTCTTTTTGTTTAAGCTCTGTGAACTGGCTCACTTTGGTGTCAGACAAGCTCTAGCAGGAGACCAAGGACAGGAAGGGGAGGGGAACAGGACTTGGCAGCAGTAGCTAGCTGTAGCACCAACCCATCATTTAGAGCATCTGTGGTAAGTTCATTGTTAACAGCAGCAAAACCTCAAAACTCTTGAAATGATTTTTTTTTTCCTTACCTGCTAGGAAATTACAGTGGTTCTTTCTGAGATCTTTCATAAAAGGCAGGTATACATGAAGATACAAGATCTGGCTCAGAGAACAAGAATTGAAACACTAGGGCTTGGAAACAGAGATTTAAAGCCTTGTTCAGGCCACCTTACCCTTCTTTCAATAGAAAAAGAGGGGGATGGAGAGGACCCTATTAATCTTTGCACAAAGGCTGTTCTCATGAAACCTTAACACAGTGATTTTACTCCAAGTGGTTATTACACTTCTGTGAGACCTACAGTAGTGCAATTGCATTGGTTCGCTGTTTGTTCCCATAGCTTCCTCCCTCAGCCTCAATTCACTGTTGTTCAAGTGGCTGCTGCTACCTGCAGCTCTCAGGAGCAGCATATGAGCAGCACTGCACTGGCGTTTCAAGAAATGCCTGGTTCTGGCTTTGCTGGAAACAGCATAAGAGCAAGCTATTTGCACATCTTCCCTTACAGGCGTGAGCCAGAGGTGCAAAGGTTCACGACTGAGGCAGCAAAGGAAACCTCAGCCATGGGGTAGGTTTGGTTTGGAACCATCGATGGCAAGTTTCATGCAAAAGTTCATGTCAATGCCTCAAACAATTTACAAACCCTTAGATGAAAGAGTTTATTGCAATGATTTACTGAATAAAAACATTGAATGCAGTCATTTCATTATTTTTCATTATTTGGCAAGATAGGTTGGTAATGAGAACTGCGTGGATGCAACACACTTTGATTTTGTAATGAATCTGATTTAAAAATTCCCTTGAAATTCTGATTGAAACGGAAATTCCACACTTGGTAGCAGGCAGATTCAGAACGAGTGTATCTAAACAGGCCAAGTTCAACTAGAAAAGAGCCTGAGCAACCTGATCTAGATTTGAAGTTGGAGCAGAAGTTGGACGAGATCCCTTGCAACCAACAAGGGATGTCATCTTTTTAAGTGCACATAGCAGTAGATTTGATCCACTCACATTAACAGAGGCACCCTGCTTCCCTTGAGTACCAAGAGGGCTTACAAATAGTAATGTCTGAGGTCATTACCAAGACAGAATGCCTCTCTGGACTACCTGCTTTGGCCAAACACAAGTCACTGGCCTGTTTATGTGACAGCTAGGTGAAATATATTGGATCCTTGAACAGGAGACAGAGTCAATAGTCAGCTAGGCCCTCCTGGCCTTAAACATAATGAATAAAGACAAGATTAGATGAAGAGGTGTCAGGAAGAAAATACCCTTTGAAGTTTGGTTAGTGTTCTTCAAACTACAAGATCATTAGTCTTAGCCTGGAGAGGAGGTTTTGTGTGCCTCAGAGACCATTTCCTTTTTCCAGCTGGACCAATTAAAGACACCTACAAAACAAATCTTGTCTGTGTCTTTCTGACCATACAGTACAACACAAGATGCTACTGAGAGGGAAAGTAACTGCAAACACCCCAGTTGCAGCAGGCAGATTAGGCAGGCGGCCAGCTGAGCAAAGAGGGAAGGCAGCGGACCAGCCTCCCAGACCCAGTGCCAGAAGTTAGCTATATATTGCATTTTGTAAACAACAAAGTCATCATAGCTCTCTTCCTGCAGAAACCCCGCGGAGCCTGCAAACAAGAGTTAGAGCAAGGAAGGGGAGTTATTTCCAGCAACCTCCATGAGCGTGTGTATCCCACAGTTGTCAGCTGCACACTTGGCCTTACCTCTGAGACATTCAGTGCTTTAACTGGGGGGATTTGTTTTGACCAAAAAAAAGTTAAGGAAGGGTCAGTCTCAGGATAAAGGTATTCATTATAATTCCCCTAGTTTTTGTTAATGTATTAAACATAGGAGCTCTGCTTTAATTTCAGTCCTGTGAAAAAATAAAAGAGCAAAATCTTGCCACAATGCTGAACTATTATGCTCTAAAAAAAGAAAACTGCTAAGTGCTTTTAAGACAAGTATCGCCTGCATTTCCTACATGCAGGAAATAAGGGGAAAAAGAAGACATCCAAAGAGGGAAAGACTTGGGCGTTCTATCTAGCCTCCTGACAAAGAGGAATATGAGTGAGAACTGATTTTTATGCTGCTTGCTGCATGGTCCTGAAAGTCAATGCAGATCCCCACTTCTTGCTTCAGATCTGTTTCAGGAGAGATTTTGCACCCAGCAGGCAAAGTGTGCCAGCACTGGAGTGAGCAGTGTTATCGGGTGTTAGCTGCAGCACTCTGATACATCCTTGAGAACTAGCACATCATTAGGGATACTTTCACAATGGAATGTGTGGGTCTTAGGTCCGCATGTCAGACAAAACTGAGGATGCTTTTAAGGAGGAATTAAAAAAAAAAAAACTTAACAACGAATAACTTATAATAACTGTTCCTTTAAATGTTCCTTTTGCATTTGATTTCAGCGCTACTACTGAGACTCTCAGAAACCAGTTTTGATAAAGTGACTCTGCATACTCTTCTGTTAAAAAAAAAAAAAAACCAAACACAAACAAACAACAAAACAAAACCCCACAAACAACCAAAAAAACCTCCACCACAAGATGTAGCTATTTGTTTGAAAAGTGCTCTGGAAGAGAAATTAACAGGGAACATACTCTGCAGCACAATACTGGGTATTACAGATATAAAGTCTGATTCTCTTCTCTCTGCACCTTAGTCAGTCATTGCCACCTCCCTGAATTAGCAGCTGTTTACACCTACTTGCATTGATATAAATGACGACACAAGAGCAAGGTGATAGAAAACAGGTCTGCAATGTATAGTCTCAGCCAAACACACCTGCAGCCCTTTGACAGACCAAACCGTATATTCCTCTGTGTCTAACTCTCTGTATATTACAATACTACTAATAAGCTATATGGAACTACATACAACATAAATGACACATTTTACACACTGGACTTAGAAGAGATCTGGCAGTGACCAATATATACACAAAGAGTAAGACAACCCTGTTCACATGTTACATTCTAAGCACGTTTTAAAATAAATTAGGGTTCGTTCTTTGGCACAGCTGAAGCAGGACCTGCTCTCCAAACAGCCACCTTGATGAAGAAAACAGCAACAGTTCACACTGATCAAGAACTTGGCAGCACAAGGCGTCTTAGTTCCTGGAGAGCACTTCCAATTCCCCCAGACAAGAACCTGTCCCAGTGACACAGCTTCAGGAGCACACCACAGACGACTACGAGATTAAATATGAAACTCCCTGACCACACTAGCATGTGACCTCAGCCATTATTATTTGTAAGCTACATGGCTGAATAACCCCAGATTTTCTAAGAAAGCAGTGATACTGTGGTTTGCTTTTTCACTGTGAGTTTGCTGAAAAAAATGAAGACCTATGGTGCTCTCCAGCCTTCCTTACCCCATGCTGCTAAAAATGAACTGACACAGGTCTCCCATTCTCCACATCAGTCACACCTGCTGAGACGTCAAGAGACGACCAATATCATACCCGAGACTCCTTCACTCATGCAAACATTTCTGGTTAACAACTCGAGAATTTTTACCCAATTATCAGGTTTTGCTCCAGAAATAACTGGAAATACTTAATTTGAAGTAACTTCTCAAAGACCCGTATTACAGAATAGCTATTCAGATTATCTCCCTGTATTAGCCCTGTGTAAAGAAGCTTATTCCTTAACATTGCCAAGCGTGTAAAAGGAAGCCCACTGACAGAAGAGTCACCTGCCTATTCACGTTATACCAGCTTCTTTGCACCAGTTTCCACATGGGTTGTTTTCCATCCATAATCCACCTGCTTCATATCCAGCAAGCTAATACAGAAGGGTCCCCCCTTGAGTACCTTTACCAAAAGCATATTAAGCTCTTAGTGAAAAATAAAAGTTAATTTCAAACCAAGGCCAAATCCATGCCCTGTGTCCAATACAGATAAAAAAAAAACCTCTCGCTGAAACACCATTGCACTTTAGGATGAACTGCCTTGGATGTTCTAAATAAACAATGATTTTTCATTCTCAATCCTCAAGCTTCATTTTTATCATTCTATCCTATACACATGCTTCCGTTTCCCAGAAATTATGCATAATACCTGATTTTTATCCACATTCTCTGGCATCCGCTGCTCCACATCTAACTCCATTGTTCCCAAGGTTAAGAGTGACTTTAGAGCAAAGTGAGTACCAGTACATACAACTTCAGATAACAGAATTTCATGTTAATCTCAGCTGCTGTGTCTGGAGTTAAAACAAAAGCATCTGGTGTTCAGAAGGCTCTGGTTTTGGCATTATGGGTGCAAGTAGAAAGTGGACTGGAAAGAGAAGGAAGATTGTTGATAGAACTGATGACAATTTATTGGCTATCAGTGGCTGCTTTTCTGAAATTTCTATACCAAAAAGTGAAAGAGTATTTGGATGGGGATGGCAAGGCTGGTCCTCAAAAGCTATTCCATCTGAAGAGGAGCAGCCTCTCACCCTGCCCTTGCACCAAGGGGCCAGACCCCACCATCCACAGATTGCCGCCTCCCCCTCCTCCTAAGGTGGGTGCGTTTCAGTGATGCCTGAGAGGAAGAAAAGCCAGGGTTTTTTTTCAGGACGAGGCGCCGGACAAACATGTAAAGCAGTACTGCTCTGGGAAAGCAGAAGGCTGCCTGAAGCATAAAGTGAAGTTTGCAGATTCATTTTGTTGTGATTAGAAACAGGTGTGGGAGGGAAGTGAGGGAAGCCATAGCCTTCACCTACTAACATTCAAGTACACTTACAGTAGCCACCAGACAGACACACAAAGCCCCAGGTCTCAGCCTTCCTTTGTATTTAAACTTCTGCCTCACCCGTCTGAAGCTTAATATTCCTACTCACAATCAACACCTCTTCCTTGACCCATCCTAGCTTCTTCCTTTTCACCTCTGTGGTCCAGCTGTGCTAAACATCGCGTGCATCTCACTAGTTTTGTCCCTTCCCCAGCCCTGTGACAGCCTGCACTATATTTCTCCTTCCCGGCTCCCACCATTCCTTGTCACCCTTTTTCTCCTTTAAAACTCACCTTGGCTTTGTCCCCTAGTTTTGAAGTTATGTATATACTGTAAGGTATGTAACAGGCAAGCTCAAACACCCGTAAGCCTGATCTAGGCAGCAAGGAGCAAGCCATAGGCACTCAGTTCTAACAAAGCTCTCTCTGTGTTACATTGCAGCCCAGCACCTATATGGATTTGTCATCACCCTCTAATGGCTCCTCGTTTTCCTTTGGCTCTTGTCCCTGTCTGCAAGAGCTCTTCAAAGCTCTATGCTGGGTCTCATCTTCTGTATCTTATCCTCAGGGAGCCTCCTCTCTTCACACTGATATAGCTATTACCTTTAGGTAAACAGCTCACAAATCTACATCTCAATACCAAACTGATCTCCCTCAGTTTAGCCCTACACATTTACTAACACTACTGATCTGCTGCCCTGGAAGGATGATTATTTGTCTAATACTAAACTTTGCAGTTATTACTAAACAGCTTATATTTTTCCTTTTATGTTATTTCCTTTTCTCCATTGCTGTTAGCAGCAACATCCTTCCCATTTCTAAAACTTCAATTTTTAATATGCGTACCTACCAATGCTGGAATATTTCCTGCCTTTCAGGTCCTCCTTCATAATATAACAAATAAATCAGACAACATGCTTGTCCACATCTTGGTCATCTTGATCTACTACAAATATTTCCCTCTTCAGTTCTTCACTGCTCCCGCCTTTCTGGACCTGTGATGAACTGAATGATATATCTGCATCACGTTCCCAGGACCTGGTACACTTAGCTATAATAAGGTAATCAGTCCACAGCAACTTTAATTACATTAAAAATAAAATGCAGCAGCAATAACAAAAATAGTTATTCCATGTCCTCTGTAACTTCCCTTCCTTTACTGCTGATTTTCCAATTCCTGTCCATTATCTCTAAAGTCTAAGACATGAGCTGGGTAAAAGTGACCATGCTGAACATGCCCCCAAAGTGACATTAAAAAAAAGGCAATTTGAACTTGCATTGAAATCTCTCCTTCAGATTTGTGCCTGACTCACAATCCTATTCCCAGATACCAGTTTTCACAAACCTTTTCAGAACCTTGAGATGAAACTGGACAGTGTGTTCAAAAGTAGGGACAGAAATAGCGCAGAAGCAGAATTATAAACAAATCTCGTTTCCTTACAATAAGAGTGAAGAAGTTATTTACATAATTTACTTACACATTTAGTTCCTCCTGTTTATTTTCAGTTAAAATAATTCCAGTGAAAGAGGCAAGAATTACTCCCTTTAAACTGTCATCTCTGTATTTCAGATCTAACTACCTTTTGAGAGGCATGAAACAAAACGAGGAATGGAACAAATGCTACCAATTCAGGATGCTTCACCATTTCAGAAAGCCAAGGCACACCTGTATGTTCTTAGCGTTTTCACTGCTTTCTCCACATGTGGGACTACAGACCATTTCTTAGGGGCTGCTGATGCTCTGCCAACACTAGTAAATCAAGTGTGCTGAGGGAAACTTCCTAGCACAGAAGCTAAGCGGCATGAAGCAGCGGGTGCTCATGCCAGGAAACTTTCTTAGCCTTCAAGCCACCATGGCTGCGTGCAAGCTGTCCTTCTTGGAGCACCACAGCCACCAGCACTGCCTGGCACTTTCCAGTCTCCACGAACGTATGCTTAATGTAGGTGTCCTTACCTAAACAAAGATTACAGACTGCAGCTTTATGCCCTAGATGAATTTTGTTGAAACTCCAGATTTCAACAGTTAAATACACACAGCTCTGCTTAGACTTGTGTTCCAAGTATAAGTAAAATCTGAAAATGGGATCTATTTTCTTGCTATTCAGCTAAATGTCATTTGCTTCCAGAGTTTATTATACATAGCAGCAGCGTCATCCAAGAAAAAAAATCCTACATCATCTCCTTGCCTACATTTTAATTGGTTTAATAGCTATGATTTCAGGCAAATTTGCAAGAATTACTGTTTATTTGTAAAATATTTTGCATACTGGGTGTTGGGGGTTTTTTTGCATACTGATAGGTACCTATCTACTGATAGATGATCACTGTAGTCCCTTCCAACTGAACTATTCTGTTTTATTTTGTCTTCTATTTTAACACTTGGGAGAAGTATTAAAGTGTTCAAACTAAATTTTGAAAAGAAATGACATGATGCATTAAAGACTCTGGATCTGGTCCTCCTCTATTCTAGGGTTGCTCCCTGCAGCAAGCCAATAAAAATGCTTCTTTCTCAGAGCAAAAAGTTGACCTTGCTGTAAACTAAAGTCAGAACCAGAGAACAAGAAATATAAAGGAAAATTATTTTAAAGATTTTTATTTTTATTAACTTCATGAGGCTGAGGATATTCATTTAACCTATAGCTGAAGTGCACATTAGAATCAAATGAAAATTGAAAGAAGACTTGGCTGTCTTTATATTATGGGAACAGGGAATTTAAGGGAAGTGCAACAGCACTAACATTTATAAGTGTTTGTACTGTGAACATGAACACCTAAGCAAATCTTAATACAGGGATTGAATACATGTCTCTAACCCTGGTGGGTAGGAATATAAAACCAAGAAACACTCTAGGCTATGTCTATGTAAAACCCACATCAATTGCCTGTATCAGTTACAAAATGCAGATACATTTAAATCAGGGCCAGTTTATGAGCTGACACAGCTTTTGAAAGCCATTTGCTTTTCATGGAGAAAAACAAAAGCTCTCTGGGCCTGATTCTCCACAGACTTGCACCCAGGTGGCCACCTATATACTTGCATTGCACAGGTATACTGTTATTGCTATAGAATTGCTCAGTATTTTAACTACTTGCAACATCTTGTGTTACTAGATATATATTCCTAAAATGCAAAATACTAGGAGGAAAGAAAGCAAACATCCAGAAGCCAATCTGCACACGTGCCATTTTCCCCTCTTGCTTTTGTCTCCCCTCACTGGGGACAGTGTTAAGCTGCCCCAGGTTGGCTGCTGCCAACTTATTTCAACCAGCCCCTCTGAACTCCTGGGCTGAACTTTCTGGTTTCCATAGAGTATAATTTTTTTAAAAGTACCTTGACTCCACTTCATTTTCTCTTCTTACCATTCTGCCAGTGTAATAGCCTGAAAACTTTGGGGTTTTTCAAGTCATTTTTAAGCATCCTTTTCCCCTTTTCACGCATAAAAGGCTGCCCCTTCATTTTTCCGCTTTATTTTTCTCTCACCTATTTGCGAACAATCACTCCTGCTTCAGCCAAGCATATAGAAACAAGCACTGAGCCAAGACATATTTGCCTTGGGTCAGGCAAACAGGGCCCATGTGGCCCACCCTTAGCCAGGGGCAGGATGAAAGGCCGACCAGGCCTCCTCACGGTTTGGTGACATCTGGGCTAATCCTGCCTTCGTTTGGGAACAATTACAGAAAGTCACCTGAACGCGTCTACAAATAAACCTCTTTCGAAAAGCTAAAGAGAGGGTGCTTTTTCACCTCCAGCGCTTGTGACCCATTTTCTACTGTCACTTACGCTGGTGGGAGCCCAGGGTGCTTTCACAGAGGGAAATCATTTAGGACTTGCTCTGGGTGCACAACTTGGCTTCCTCACAGCTAATCCAGACTAGACAGTAGCTCATGCGTGGGTTTTTTTCCTTAAATAAAGAACGATACAAGTGATAGTTGCGTGGTTTCGCTTCTGCTCTGTTTGTAGGAGTAAAATTCACCTTTCTTTCATGCTGCTTTTTGCCAGATGCACACTCTGCATACAAGTGAATCTAAATCATCCTAAAGGCCTCAGCTGGTGGCTAAATCTTAAAAGTAATTTTAAGAATAGACAAAACTGCAGTTTATAGAAGGAACATCTACCCAAACAGTAAAGATGGAAACAAACACGGCCTTAAAGCTACTTTTAATGGCAACAGAATAAATCGCTGTTAGTCATATACAGCTGTACAAATAAGCCTTCCTGTCAGCCTACACAAAGGCATGAAGCCTGCCCTAGCCCCACTGTTCTGCATGGGGTATCCGCTCATCACAGCGGTTCACTGCAAACTGCTCCTGGGTTCAGCTTGAAGAGCATGGCTGTCAGATGAAAAATGAAAAATCAGAGTGAGATCTGCTTATCCAAGCCCTTTTCCAGCCATTTGGTATCTTCCAGCCTACAGTGGGCCAAAGGCAAGAAGTCCACATTTGAGTCAAAGCAAAGCTCTCACAAGCCCCATGCTCCAATGCTAAATCCTACCCAGAGCTCACATAACTCTGTTCATTTATTACTATCTATGTCATGTTGTTGCCCACATGGGACAATGCCCAAGGTAACCAGCTGTTTTCCCACCTTGTAGTGAGTTACAGTGCCACCCAGGAAAGGCTGAGATGATACTAGGGGAGAGGATGGACAGTCTGAAGAGGTAGCTAGGTCATTTCTCTCTCACTCATCTACAGACATGTACTCTCCAATGACTGAGGCAGTGCTTTGCTCTGAAGTGCCCCTTTATCGCTGTGGCGGTGGCTGTGCAGGCAGACATGGTGGCAGCAGGACGTCTGGGGGATCCTCCACACTAGCTGGTGCCGTAGAGGAGATCCTGCCTCAGGGAACTACAGCTGGGAGCCCACAGCTGTTGTGCAGTGTTGGCATTTCTTTCCAGCCCTGAAAGTGCTAAAGGGAAGCCCTAGCGCCACACTGGAGACCATTTAGAGGTGAGTTGTCAGCTCAGAAACAGCAGATGGCAAGTATGAACTAACAGGAGAACCCAAGTCTCTTTTCATCACCCTTTCTGTCCTTCCTCTCTGAACCCAGGTAAACCCACATCCAACAATGATACTTTCTTCCATCTTCAGTTTAAGAGAGGAGACCTGCACAACTTCAGAGCTATCAGGACTTTACAGAGTATTTTTCTCTAACTGGGAGGAGAGAGGCTGGGTCTTAAGCAGGACAAGAGGTTGAAGACCTCTTTTGATCAAAAGAAGAGTTCATCATATCAAATGAGTCAGCTCTTACTCTCACATTAGAGGCCACCTTCAAGGCCTTATAGTTTAAATACCTTAACTAAAATCTAGCTTGTTACCTGCATCCTTGCCACAGGAAGAATATGCTGCCTTGACAATGACAGCAGCTGCAAGAGACTCAGCTGAAGTTGTGCAAGCAAATAGCTGGGCATTAGCAGGCCTGTTCCTCACCACTGGAGATGAGAACATTGGACCAGCGTCAGGGCTCTGTATATCTGCCACTGCTCTGAGATGGGGGCATAACTTTGTAGATTCTTCAGTCTCAACAGAAAACAACTAATACTGTTTGAGTGAGTGGTAAGGAGAAGAGTCCTCTATACAAACACTGTTAAAACTGCTGACGTTGTAACCATCACCTAGAAAACAGTGATGGATACACTAGAAGTCTGAAGACACCAAAAAAGTTGTTCTGATGATAGGTTGCTATGGTGTTTGGTTTCAGCTGTTCTGAGAAGAGAAAAAAGCTGTATCACATGACAACATCAAATGGGGTATCACTTAAGAACATCTGCCTCATGTTAAGGAGACCCAGAAAAGTATTTTAAAATTAAAACAAAAGGTGGTTAACATTCCATCTCAAAACATTTCCTAGCCTTTCCCCCCCCCCTTTCAAGCCAGATTATTTTCTTTCAAATAAGGTTCACTTCTGCTTCCCATTCCATCACAAGAGTCAGGGAAAAAAAAAAAAGGGGGAGGGAAACAGAAGGAGAAAAACAAGATTAAAATCTCATCTTTTCTCATCTTTTCCTACTGCAAAATGGCCTTAGCAGACCAGATATGCTACCCCTCAGTTTCCTCATTTATACAACTGCTTCTTTACCTTGTAGTAACATTGCCAGAATTCACCAGTGGTGATTCCTTCCAAGCTGCTCAAAGGTTAGAAATTGTGTAATACACATTTTGTATTTACAAATAAAACTTTAAAACATATAATCAAATACACAGGATAAAATTTCTAGTTTTCTATTTTAGAATTCTCAAACCAAAAGCATACATATTCTCTTGTTTTTCAAACTATTTCATTTATCATTTGGTAAATAGGCTCTACATTTCTAAAACAAATTAAATTGAAAATTCTAGTATGGAACCGTATACCTAATTTACATTGCAAACATAGCAATTTATACAGCAAATTATATGCCCCAAATACATTCAAGCACAAAATGACCTCCTGTATATCTATATGCAATTAAAAAAACCCAACCAAACAAATGGATTTAAGAGTAGAATATTTAATTTGGTAGGAAGAGACTGAGGCTCACTACATTTTTCATTCTTCTAGAAACAGGATGTTATTTTTGTCCTTTGCAATATAAATGAGCTTAGTGTACCCAACATGTGAAATACCTTTTGGACAGAACTGACTTTATTAAATTAAAAGATAGATGGATGGAACCATTGAGTTCATAATCATACGACTGCTTTTGACTTCTCTCCAGAGCATGCAGTACTTAGGAAAAGAATGCAAACTGCAAATTAAACCCTCAGTTATCCTCAGCAACCTGACAGTCTGGCCCAAGAAATACTGCGAAGTCTGGCAGATTGGGAGAGCGATGTGTGCATTGCACAGAGGTGTGAGGAACGCGGCCCACCCCAGCTCATCTCGCAGGGCACAGCTGGTGAACTGTACACAAAGAGGGGAAACAAGCCGGTTTGAGGGGAGGAGGTGAGAAGGGGCCTGAAGTAAAAACGCGAGATATTTTTTGCTTTCCTTCATACCCTGATGCTGTTTCAGCCAAGCAGTTTTCATTGCCAGCTTATTTGAAAAGTGTTTTCTACCCGAACTGTTTTCAGACAGCAGAACCAATCTTCCCAATTAATATAATTGGAACTGGGAATGCTATTGAGTCTCTTCAAGCATTCCTCATCATCATCCTTTAAACATGCCCTTTCTGCATTTTCAGTCTACAGCACCTTCACACAAGACGCCTAGCAATAATAAGCTGGAAGGGAAGATGTTCTACCAAGAAAATGGGGGCAAACACCAATAAAGCTTCTTCTAAGCATTTGCACCCTCCTTATTTCTGTGTCATTCCTCTTCCACTTGTCTACCCTCTCTCTCCCTGCTTCCATGCCATTTAGTTTTTGTGTGGAGCACTGAACACTTTGATACCCTCACCAAGGCTCTTTTCTTTGGCTTTCTCTCGTTCCCCCCTAACAGAAACAGCAGGTCCCTGAATCCAACACAGAACTTCCCTAGTCTGAAAACATAGCCTAAATAATTAATATTTTTCTCCTTGAACTTCCTACAGCCCCTTCCCACCATACAGCACAGTGTTATTTCAGTGGTATGCAGGTGGACATGAGTTCACTCTCAAATTTACAGTAAAATGATAAGGATCATCCCAAGCCCTCCAAGAGAAAGACAAAGGTGTTAATTCTCATTCTTCACAATTGGGAAGTTATAAAGAACTGAGAAGTCGGATGAGCACATTCCTAAAGCTAGGTCCACATTTTAAACCTTGCCAGGCAGCCACATGGACTTAAGAATACTGTGGGGATGTCAGGGAGCAATTCCACCACCATGGGACACAACTACTCCAGCAAAACCACAGTGAAGACACAGCCTCACAGGCAAAAATGCTGTTCTACTGGAAGAACTTATTCTTTTCAGGGAACATCCATCAGCGAAAGAACTGTTTTGCCTGTATAAGCATTTGAAGCACAGAGGCAGGTCCTTGACAAGGACGGAGGCGCTGGGTCTCCTGCCAGAGCAGACGGGCGCAGAGTACCTGCCTCTGCTATTCTCCTGTACCGAGCACAGCTTAGACATAGGGAGAAATGACTTTGGATGACATAATTCAAGTCTGAGTAGCACTGTTTGAAAGCACAAGTGCTTTGTTTAACTATAAAATTAATTGCTTACTTTTTTCAGCTGCCCACATCTTTGGCTTAGAGAAACAATGGCTGGCTGCTCCATTCTGGTTCTTACAAAGGCACAGGAAGGCAAACTTTTGGAAGCAATCACTGTAAAGTCAAAGTAAAACCATAATCAGAGTTCTACTGCCGGCTTTTGAAAGGATTAAAAATGGTTCAATTCTAACAGCTTTCAAACACTCAGTTATCTAGACTAGCATTTATCTCTTTTTTTTTTTAACTTCTTAATATCCTAGTACTCGTAGATTTGTATAAGACAAAATATTTTACACTATAAGCAGAGTGTAAGTGCAGAGTAATCTGTGCTCCAGACCTACTGATGGAGACTGAGACATCTCTGTATAAATCAAGGGATCAGTTTTAATCAAGTCCTATCAAGTACTACGCTTTTCCCTTAATTCATAGATTCAGGTCTCTTGATTCAACAGGCAAGTTTAGATTAATGGAACAGCTGCAGTGAGCCAAAAACATATTTGCAGGCTTATGGCAAAAATTAGGGTACAAACCAGCATAAGGGTGTAAAATAAAAGGGTAAGGTTAAGAGGCAAGCAAGGTAACAAAGGCTGAGAACACAATCTGCATATTACAATGACTTTTAAGAGGATCAAAATGAGCAAGTGATATATAAATTATCGCAACCAAAAGACAAGGTATTTCTCATCCTGACCCGGAGATTACTATACATGAATAATCAATTTAATACTGTATTACACTCAATCATGAAAGCCACCTGTTCAAAAAACAAATTGGGCAAACTAATCAGACTTTCTACATACTCTGGTATACAGGCTTCTTTTTTGTTAAAATAATTAAAAGAATATTACTTTGGATTTTGGTGTTTTGTATTTCTATTTGAAATGTAATTCAGTTTTCCTTTTTCTAGAGCCTAGGACATTTTTTGTTTAAGAAGCTTTAAAAAAAAATATATAAACAAGAACTAATCTAAAGGAATAACATCATAGTGCTGGGCGTGATTCTCAGGTGACACAAATGAGCACAGTTGCATTGACTTTAAAGAGTTACACTCCTATAGCACTTACAATGGCTGGCTGTCTTCTTTTCTTGCTGCCTTGTTGCTGCCATTTTTTGCAATCAGTTTAGGTTTAGGGGGTTTTTTTGGCTTTTTTTTTTTTTTAAATCTAAACAGCGTAAATACTCAGCTCTGACCAAGTGTGCAAGAAACCCAACTTTTTGATTTTTATATCCCTAGGTTTTTCTTTGAGCTGTGAACTGCGACAGCCCTGTGGAATCACCATCCGAAAGTCTTCACAGTCCTCTTGATTCTTCAGGAATCCACACTTAATTAGTCTATCCTGTAGTCTTCTAACCCAAGAGAGAACATAAAAATACTAGGTTATTTCATACTCAATAACAACAACAAAACAAATTTGAAAAATAGCAAATACCTTGGCTAAATGCCAGGAGACGTATTAGAAACATACTTGGGAATGAGAATACTCTAAAACATACTAAGCTGCTCTTCAAAGATGGGGCAAATATGTTTACTCCTCCCTCCATTTTTTTTGATCACCATCCTCCTACTCAGCAGGAGGTAGCTTAGATACCTCTTTCTTCTTACAGATCATGCCCCTTCAGGAATTACAGAAAAAGGGCTCCCTTGTTAGTTAGACGGGCTTTCCCTGAGATCTCCCTGGCTGCCTGTCAGGAAAAATTTTAGACCCGTTTTCCTTCCACCTTTCTACCACCCACACTTAAGACAGATTAAATATCTGGAACTCAATATCTAAATCCCAGTCTTCTACACTGGGTGAAATTTCCCTCAGCTCTTAGTAGCTTCTAGACTTGGTGCCTGATAAAGGAGAGCTCCAGATGGTGTTATCTGGAGTGGTAACACATAACAGCATGAGATAATACTCCGTGGACACACTGCATCTGCAAGGTGTACAAGCCAAATGCATATGGAAGTGATACGTATGTGAAACAGAGCTGAAATGACAGTCAATTAAATCAAAGAATTTGATTTATGTCCCCAGACAAAATGCTCTGTACTTCATCGAAACCTTCTCCCGCATTGTCTGGTTTGCCTCTGAGGGCATCTCAAACACCGACTGAAATCTAACATGTTGCTACTGCAAAGTAGCTTTCACACACAGCCTTAACACTAACAAATTGATCCAGTTCTTTGCCATTATATTACATTGCTGTATATCAAGCTGTATACCCCTATGAACATAGGGGAAATACCGAGAAGTTGTTCTTCAGAGATGCACAGAGGAAGACTTAGTCGCTAAATTGAGATACGGGTATTTTTTTCCTCACAAGTCTGCGTTGTTCTCTAGGGCTGCTGAAATTAAGTGTTCCTCGACACCACTCACCGCCCCCCACTTCCCCAAACCCAGTGTAGGAAAAGCAGATGACTCAAGATTATGGGATTAGGATGTTTTCACTAGTTCTAATTCTTTCTTGATCAGTAACTTGTGTACACGGTTATTCACCACAAACTATTTGGTGGCCTAGTTAAAAATAGCAGTTTCACTCCCTTTTCCCAGCAGGGAGGTGTTCACACGGTAGCTGGCACTAACAGGCTGTCTTGTTAGGGAAACCAAGGACAGAGTGAGCAAAGGGTCTGAAACATTGACCTGGCAAGAGTGTTTTTAGGTTGTTTTTTTGTTTGTTTTTTTTTTAGTCCCTTTGGATTAGAACAGAAAAAAATACCACTAAACCAGATGATGGCTGCGTCACACGTGGGAACTCTTTTGTAGGGAATTTCTGAGCAGGCAAGGTTTCATTCTTCCTCATCTCTCACAGACGACTCGCAGGTATCCCGCAAAAATTGATATTTATGGGAGAAATTAACATTTTAGGAAAACAGATGCTTACAAATAGACTAGTATTATTTGAGGTATTTTTAAATATCTAACCACGCAGCCTCGCAGTAGACAAAGCCCCAGACATTTATATTGCATAATTTTCTCAGTTATATAATTAATACATATTGTGATAAATCAGAAAACTTTCCAAATTCAAAAACAATATCCAAAGCAAAAGTAACTTTTGAAGCATACCAGATAATTACAAGACTGAGGAATAGACTCAAGGTACTTAGTGTCATGAGACAATTTGCAGCACGGCACTTGATGTCCAGGGATGTCCACTTAAAAGCAAAATAAAGTTTTGGTCAGTATTTTTTTTAACTTCCAGTAGCTGGGAAACAAAGCACAAAACAAATGACAAGTAAACATTCAGCCACAGGAAGCCATTAACAACAGTGGGCACCAATTAGGACCCAGCAGGTATCCTTTACACCGCCTGGTGCTCTAGCTCCTCCTCAAATACTTTGGCATAACACTCACAAACTCAGGTTTAGGAAACAACAGGCTGTTTCATTTACTCAGCAATTTGTAGCCACATATTCCTGCTGATAGGCCCATAAAGCTGTTTGTAGTCTTCTTCTGTTTCCCTTCAAGTTTGTGTCATTAGAAACTACAATTACTGTCTGTCCAAAGAGAATACTTTTCAGGAAAGAAAATAAAATTGAGATACTGTGATCCCTTTCCTCTTTGTGTCTCTCTCTCTCTCTCCTTTTCAACTTCTCTTTTGGAGGAGAATGGACAACACAATGGCTGAGGTCAGGAAAACGGGCTCACGGAGGAAATGTTTCTGAATTCTCAGATTTTGCAACAGGGATGTTATTTTCATCCAAGCACAGGCTTTTTGGTAGAACTGAGTGAAAAGGATATTGTTGTTAAAATTAAGCCAAGGCATTAAATAATTAATAAAGGGCCACATAAAAAATATATCCTACTTCAGCCAAAAACATTCCACAAAATATATGCAATTTTGAAATCTTTATATCAACTATGAGATATTTTATGTTATCTAAAGAACCTCAATAAATTATCCTAGCCTTTTAAAGTCTACCACAGGCTGTGTCTCACCTCCTTGGGGTAAAAGTACAGTTTTATTAAAATGTGACACAAACTAGATTCTTATTTTCGCATCTTAAGATTGTAAAATTAAAAAAAAAAAAAGGCAGGTTGGAATCTCCCAAACCAAGGTTTTGCCACTTTGTCACAGTTTTGCCAAAACCAAGAAGTACTTTTGCACTGCAAAAGTCAGAGGCAAGCCAAAATCCAGCCCAGGGAACCGAGAGCTCTTTCCACTATGCGTCACAATATAACGTGATACGGGTAGAACAATCCGCTCGGCTCTGCTAAATTAACGTTGCCTTTTCAATTGCCAACAGCCAAGGTGCTCTCATGTGCCACTTCTGCTTCCAGCATCACTGCTAGATGAAAGCTAAGCAAAGCATCATCAGTTGATGTTTGATCATTTCTTGACACTTTTGACATCACAAGAAATTAAGGAAAGCAGTCCATGACTGTACTAATTCAGAGCTCACCACGTCGGGTCAGACTTCCTGCCTTCAAGATGTGCTTCGCTCCCTTTACTTTTCCGTCATTTTTACAGTGTTTTTTTTTCTGTCTTATCTCTGATGTAGAGGTATGTGGTATAGAGGTGTCCTTATGGTTCCCAGATATCAGCAGCCTAGAATTCAGAAAGATAATTCAGAAAGACTCCACAGCCCCTATGTGTGTCCACAAGTCACCTGGCCAATGTTCACATCATGGGAAATGGCTAGCGAGACCAAGTATTAGGACAACACTGCAGCTGAGCTCTCGCCGCTGCTAATTTTCAGCTCAGCACTTTCAAGGAGACTACATAGCCACCAGGGTACAGAAATTCAGTACCTGGCCTGCTCCTCTCGGCTCAGCAGGGAACCAAGTGCTGAAGGGTCTACATCACTGTTGCCTGGCATGCTGGGGGACAGGAGCTCTGCATAAGTGGGGGTTAGTATACCGAAAACATCCAGGCACTGAGGTTCCTCGTCGATACAGAAAAACACTACACATAGGGAAGCAACGAGTACAACCAGCTTCCCATTGCCACAGATCTAGACTTGTCACAGAATTGAATTGAGCTGGGCTCTGCTTACGTGCCACACCATGAATACATTCATGCTCAGATGTCCTCCTCCATAGCTAAAATGGTACGGCTGTGATGGACACTTACTAAATCTTCATAATGAGGATTATTTATTCCATTTGAGATTAGCATAGATTGGCCTTTCCTGGGTACCAAACTGGTGGGAGTTTGTCCTCATTGCAGTGAGAGCTGCCCTGTGCCTCTGTGAGAAGGCATCCTGTGCCTGCGTACAAACATTTCAGTTTTGTCTTGCTACTTCTCAAAAAGAAATCTGGGACACAAAATTACACATTTATGTGCTGATCACTCAAGTGTACACAAATCCAAACAGAAACCACCAACTAATAAGAACGTCGGTATTATTTGTATAACTATGTACATCTATACAGATAAGCAATCCTTTCAGCACTAAGAAAACATCTTTGAAAACTACAACTTATACACCGAGATCAAAAGATGTAGTCTCCTTGGTCTATAACCACCTACAAATCAGGTGGCTCATCGAAGCCAGTCATCTAGGCTCCTTCTGTAGTCAAGCAAGAGAGATAAGTGCCTCCCGATTGCCATTTATCCCATTCTAGGATAGGTGAGTAAAGCAGGTGAGATGAATCACCCTGGCATTGCTATCGGCCATGTGGGGGAGGAGGTGTCTTAGATGACTAGTTTAGGAGAGACACTTAACTTTCAGCAGCTCATGTTAAGAGGGATCCCATGCCAGAAGATCAGGGAGGATTATACAGACTCACACACTTGTGAAAAATTCACATTGTATTTGGGCTCATGAAGACACTAAAACTTTAAATTCCCCATGAAAAAAAAAAAAAAAAAAATCATACAATCTCCACCATTCAAGCCGTAAATCACTGAATCTACTGCAGTCAGAGGGTTTGGGGGGTTTTGTGTGTTTTCCTAAAGAAATTAGATTCACATTGTTCTGCTTTCCCAAGCAAATGAGGTTCACATTCTGGGTGTGAAGAAATTATTTGTTGCAAACCTGTTCGCTAATTTCATTTAAATATCACAGATTTATATATATAAATCTTATACATTCTGCAGGAGCACGTTACCAAGTAAAGGACAGATCTGCCAGTGCTGGCCAAAGCGGAAAGGTGGGAACATGGCATCACCCCGAGATGAAGCCATAAGAGCCATCTTGAGGCACAAACCCAGAGGAGGAACGTGTTTAGCTCACTGCCCCCATTCATCTGACACCACAGTGTCAATTAGAGACAGTAGTTTTTCACATCAGTGGTTCCTCAGCAGTGCAAAGTTTCTATTTAGATTTAGCATAATATTCATGCAAACAGTGAGAACAGCTTTTGTTAGTAGTAACTCTCAACAGTACCTCTTGCACTACTAAAACAGACAGCATTGTTTCTTTTTCTCCATGCTAGCCAAGTATATGCTAGCATTTACTACTTATAAATGTAGGTAAGTCCATGCAAACAAAAACCTCATAACAAAAAACTGCTCAGAGCAACTGGACACAGCTTGTAAGTTGCTCTAAACCACTATTGTTTACTTTAAATAGGGAATGATATTTAATACTTTGATGAGATTCACACCTGGCGTTCTTGCAAGGCTAGCTGCCAAAGGAATTGAAAAATCCAGGTTTGTGCCAGTAAAATGTATAATCTTCAGTCACTAGGTGCCCAGTTTCTCCCTGCATGGGAAAGACAATGTGCTACTTCACAAGCCCCGAATCAAGTAAACTCAAAAACAGGTTGAGAAAGGGGCAGACAGTACATTTACTTTTTTTCTCTGTTTCCTACTGTCTTTCACTTTAGGATTTTCCCTTCTCATGTCAATTATTTGCAAAACGGGGAGAAAGCGTAAAAATGTGATTAAGTGAGCACCTGATTGAAAGTGGCTATAAATTCTAGAAGTCGGAGCCTGGTCTCACAAAGCAAATGAAAAGTAGACAGGAGATTTGCCTTTCGCTGCATTGCTGTGGTCAGTTGAAAATATTCACAGACACCTACCAGCACTATATTGATATTTAGCTGTTAATAAGTAACTGTCACGGTCACAGCTGAAACATCAGCTTACACACAATATTTTGTGTTTTGTGTTCCTTTAAGCACAGCTATGACCCTGTCATGCTAATAAATCTTACTGAAATTCAAAATGGTCGAGGGGAGAGGAGCAAAAAGCATTTATTTCCTTGTTGGTTTACAGCCATTTCACCTGCCTTATGCCGGACCTTGGTGCTGCATGCCAGTAATTCAAGCACTGAGAAAGTGAGAGAGATGTAAAAGGACCGTAAAACAGGAACACCAGGAGACACCATGGAGATCAACAGGTCACACGCTACATTTTTACAGCCCCAGTTTCCAACAATGCTAGCTCACAGTCAAAGCCTGGGCATCTGCAGGCAATGAGCAGAGCAAAGCAGCATCTACACTGTACCTGCCCACTTGCTTCCATCCTCCATAACCTATAACATATATACATTCCTATGCAGAGCAACTGCAAGATTTGAGTTCAGAAAAGCAGTGAACTTGAAGCATTAAAGCACATGTTTAAATGCCTTGCTTCACAGCGAACACACTTGGTGGGGTTTTTTTCCCTCATCATACCCACTGCCTCTAACAGAGAAACAAGTATTGGCAGGTCTTCTGCTAGAGCAGAACCCTGCTCTCAGTTTCCCTGCAGTCAGTTTTTCCCCCTTCCTCCTCCACACGCTCCAGAATTTATTCCTCTGAAGAAAGAACCTGAGGGAAAAAACCTAAATTACCCTGTCCTTTTCTCCAACAGACTTTATTTTTATTTTTATTTTTCCACAGACTAGCACAACCAGGCCTGCAGTCTGTAGGTTATTTTATTTACTAATGGTAATTAGCTGTCAAAATTAAAAACGAGCAATTATTTGCTCACATATCAATGCATTACATATGGTCTAGTGGTGGTTTTTGTCAGAGTTAGGTTGATGGTTGGACTAGATGATCTGAAAGATCCCTTCCAACCTAGGCAATTCTATGATTCCATGTTAAGTCCTAATACAGTTTTACACATGCCACCAGGACAAATGATTCAACGGGATTGAGAATTTCACACCTCCTAAAATGCACTGCAGACACTTTCAGAGCAATGAAATGAGCAGACTCTGGGTGCACACCTCTGGCCACATCTACGTTAGCACAGCACGGCAGAAGCTGAACCTGCAGAAAGTAAGTCAGTGTTGAGGACCCAACATCCAGTGTGTGATTTTTTTTCCTTTGGGCTATCTCTAATCTGGATCTATGGACCGAAACACCTGCTAGCGGCTGGCGTGCAGGAGGTGAAGCACATCCTCCATCCGTTTGTCTGTCCTCAGCCCTGCTCCATGGTGTAAGCCACTGAGTGCCAAGGGGTGACAACCGGAGGCTCACTTCGAAGTACATTGCAGGTCTGAACTAATTAGCTCTAAAGAGTTTTGCTCCATAAATATAACTGTTTTAATCTAATCTCAAGTATCTCCAGTTAAAATTGGCAGGGATAAAGGCAATTTAAAGTTTGCCATCAACCACAGACACTTGTTGAAATACAGTTATTTTCATCACCACTGCTGTTTTCCTGCCCTATACCCAAAACACTGCGGGGCCCCGCAATGTCCATGTGGACTTGCCTGCTGATGAACATGAGTGCAATTAGACACGTACAGGCCTTTACAACGAAAGAGCTGAGCTGACCTAATCATTGCAATAAGCGTGGTCTGCTCCATAGAGAGATCTTGGGCAGGAAAAATTGTGGGGTTTTTAAATTTTATTTCGATATGAATCTGATTGGCTTTATATCCACATATACAACTCGCTGGGGAAATTATTCCCTTTAAACGAGTTTAACTGAAAGGGGAGAAAACTTGGGCTGATGTTTCTTTTTAGACTTCGAGGCCCCTGTGACACAGTTGACAAGGCAACAAAAGTTCAGCCATTTTGTGTGTGCAGGCCCAGGCAGAGGAAGCCTGTATTTTCTGGTCACCAACGCGTTTACCTGACATTAACATACAGTGGGAAACAGCAACGTGGAAGCCCTGAGCAATAATGTGTGAGTAACTCCTGTAAAACGAAGCATTAGCATAGTTTTACAAATCTGGCTGACAACTTAGTAATTGGATACAGGGACTTTTGCACATAGGCTTCCAGACCCATTGGCACACGAGTGTGGGGAGAACTTGCCTGGAGGCTGCTCATGCTGGCTCTGCCAAAGCCTGGTGACCAGCAGGCATCAGGCTGCAGGCAATGCAGGGGACATTTTCACTGGCAGCTGCAAGTCAGGAAAACAAAGGGGGAAAAATGTTTCTTAAAAAAAAAAAAAAATCTTGAAGAACGACATAAAAAAAAAAGATTTTTGGCAGTTTGAACAACATAAAGCTATTGGAAACTGTTTTTGAAGTGTTAAATTAGACTACTTAAAGGACATAAATAGCTACTCTGATTTTTAAAAGTATACACTTCATCTTCCATTACAAAGTTAAGTTTTTCCTCAACCCTCAAGCTTTAATAGAATTCCCTAATTTTTTTAAACAGTTGCTAACAGCGCATGAGGCAGACGTTGAGCTTTTGCTATGCACTAGACAGAACAGCGTATGCAAGGGTCTATCCTGTCCCCCACCTGCAACTCTCAGTTTCCTTTACACAACTGCCACCCCAAATACGATTCCCACTCTGGCAGCAGTTACACCTCATGCGCTGCATCCTGGAGTGCCACAATTGCTGACAACTCATTTAAATGATTCTGGAGGCCAGGCCAGGCTCTCAGGCATAAAATTTCAAAGCTTGGACCAAGAACAGTTAGGAAGTGCACTTTTCCTTAGCCCGCCGCCACTGGACTCCCATAGCATCACAGGTTAAAAAATATTAATAGTCAAGTGGTAGTCTGACTACTTGTGCAGGGGAAAATATCACGAGACACGTGCATAAGCTGACAAAAGCCTACTTACCACATTTGCAAAATGCAGCGTTAAAATAAAAGAATAAGTACTGTACTTAGGAAGCATTTTTTTCTTTTCTGCCTAACAAAATTAATAGGGTATTTATCTACACTGGAAAAAGACGGTGCTTAACTAGCGTCAGACTTCAGTCTACAGGACTTTACGACTAGAGCAGTCTCTGTCTGAGCACCAAGCTGTGCTAGGAAACACTTAAACACTGAATTTTAAAAACACAACCTCTTATTTCAGTTTAATAGTGACTTATATTAATTCAGCCTAAATCAAGTGCTTACTAACATAAACTAAACAGAAATTAAAAAAAAAATCACAATGAGTATTAAATTCCAAGATTTTCCCACTACATTATCTAAGTCAGTATTAAACCAACCTGATTTTTAGAGGTAATTTTGCAGTATATATAATGCACTAAAGTACTCATAAACAAGTACGCTACTATTGTTCATATAAATAAAACTTGTAACACAGTGCAGCCTTTGCCGTCCTTTGTTTCTAAACATTTAATAAAATTTAATAAAATACAAGCGAACATACTCACATCTCAACATGTCCCTAACCTTTACCTATAAAGAAGAAAGAAGAAAAAAAACCAACCCAGATGCTTTTTAAAGTGATGAAAATTTTACACAAGTCAAAATTAAGATTCATATGTCATGATTAAAGCAATTCTCTCTCAATGGTGACTGTGCTCCAAAAATAATTCAATCCTGCTAAGTACGGAGAAAAGTGTTTCCTTTAGAAGAGGAAATTCTCCTAAGGAAGTTGTTTTAAGATAAATAAAAGTTCAGGATGAAGCCAGCAAAAGGTGTGAAGGATTTCTCTTTGATTTCCCAGCTTGTGTATTTGGGCTCAGACACAGACTATATTTTATGCACATATTAATAGGATGCTAATAAGCCTACAACTCTCCTTTAACAGTGACCTGTAGAGACAACTCGATACATGGCACCAGATATACTAGCCGGCTTAAGCAGATTTATTTCCCTCTCACACAGGGAGAGAATCAGACTATGACTTTTTAATTACAAGTTCAGACAAAAAAAGTCTTGCAAAGTTAGACTATTCTTTTTGTTAGAGTGTTTCTCAGTTAAAGTAACCTTCAGAAGATTAAGATAGAAGCCAAGCCTTTCAGAGTAACTAGGAGCAGCTTTTACTCTTCACTGGTAATCTCATATGCAAAATAAGGCCACTCACTTGCAAACCTGCTTAAATTACTAGGTCATGAAAACAATACTGGTATCAAAATCATGGAGCACAGAAATCGGCAGCATGTATTTAAATAACTTGCTGCATCTCCTGGAAAACTTTGAGAGAGTTGCTATTTAGTTGTAAACTTCAGAGATATTTCAAAATTAAATATTTTTTTTTTAAAATGACACTTAGAAAATTTATAAAAGTGATACAAAGAGAAATAAAATGTAGTAGGTTAAGACTAATCTCAACAATGCATATATCCTAGTTCACAGTTACCCTTAAAAAAAATAACCCAGAAATTACATCTAATAGCATTTTAGTTACTTCAGTTAACCACAGATTCAAACAAGTCTTCCATGCATCTTCTCCCCCCAAAACAACTTTGGTTGTCACCTTTTCAATTTTGTTTTTCATACTTCTCAAACAACAAAAATAGATTAGAACAACTTTGTTTTCATCATCAGCCACTAAAAAAGGTCTTTTGTTTAAAAAATCACACACAAAATGGAATAAAAAAAAAAATCCCAAACCAAACCACAAGTGATTTCCATTTGAAAATACTGATTGTTCTTAGGCTTTTGACACAGAAAATTCTCCCTTGTAGTAACTGTTGTTTCAATGCAACTTAAAAAAATAACAAGGATTTTTGTTGTCATTTAAAAATATTCTATGAGACCTCAGCATTTTACAACTTTTTTTTTTCCAATACATATTCATATTTCCAGCCTGGTCAATTGGCCAGCATGTATGTGCCCAAACACTAGTAAAACTGTCAAATACCTTCTCCTATTCCTGGGAAGGCTCTCAGCTTTAAACTTACTGCTGTCAGCTGAAGGCTGTACTGACAATATTTGGTCCATTTGATTTCAGGGGCCAACAAAAAAATGGACAACTGTCAATCATCAGTTATTCTTATTTTTCAGCTTAAAGAAAGTCTGGCAGCCTCTCTATTTTTTAATGCAAAAGCCAATAAATTACTATAGTTCTGAAATTACAAAGCAGCTTATTAATTTGAATGCTGGCTAATACGGGATTCCCCTCCCCTTCCCCACCATTTCCACATGGAGAGTTTCATCTGTTCACTTGACCTTTTTTCTTCTCAAGAGAAAGAAAAGAGCAGAATCAAAGTGCCACCCAAAGGCGTTTCATGGATGCATCACAAATGATTCAGAATGCCCTTGTGTCCACGTAATTGACTTCAAATGACTCTCCTAAAAGCAATCAAGCATGTTCTGAAATGAGGTAGCCTGCACCACTCCAAAGGTGCTGTTCCTCATGTACATGACTGCAGCCATCACAGCACAATGGTTTACACAAAGTTGTTCTTTTTTAAATCTCCCCTTCTCACATAACCACTGTGCTGGAGGGATGTCTCTCACCCTCCTCTTGCTGGAAGTCCAGCTTTCATAGAATGGCTTAGGTTGGAAGGGACCTCAAAGATCATCTAGCTCCAACCCCACTGCCATGGGCAGGGACACCTCCCACTAGATGTGTATGAAGATCCCGAGTTTCAGGCATTGAATTCTCTTTCAGATGGAGGAGGACAACTCTAGGGAACGGTCTCAGTATCTTGAAGGCTGTACTGCGATGCTTGTGTGGCTGGTTTCAGTTACACTGAAAGAATAGCAACAAGTCAAGAAACTACTGGTACCTCCTGCCAATCTCCTTTGTTTTCCTAGTTGTATGATCTGAAAAGCCAGGGTGCAGGCTCAAGGGAGGAACATTTAACTCTTCAGAAAGAGGGCAAACCATAAACTGATGCTCAATCAACAATACAAGTGGCACGTAGATATATATATACACGTGCTGGTGTAACATACAAATGCAGTGCTGGTTGCATTCTGTACTGGAGGCAGTGAGGTGTGAAGAACGTGGGTGCCTGCAGCACGTGGGCAGGTGTGCTCCATCATGTTGGGTATCATTCAGCCAATGCTCCAAAACCATCTTGCCTTCCTGGGTCAAGAACTATATTTTGAAAACAGTACAGGCTTGATTACCCTCTGCCTAACAGCACCCTTAACCTCATGAAGCCAGCCTACACAGGCAAAGTCAAGCCAGGTTTCTCCCAATGGCTTGTCAACCATTCATATCAACTTTGATGGGCTCCGTTCAAATTTTGGTGCGTGGCACATGAGAGGAACTGAAGCCACTTAAGCAATGGCTGAATGCTTTGTGGGGAAGGGTCCTAGATATTTCAACTGTTAGGAAACACACATTATCTGTAGGCAATGCCAACCCTGCAATCAGAGCAGAAATTATAGCATTTCTGGGTAAATACAAGCTAATTTTGATCTCTGCTGTCAAAGACACCAGTATCAGAGCAGCTGCAGCAATTCCATCATTAGGGAAATTTGTGAATTCTCCTCTGGGCCACAGTGTGTCTCTTACTATCACTAGCCCCAAGCTGGGTCCTGCCTGCTGCCTCTGACCAGCCCTGACACCCGAGCCAGCAGTCGATCACCTTCCTCCATCAGGGCTTTTTGGCAGGAGAACTCTCTCAGCATAAACATACAGAGCCCACCCCAAGGTAGTAACAGAGCATTATCTTTGGGAAGATGGGACACTGATTTACCCTGAGGTGAACATGCTGAAGTCAGCAAGGAAACTAACCTTGGCAAATTCACTTCACAGGACACCTCAGGACAACTCCAATTTGCTAACGGCTCTGACACAAAAATCACTCCTTTTTCACCAGTGAGGACAAATTTTAGTATCCCACAAGAAGAACCTTAAAGGGTCTGGGACCAGCACTGGCAACTCTATTATTCTTCCCAGGAAAAAGTAAATAAGCAAAGAAAGAAAGAAGAAAAAAAAAAGGAAACCCCAAGTTACAACAGCTTAGCTTAATTGATCTGGGGTTATTTAGGTTTACAATAATAAGCTTGCTTTCACTTGCATCATGAAAGTGCATTTTTCTCTCATCAGATTAGTGCACAAGTAAAACCACAAATGGCACGTTTTTTCTATGAACACGGTCTATATTTTAGAAGATAGATATCATCAGGATATAAAAAGATATTTTATGCAATTTCTAGATTTTAAAACCTGGGGAATAGAAGAAGCAGCATTCTTCATTATTTACAAATTAAAGCACCTTCTGTTTGGACACCTCCCTCTTTCTCTGATTTTTCTTCAATTTTATTTTTCAAAGAAGTTTCAGTCTAACATTCAAATGGAAAAATCAAATCCCAACTTTTCAATCTTTTGTTTTACAGTGTCCAATAGATGCTAGCCACGCTTTATTAACCGCTGTAAGTTTTGCCTGTGAGAGCTGATGCACTTCGTCTATCTTGTCCTACATTGACTGTCATTCCTTTGATTTTTCAATTCCCCCTCTGTCAGAACTAGGCTTGTCTGAAGACATGAACCGCAAGAGACATCTTGTGAACTGGGAAGGAAGGCCAAAGCATAAGGAAGATGAGACAAGCTGCTGGTCTTCATAGTCTTGAAATGAAAGACATTAAATTATTAGAACAGGACACTGAAGATAGAAGTTCACAGCTTCAGTATAAATAACCTGCATTTCTAGGTTTATATGTCTGATATTATATATATATCAGGAGCATAAACTGCTTGCATCATTAGGCATGTGGCAAGACCAAAACCACAAATTTTCCACCATGCTATGTGTTGCATACAATGCTGCAAAGAACTGTTAGAATGCCACAGAAAAAGAATGAAAAAAATCTGAAGTAATCCTGAAGCCCACAGGGCCACCCGAGCTGCCTTCAGAATAAGCATGAAGTGTTCCCAAGTGGGCTGTAGCATTGAGAGAAACACCCACTTAGTTTTTGGAAGCAAGCCTCCAAATTCCTTGATATGGGGTTTGACTAGATTGGTAGCTCCAGAAAAGTACTTCAGGCACCACAGGTGGGCTTTGCGGGAGCAGGAATGGAGAGGCAGGACGGCTTCACTAAAGCATTAATCAAAGAAGAGCCCAGGGAGGCTGCGAGCAGCAGATGAGCCACCTGCACAAAACCACGTTAACAAGGGTAGAAGGACCAGTAAGTGATGAAGTCCTGCAAAGTAAGTGGCAGGTGAAAAAGGAACAAGGAAGATATTGATCGCACACTGGTGATCCGGCATCTGAAGTAGGAATGGAATATGGGAATGGAGTTCAGGACATACATGCCATCTTATACAGCAGTTTTGACTAAGGCGGAAAAGCAGAATCAGAAACCACATCGGCTCTATATTGGTGAAACAGCAACTTTGAGATGTGCCAACACCCTTTTGCAAGTACGCCTGCTGCGTCTGCCAGGTCACCAGTGCTCAAAGGCTGTGCTTCACTGACACTTAAGTTGTCAGAGCTTTTGCCAGTGAAGCCAGCCCAGCACCATTTTCTAGAACAGAAGGATAGCCCTGGGGCCTCTGGGTAGGAGAGCCACCACCCTGGGGACTCACCACCACAAAACACAAAAAGCACCACTACCTAGTGAAGGTCTGGATGGTGTGGTTACAAGGAGGGAACTCAGATTGCTGATCTTTCTGTTGCAACCTGCCAAGGACTAGACAGACAAATAATGCTGCAGGTTTACAAGCAATCGCGAAACACCATGCTTCACAGCACAGGGAATGCCTTTTGCCTCCTCTACTAGGGTAGCTCATCTCTTACATTTGCAGTGCTCAGGTGCCTGTGAACCCTCCAAAGTTTCAGTGCAAGATTATTTAGACAGAATAACCCCTGATACAAAATATGAGCACCTCTCCACAATGAGATTTCAAAGTGCTGTGGAGGAAATGCAGCTGTGCCATCAAAACACACATCCCACACCGTGTGGGCTGTTACTCCAACAAGCAAGACCGCTGAAGGCTGCCTGTGGGATGAGCCACCCCTTCAAGAACCACCCAACAAAGGCTGAAGAGTTTACCCAGAGGCAAAACACCACGATAAGATCCATTAATATATGACAACACGTGGTACTACCTTCATGTACCTTCCCCTCCTTCCCTAATTGACTTGCAAGGATTTATCAGGAATTCATATATTTTTTTCATCTATGTTTCAGTATATTGCTCACATAGTTTATGTACTGAGAAAACTGTACTAGTTCTCTAAGAAAATAAAAAGTCTCCAAGTAGCAGCACAGAGCATGATTGATTAACTCACTATTCATCTATGGAGACTAGGGAGATGAACTGTATTTTTAGATTAAGACAAAAATGAGGTGGAATAAGAACATAATAATATACTGCATACTTTGAGTCATGTTATACTCTGTAAAGAAACCTGTTTTAGCAGACATTTATAGCAATTGCTTAGAATATCGTATCCCATACCCAAGCGAGAGTACATTTTGAAAGGGGAAGACGTAAGGTATGGAAAGAAAAGCCCTGACAGAAGCAGTTTAAAAAATAAACCTGACATTTGGTTTAGGTTTTCGTGGTGGTTTTGTTCCCATAAGGAAGTTGAAAACAAATGAAACCCCTACATCCCTCCCACCACAATAATACATACAGTAAAACTCAAAAACGAACTCCTGGCTTGGCAGAGGAGTGCTGAGTTTGGACGCTATAGTATCCATAGGCTTTGTGTGAGGCTGTTCAGCCAAGCCACTGCTCACGCTGGTCAAACTTTTTGTTCCAGCTTTCCTTAAATGCTGTGACCGAAGTTTAAAAAAAAACAAAACAAAACAAAAATGGGTGTAATGGCTTCAGACACCTAGTTAAGCGGTCTGTTTCCCCAAAGTGCTGATGACCCAGGAGCTCCTATTCACTTCAAAGCGTAGGATTTGGGGATGTTTGTTGCTTTAAGATTTATGGTCTCCCTACATCCTAACTGAGAGATTCAAGAAATTACAACTAGTAGCTCATCTCCATTAAAATTAGAAAGGCGTGCTAGACTGATTTGTGGCATCTATTTCAGAGGCCAACGCGTTCACGTCTTCACAGACCCTGCCGGAGGAATAACTAGTGTGAAGAAATGAGGATACCCCAGGGAAAGCTTTGCTAAGGGGAAACAGGGCACCTCACCGCAAAATCCACGAGCTGACAGAAGCAGCAGCGCATGAGAGAGCGGAGGGGACGACAGCTGTTTCTGCCTGCAGGCTAGTACTAAAAGAACAAAATATTATCCAGCTCACTGCTCTGACCGTATTCCTGTCAGCGAGCCAGCTTAACAAGATTTGGTAAAAACAGACTCACAAGCTGGGTCCAACAGTCCAAGACAGCATGTAGAAATTCATAGCTAAACAAAATAATACCATCAGATTTTACCATCAAAATCCTTGGTGTATATGGGGGGGGGGAGAATTCTCACCGTGTAACAAAGCTGTTGTACAGCCAAGCTGACAGACCAAACCTACAAGACCTATAGAAACCCCTAACATTTAGATATTGATGTCCACTGGGATTTACAATTTCACTGGCAGTCCTCAAAAAAAAAAAAAATTATTATGTCACTTAACGCAGGATTGTTCCCCAGTGCTTCCTGAAAATATGGCACGCTTCACTCATGAAAATTTTGGTGGACTTTCTCCTCTTTGAGGAAAAAAGTAGCAACTGCAAAGGAGTAAGAGTCCATAAAAGGATGCCAGTGTTAGCAACCTGAGTGACAGACAGGAAGGAGATTTCTACAATTGGCATTTGGTGAATTGCAAGCTATAAAAACTACTTGGAAATTGCTGGGTTGTCTGCAGTTTCTAGGCCCAGCGGTTTAATTCTCTCTGTTACTACAAGGTCTTAACTTATTTAAAAGATCTCTTTCGGAAGTTCTGCATATATCATATTAAAGCAAGAAAAGGAAACAAATACACTTCTTATTCTTAGTAGGTTACATTTTCAGTGACTGCATAACTAGAAAAGTAGGTTTAATATCTCACATATCTTTGCATCCATCACTGGAAAAAACAGTTACTTACTATTGTAGTTACTGTCGCAAACTGCCTTCCTTCCATTTTGTCTGATTTATTTTGCACTTATTGTGCTTAGTGTTGTACACAGTGATTTTTTTTCTGCTTTAAAATCTGCTTAGTCTTTATTATTACGCATAAATTGCAGAAACATGTATGCATCTACGCTTAAGTTGCATCTTAATAATCCACGCCCTCCCTGCCGATTTGTCCATTTTAGCTGAACTGGAGATATAAAATCCTTTCCCGCATCAAAAAAAGATTTCAGAGAAAAACATAGGTCTTTCTGAAAACAGATTTCTTCTCCTAATTCAAAGAATTTCATACATCTGTTGCCGCGGACGTAAGGAAAGAGGTTTGCCCTTTCTCTTCATTCAGCACAAAGTCATATTGTAAGAAGAGATGGAAATCTTGAGCGATACTACTGAACTTTTAAGGCTTAAAATTTAGGTGTTAGAAGACAGGGTAAAAAAGTGCCCAGTCATATGAAGACTGTCTTGAGTACAAGTGTCACTGCTCCCTTCTTCTGAAGGAATCACTGTTTGACCACACCAGCTCTGCTTAACTAATGATGACTCCACAAAGGCAGGTTTTTGACATCTGCTTTCAAACTGTCTCTCTTAATGGGATTTCTCAGTCTTCTTGGCTATTTTATTTCTTGTGACAAACTGGTTTTCCAGAGTTCCCCAACTGGAAAAAAAACAAACAAACAAACAAATTTCCAGTAATAGAAAACATGTTGATCCTCCCACGAAGACAACAGTCTTATTAAAAATAATAAATATTGGCTACACCCTTCCCCACTATGTTACCCCGTCTCACTCAACTTCACACCTTTTTCCTTTTTTTGCTGTTCAAAACTTCGTTTGACCCTAAAAATCAGACACTGGGATCTGAATTCTCTTCCCTATTCAGCAAGCCCCGGTAGCATGCATACATAGCATTTCTCTGCCTGTAGAGATCCTTATACATGGCACTGGGAGCGGGGGGGATGTCCTTGTCATAAATTAATTTATGCTTGGCAGATTTTTTGTTAAATACGTGTATTTTTCATCTTCTTTGAACATATATATCCTGGATAGATGGAAAATGAAAGGAAAAGCTGAAGGAACTCGATTTGTTTAGCAAGTTGAAGCTGTTTAAATTATAAAAGCCCTTTGAAATGTCATCTCGCATACTTGTTTTGTTGTGTCTTTAAAAGGGAAGACACAAACTGGTCTTTGATACATACCTGAGAAATTTATCCGCATTATATTGTTAAAAGCAACTAGTTAACGCGACAAAGAAGATGAAGCATAACTTTCCTTTACTCACAGTGTTGCAGTGCTCTTAGGAGCAGAAACATAATAACAGTTCCATTTGATATAAGTACTGGTAGGCTAAAATGGAAATGGGGATTTTCTGGGCACAGGGCAAGTGAATACGAGCAAAACCACATCATACAGAATGCTATACAAAGAAGCACATAGAAGAGTTACAGACCGGTAGTAACTGCTTGAAGGTAACGTCCATAGTGGCGGTGTTTTTTGTTTTGTTTTTTTTTTTTCCCTGGGGAAAGGCAGCAGTGGGTTTGGTCCACGGATTCTTTTCCATCCCCAATTTCTGGAAGGAATTTCTGGAATTGCTCTAAACTCAACTAGAAAGCACCTGGGCAGGAGGCTTTTCCTTTTTCAGGTGCTAGCTTGTATCTCCGCACTTCCAAACTCCAGGCTATAAATAGCAGAAAGCAGGGTTCTCCAGCGGCACGCAACTGGCGACTTCTGCAGTTCCCCAGTAGATGGCAACGTTGATCTGACTGTCATTTAGGAACCCCTCCGCCCACCCGCTTTCAGCCCAGTCATGCGTCTTTTCAGTGAAGTTTACAACTTGTTTCTACATGCTGCCCGAGTCTCTGTGAGTTTGGATTATTAACCGCCTTAATGTACCGAGAAGTGATTTCAGCTACCAATATGTTAAAGAGCAATGTATACTTAAGAGATAAGGTAAAAAAAAGGAGGAAAAGAAAAGCCACAGGACTTTGCTTTTTGAAAGAAAAGTCCATTCAAACTTTCAACAGGATAAAAGGTGTCTTTTCAACTGCGTACAATTGGAACCTGGCACTACAAAATTACAGCCGTCATACTACTGCTGCATGCCCTGGTCGTGCGAACAACACGATGGTACTTGAAGTAAAGGCAAATCTCTTACTTATCATCAAGGCGTGAGGGGAGACCCAGGGAAGTCAGCTGCTGACCCCCACTGCACTCTGTTGGATGAAACACTAGAGGTGAGCATTAGCCATGAGAAAATACTGAGAGTATCCCACAACACTGACTACAAAAGGGTTTAAAAAAAAAAAAGTCTTCTGACATACCACATGTTGCATATGGCATTAGGCAAATAAGTATTGATGAATACTGTCCCTCTAATGTCTAGCTTAATAAGGTCAGCTATGATTTGATGCACAGGTGAATACTCTATACTGAAAATGACCAAATAACTCTTTACCAGCCTTCCTCTGCAGACTCTCATCTGCTACCTATTGAAATCAATGAGCAATGTAGCACAGTAACAGCAAAATACCACACCTAAAAATCTCATTTCCTTTAGCACGTAGGTACAACGGTGTTTTTTTCTGAAGACTGCCTTCAGCAATAGGCTATTAGTCCAATTTTTCTCTTGCCTGCAAGGATATAAACAAAGAATAAAAATAAGCAAATGAATTAAAGATACAGAATAACCACAACTGATATCAGACTCCGCTCTCTTACCATCTAAACCAATTACCTCGGTGCTCCACCAATACAGAAACTCTCTTGGCACCTGGGTACTAAACAGGGAGTTCCAGTCCTTGGACAACTGAGCCATTTCATTGCTACTTGAACAGAAATCCCGAAATCCAGTAGTGTCAGTTATCAGATAACCTGCTATAATGGCACTACCTCATCCATCAGGGCTTGATTTGTCATACCTTCCTCATCTTCCCCACTAAGTACTGATTTGCTATTTCTCCTCTTCTCTCTTAGCCATCTTTGGTAGTCCTCTTCTACTTGTGGTTATTACATACAAAGATAAATTAGTATAAAATAAAAAAAAAAAGGGACTGTGTAATCATGGCAATGAATACCTGCTGGGATGCTTGTATTTACCAATATATAATTCAGACCCTGCTAATGTAATTCATGCATCTGTTCAAGTATGTAAGTTTTAATTCATAAATACTTTTCATTTTCCTACTATCAAGCAATAACACAGGCTGACAAACTACTTTAAAATACAAAGAACTAGTGTGAACACTGTGTTTTCTAAGGCTTTGAGTCACTGACTCAGCACAGGTGCCTGGGTTGCTACCCCTAGGTATGAAACTCAGGGCTAACTTCAGCCAGTCACCAGAATGAAGCTAGAATGCAGCTGTCCATAACACACTTTTCCACATTACACATACTTGAAGAACCAAGAGCCTGCTTCTGGTCCTCAGACATCTCCAGTACACTGGAGTTGAAGTTGTGCATACTTATTGACAAGCTAACGTCCTCAGCAGGCAGATGACTCTGCTGTCCAGAACTGGACAGCCAAAATCCTGCAGGCTTGTACCAGCAAACCACGAAGATGTCTTCCTACACAACCTATAAATCCTGCTGAAATGCAAGGCGACTTCTGCCGTGTGATGCAATTCATGTATCAGGGACGTCCATACCAGGTAGGCAGGTACGACTCAGGACCCGCAGGGGACAGGCAACAGCGGGAGATCTGGAGGGGTAATCTGTGTACAAAAGCTCTGCTGGCTCACAGGTAGGCAAGGCTTCTCCAAAGCTTGGATACAAAGAAGTAAACTATGTTAGTTGGCTGTCTGTGGCACGTTTTGAAAAACAGAATTTTATTGGGATAACAAGGAATCAAAGAGCTTCTTAGAGTAGAGACACATAAAAAAACCCCACAAAACAAACAAACAAACCCAAACCACAAGTTTTTAAAAATGTTTCATCAATGTCTCACTAAAACTAGACTGCTCTGGAAGAGCGGCGCTACCTACTGATCAAGGTATCTGTTGGACCTTCTCTAAGCTTTAGAAAATGGCAAGCATTCCAGGCAAGCACAACATGCAGGTTCAATATCCCCGATACGCTGTCATTTTTGAGGTCTGGGTTGGAATGGGTTGTTTAATGGCAGGAACACAAATCTGGTCACTGACCTGTGATCTCAGCTCTGGCTTGAGGAACTAAAGTACACACATACCAGATATAGGAAAATCCGGTGTTATTTAGTGAATTCCATCTGAGATGTTGTTTTTTCTTGGTTTATTCTAAACTATCAACTGTTCGGCATCCAACTCTGGCTAAGCCTGATACTTTCCAGGGCTCACCAAATTTCTAAGTGTCATTCCAAGAAACAGACCCTTCAGAAAGCATCCTCTCATCCCAAATCATAGAGGCCATAGCTTTTGTGGCAGTTCTTTTGTGGTGGTACAAGGTCCTACACCAGTGGTGAAGAGGCAACACAAACCAGTTAAGAAAATGTACATTCACTTGCCTCTAGCAAGTGCTATTTGAGATGAAGTCTGAACGCATCTTTCTTGTTCACAGGAGACTGACATATGCAAAGAAAATGGTTATCATCTCACAGAAATACCTGGCAGTACTGAAAATATTCCTGCACAACTTTGCTTCTCTCTCTCTGTCACTAGTACCATTTGTTGCTATGAAATCTCAAGAATGCCAGTGATTTATTTTGAAAGTCAGTGAATATGTAATGTGTATCTAAGAAGCAGCAAAACGAGGCAGATGTGACAAGAAGCAAAAAGACAGCAAAATAAAAATGACTGACATATAAAAATAAGCTTTTTTTTTTTGTTAAAAAAACCCCAAGCCACAAGCAAAAAGCACCACTATTTCCTCCTCCCGCTTATTTGCGAAATCCATTTCGCTGGCTGAACACCAAAGCACTGCTTAATAGGCACACTGCTCGCGGTGGGAAGAATCCCGCTTGTATTGCAAGTAATCCTTTGCTACCAAGGACACGAGCAAACACGCATAATCCTGGCGGCTCCCACCCAGCAGAAAGGCCTGCAGGCACCCACCGTGTTGAGAAGAGTGGAAGGCAGCCTTGGCACCCACCTCGCAGCCCTCACCCTCCAAGTATGAGGCAGCAACAGTGCCTGGAGCAAAGAAACACACCAACAATACCTTATGGCACTGACAGCGTTTTGTAAGTGACAGGGCTAAAGAGAAACTTAGAATCAGTAGCAATAATTCCACCCATGCCTGTTCTCATCTCATTTTTAAATCCAACATTTGAAGGATCCTGAGCAGTGAAGTGAAGCAAAGCTTTACAGCCCTGTCAAAAGCCGCGGGGGCAATAAGCACCAGTTACACCATGGATTCAGATGAACGTGCTCCCACGCTGAGTTAACACTGAACGACACAGGGATCTCCTGTCTCAGAGAGGACAAAGCTGACAGATGGGGCAGGTGCTCGTGTTCTCCAGAGGCAAGATGATGCTACCAAGAACCATGTGGACAGTGCAAGATTTATGAGAGAGAAATGGAACCGTGCCACAGACTGAGGTATTCTGTGGTTGTGCCGTGCTTCTAAGCTTCTGCCTACTGTTCTTCATGTCAAACCTATTTTTCTATTTCCCTCACCTCCATCTTGCAGCAGCTCCCTGCTGACATCCCATTTGCCTCTTCCCACAAAGAGGTTCCCACAGCAACACCATTCCGAGACAATTCAGTAAGCTTCTCAGAGCTGAGTTCACATCTTTCGTCTGCAGTGGACACTGACATACAGAACAGACATATAGATCAGTGGTTTCAAACTGAAAGAGGGTAGATTTAGGCTGGATATTAGGAAGAAATTCTTTACTGTGAGGGTGGTGAAGCACTGGAACAGGCTGCCCAGGGAAGTCATGGATGCCCCATCCCTGGAGGCGTTCAAGGCCAGGCTGGATGGGGCTTTGAGCAGCCTGGTCTAGTGGGAGGTGTCCCTGCCCATGGCAGGGGGGTTGGAACTAGGTGATCTTTAAGGTCCCTTCCAACCCGAATCATTCTGTGATTCTATGGATCTGCTTAGGTGAAAAGGGACTGTTGTGAGTCCACGGCTGTTCACCTATTCCCTACCGCATAGTTCTGACCCAACATCAGAAGGGCTTGAAGATAGTGCAGCCAAAGTGCAGAAAGCTAAACAAAGCAGCAATTAAACAATCATGAGAAAACTTTCTGGAACAAGACAATCTAATATTCCTTTTAAGCTCATGCAACTCTCCACCCGCAATGCTTAAGATTTTGTACGCAGTGTATCTTTTACCGTAAGCTTCCATACCTCCCACAGCACCAGCCAAGGGTAATTCAGCCTTGAAACAGGTGAGGAACAAAGCAATGGGTGGTTGTTGGAAGAAGAGGAAATAACACAAGCAATACAAGGCTGCCATCACACAAAGATGAGTTACACTGTGCAGCATCCTGGCATGCACACCAGGAAAAGCAGAAAAATTATTCAGCTGATGAATAATCAAATACACAGGTTGGTGTACCTGTCCTTCCTTTACTTGATCCAAATTTTGCCCCCGAGTAAACACAACTGCTGAGAAGTCGCTGTAATGTACTGTTAAATCCAAGTATGAGTCTGCCCATATGTGTGCCAACGTTCTTAACTGGTTAGTCACGTGGTGGATTGACTCCTGGCTGTACATAAAATACTATGTTGAACCCACACAAACCAGCACTGCCTTGTGTCAACATTGCTTCGTTCTTCTGTTAGGTGATGCATTGTCTACCTTCTCTAAAGAATTTAAACAAAGCCCCATAGAAAGTACACATTATAGTCCTAACCTCAGTACTTTATCATTTTCCCCACACACAAAAAGATTTTTGTTGTGCAAAACCACCTGAATCACAATGCATATAAATTAAGGCAAAGGCCTGAACCTGTGGCAGTCAGAAGAGGCAGACACTTGCAGTGAGGCAACACTTGGCATTGCCCCATCTAGTTTTTCGGCATTCAGCTCACAGACTGGCATTCATGAGTCCAAGTCAGACACAAAAACGCACATCAATAATGCCTGACAGAGCCTGGGGCTTAAGCGCTAAACATTTGCCCTCTCACAGGTGCATTGAACTTTTCATACCCTGGCTGCAGAGAGGGGGGAAAAAAAGATAAATCCTAAAGTAAAAAAGAAAAAGTACCTAAGAAGAATATTTCTTAAATCTGCACTCAGGTGTTTCACTAAAAATTACCGCAGTGAATTAACTATTGATTGAGCCATGTATAGGAGCCTGCATTCCTTCATAAGCAGAAGCATTTCACTGTTTTCTCTCCGATGGTGAAAACTGTCCTACAAAATGGCAAACTGAGTAATAGGCTAGGAGTAGTCACTTCACTCACCTCCTCTTCTTGAAGGAGTTCACACCCACAGCCCCTCACCTTCCAGGGCAGCAATGTAACCACCAGGCTGGTGACTACACCGGGGGAGAATATTTTACTTCTCTTCTGAGTCTACTAGACAAGGAAAAGAGGACACACATGAAGCAATAACTGGTCCCCAAAACAAGGACATCAACCAGGTAGAGAGGAATCCTGCTCTTCATTTGCTTATAAAACTATGTGCTTTTTGTTTTAATTACAGTAATTTGACAAGAAACAGTAACCCACAAACAAATTTTACTTTGTCCAAATCTTGGTTTCCTACCTCCTCGTGAACACGCAGCTCCCCCCCAAAGCTGCCCCTTAAAATCTAAGAGCTCTATTTGAAACTGGAGCTCCACAAGTCAGATAAGACACAGTTTCACGGGGGGGGCGGGGAGTAAGTATTTACTACTCACAGACAAGCAATAAAAATACCCTTCAGACAACTGTTCAAACTGTGAAAAGAGACTGAGTTACACGATCTTTATTTGTTCCCTTCCCACACGCAGCCTCCCCAGCAGACGAAAGCCCCCATTAGTATGCTCAGGAGGTGAAAGCTTGGGTTTCCCAGCCTTTTACCAGGCAACATGGTCAACGTCAACCAGAACATGTCAACCTGCAGCCAAACAGGCTGCATAATTAGGCAGCGTTGGGCATTTTCCAGTTGCTGGTGCAGGGAGCTGTTGTAAAACCCACCACGGCAAGGCATAACAAACTCCTAGGAGCACAACTGGGCTGCATGAGGAAGAGCAAAGCCTAAGCAGTAAGTGATGTTGAGATCCCTTACAAAAAGCCTATATGAGCACATAAATAAAGGGGGGTGGATGAATTACTTCACGACTAAGCATGGTGTGCCTGTGAGTTCCTGGGGCGGTCTTTGCAGAGAGGAAAAAGTGAGTGCCAGCCTTTCCCCTGCCTTCTCAAAGAAATGGCACGGTGTTACATCAGCTGGCCTGCCCCACCAGCTGCCAGCACGGGTGGGACCATCTGGGTGCCAGCACAGACCTGAGCAAAGGAAGTGGCTCCGTCTGTGGAGCCAGTCTGTGACCTGCTACTTGAGTCAACCACGGGAGGACCTGGGTCAGACCATTTAGGTTTGGGTTTCACGGGGGTTTGCCAGCACTCTCAACCAGTCCCTGCTTCTGCCAGCTCCAACAGTGGCCGTCTCCAGCTATCGCTCCTCCTGGCTGAGTCTTTCCATACCTTCAGCCTGGCTCTGACCTGAATCCCTATCATTTTCCCAGGCAGCTGAGGACAGATCACTTTCCCCAGATCTGTTGCCTCCAGCTCTTGTCCTTCTCATGTTTTAACCCCAACCGGAGGGATGGGAGGCTGGCAGAGAGCACCGCCGGGGGAGGAAAAGCCGTTTCGGCAGGCAGTCTCTTCCTACCTCCTCGTCCCAGGAGGCAGCCGCTGCTGCCAGCAAAGTTCTGCTCCACGCTTCAAGCCTTCAATTTAAACACACTTCAGGCAGAAAAAACCTTTAGGAAAACAAAACAAAAACCACACACCAAAACAAACCACAAACCAAACAATAACTTTCAAATTAATAAAGCCTTTGAGAGCACGTGCAGAGTAACAGATTTCCTTTTTAATCCATCATTTGATCAAATACAGAAGACTTTAAAAAAAAAAAAGCTGTTATTAGACACAGCAATGCACCAAGTTAAATGTCAAATTCTTGCTGCAAAGCACAGAGAAGTTGCAGTACTAACAGTAAGTTACACTAGTAATAGTGGGCTGAAATGGGTGCACTTTTTGATTACTCTCAAGAGTAAAATTTGAGAAAGATCAAACTATTACTTTTTTCACTGAAATTTCAAAGATACATGTTTTTATCTCATGCACACACCTGAATTGGAATTTCATCCATTCTGGAGGTTGTTTAATGGTTAAAAAAATAGCACCAGGATCTAGCAGACATCATGCAGTCCTAAACACACAAAACACTTTACCCACTTATACTTTAATCTGGATTAGAGCATAGACGGGCAATGCTGAAGTACAAATATTTGCCAACAGCCACAGCCAACTACCATGCCAGAAATATATTAGACAGAAAAACAAAAAAGAGAGCTGTTTGTCTCATGTAAATTTAATGTCAGAATATATTATCTGCAACTGCACTTCACAACTCAGCATGCCTTTGTGCGGAAGATAAAACGCTCTGATTTACAGCATCATAAATGTTTGCTAAATGCCTTAATTGCCCTCTCTTCTTTCAAAGTGGCACTTTGTTATTAGCTTACAGAGCGTGCAATGTAAGGCAGATCATTTTTTCCTAATTTCTTATTGACACCTTACAAATCTGTATTTTACTAATATTCCTTTGAATAAGAAGAGTGTCTGCTTTACCTCAGCATCAAGTGATGAACAGCCGCATTCAGCTCCTCGTTACTATGGCAATATTACGTAGGAGGTACAGAAACAGACTGATGCTTTTATCTTCTCCCTTTGTACTTAGAATATACTCTCTTCCCCCCCCCTTTATTTTTGAACAAAAACAGCCACAAAGGGGGACGGTGAATCATACAGAGAATCAAAACAAAGGTTGTTTTATTAACTTTGTTGTTATATTAACTAAGGATAAATTGCAGGGCTACGGATGAGATATAAACACCAGAGACCTTAAGATATGATCTCGCAAACAAAGTATTTTCTTTCCTTTCATGGAAAAAAAAAAAAAAAAAAAAAAAAAAAAAGCAGCAGCAGTGACCCACTCCACTTGCTTCTCAAGCAAAACGGAACCCCTTTGCTGTTCAGCAGAACCCAGGCAATGGTGAGAGCAAGGATCACTCACGCAGCTCGCTGTCTCCCCTGGAAACAACTAAAACAGTCAACGGAGGCACATTTGCGAGCGTCAGGTGGGACGGAATCCCACTTTTTATGTGACCTCATCCCAGAGGCAATGGAAATAGGCTGTTGCACGGCTGCTGACAACACCTCCTCTGTATTCATTTGCTTCTAAGTAGCAACAGTTAAAGGCCCCCCAAAAACATGGAATGCTCAGTAAACTCTTCAGGCGGTCAACGCAATATGAGTATTCAGCCCTGCTGGGAGCAATCAAGAGATTTACAGCAAAATATCTCATTTCCATCTATTGACTCGGCCGCTTGCAGAAGCTCTCCCTGGTTGTGTCAGTCAAAGCAAACCAAGTGAGCAAAGGTCCCCAGGCCAGGCCAGCCAAGGTCCCTGGGTGCCGTGGCTTCGGGAGCTGGCGGGTTGAGCGGCTCGGCCACAGCTGGGGGTCAGCCAGCGGTGCCACAGCTGGCTGCAGACCAGGTGTGCAGTGCTCCTCCTGTTGTGCTTACATTCTCTACTGACCCACCAGAGGTTAGTGCTACCATTATTGCCTGAAAGATTATTTTCAGATTCAGCCTTCTGAAGTTTGGCAAGAGAAAAGAAAAATAAACAACAGGATTCCACACCACACGCTCCCCTCCCCCACAAAATAGATCAACTCTTCAAACTCAAAAAGGTATGTTTTAGCATTTCTAACTTCATATAGTACAAAAAAAAAGTATTATAACAACATTTCTTCAGTTGCTCATTCAGACAAGAGAGCCATTTGGCAGATGACTTTTTGTAGTCCACAATTCTGCTTCCACATCAGTACTGCCTTAGACAACCCATTTTTCTTTTTCCTTTGCCCCATGAGGTTTGTGGTTTTGAGAGCTACGCATTCTTCATGTATACTGTAGCTTTCAGTATTTTTTAAAATAACTTGACAATGGAGGTAGAGATTCCCGATTACCAGGTTTAAGCCTATGTGTTACTCTTCTTTCAGAAATGTCATTAGAGCCTTAGAAATAACCTGCAGAATCCAAGTAATCCACAAATTGCAGGATTTTTAACTCCTGCTGGAGTTAAAAATACAAACCAGAACTTGTTTTGCCATATTGCTGTAAGTAAATGCAGGAAAAAATATCAGAAGATGGTTAATCTTAACTTTGCAGCAAGGCGCTTCCCATGGGCAGCACGGAAAAGCACTGTAGAGACCTATTTCATAAGAACACCAGAAAAAGAAAACAAAAAAGACACCTCCCAACAGTAAACCGTCAGTATCATCCATTACAAGGTTAGCAATACGGATACGAACGCCGTACCTTGTACAATAAGCTTTCTCAAACATTCCATGAACCAAAAACCAGTCCAAAAGGTATTGTAAGCATCAACATGAATTCAGTATTTGCTATTTCACAGTAATTTCCCCCTGCAGTAATGCCCGTTTTAAATTAAAGATACCATGGTGATCACTAACAGTATCTGGGTCAGACTATTTCCCGTTCTGACAGAAGCTTGTTGTAAGCTCAGTGGGAAAAATTAGGAAGCCATGAAATTGAAAGTGCTGGATTAGTATTTTTCTTCTATTTGTAATTTAAAGGAACCACTTACTAATGGCGTCTTATGTCTTAAGCTCCAGATACATCTGCCAAGCCAAATTATTTCTACCCTAAAATGACCTGTGTAAAGTTTGCACACAACATTCTCCTCAAAGTTAAAAAAGCATCTCTGTGACCACCTATGGATTGAAAAAAATTATTCCTCCATAGAACAAATGGTTGAATACAGTGACCAGTACAAAATAGCTTCATAACAAGCACTTAACACCAGGGTATCAATAATGTTCCTTTTAAATTATGTTTGTACAGAGGGTTTGTGCCTGTCCTGAGAAGAGATTTCAGTCATTGCAAGCTGATGTGGAGAAGGCACGTTAACGTGCAAGACAGCCCGCCTGGTTAGAGTCATGAAATTCACTCTCAAGATCTGTTCAGCACTTCACACGGTGGCAAAAAAGATAAATCCTGATGACATATAGTCCCACACAACAGCCTCCCAGAAACATTTATTCCGCTGTTTACTTTTTTTTCCACTTTGCTTTGAAACTTTGTACTGCAGGAGTGGGAGAGAAGGGGGAGATGGGTTTAGCTTGCTAACAGGAATTATAGGAAAAGTTATAATAGTGGTTGCCACAGGGAAAAAAAAAAAAGAGGGAGGACTGTAGCACACAGTCCTATTAAAGCAGCTGGATTGCTGCTAAGACCTTCAGAGAGTAGGCAGTAAGTAAATAAAAATGTTTTCGAAGAACATAACCATAATTACGATACGGATTGTGTTTTAACAACCGCAAAGCAAAGCCACAGGTACCTACTGAGCACTATTACCTGTTTCCTGCGACGCACCTGGTGACTGCCCAGCGCTGGAGGACACGCCGCGCCTTTCCCTACTGCTCTGCCGAGGGGAAGAGCCCAGACCCCACAAACGCGGGGGGAGAACCGCCCCACCGCGCATCCCACCCGCGCCGCACTTGGCGAGCGTTTTCACAGCCCCGCACTCGCCCTGGGCTCTCGTCCCCCAGCCGGCCTCAAGCACCGGCCCCGCTCCCGGGACGGGCCGCCGCGGGGGGAGCGGGAGCGACGTGGCCCCGTCGCCCCGGGAGGGACCCTCCGTCCCCGCCGGCAGCCGCTCGGCGCCGCTCCCCCGGACACGCGTGTTCCTGCCTCCCGCGGGGTGAAGGCGGCGCGGCGCCCGGTGCCGGGCATCCCACCCGCCGCGGAGCCTGCCCCGCTGCGGGCTCCCATCCAGCCCCTCGGGAACGCCTCACGACTTTTTTTCCCCGTTAATTGCTACCAGGCGCTTCGCGCACCTTGCGCCTCAAGAACTTTGTTTTCCTCTCCTCCTACCTCTGTTCTAGTCGTAAATACCCTCTGGTAGGTTTTAATTGAAAGCGTGGAGAGTTTTGTCCCGTAGCCACTCGCGTTTCGCTATTCAGAAAACGCCCCTGGCGAAGAAAACGCTGCCAATCATTTCCCACCCCCTCCCTTTGTGACTTACCTGACGGGTGGTTGGTGCTGCACCGACGGGTGGAACTCGGGCAGCCATGTGAACACTGGAAAGAAAAATCAGAATACCACAAATTACTACAATTCGCTCTCTTCTGTGCTAATTGCTAAGCAGCTAATAGCTTCCGTGCTAGTTTATTTTCATGCTTAATTAGGAAATTTTCTTCCTTTTTATTCAAAGCTCAGCTTTTACCAGCACTCCAAAGTGCGACGATAACAGGAAAGATGATGAAACTATTACATTCTTTTAGTCAGAGTGCTGAAAGCTGAACATCAGCTGACACTCACTCAACAGTTCATGGAACCACAACGTGAAACTAATCTGGGAAGCAGGAATCATTCTAAAAGGTTTTACTACACCTAGCACTTCCAGCCAAGATGTGAGCCCTCAGAGTAAGAATGACCTAATGTTATTATCTTAAGATACCTTACTGCAAAACATAGAGCTTTTTGATATCTTCAGTTTTATAAAAACAAAACAACAAAGCCCTTCCAGAGCTCTCAAGCATTCACCATACATTGCAAAGAAGAGAAAAAAAATGACTTGAAATAACAGCCTTCCAAAAAAACCCTTGAACCCCTCTCTCAGTAAAATTAAAAGGGCCTAAAAGCCCTTATTTCATCATCTACACAGTCATCTTACTGTTATCACTGCGAACCAGCTTCTCCCTCACTCACACCAGACTCTGGTGATGCAACTCACCTCCTAGGCTACGTGGGCCACATACCAACCTAACATAAGTCAGGTGTGAATTGTGAAAGGCAATGAACCAGAACATTAAGACACCCTCTTAACACACCTGGCTCCTGTTTCTCCTACTGCTTGGGAACACTAATGGCAATTGATTGCCCTCTGACAGCCTCGTACACCTGTTACCTGGATTGTGGCCCAAAGAGGGCGATACCAGAACTTCAAAATCTAGCAAGTTCTGGGCTTGTGCAACTGGTGGAAAATACCAGAATATTTCATTGCCCGAGTTGGGCTGAAATGGAAAAGTACCTGACGAAAGTCAGTTATCTCGGACCCTATAAATAGCAGCTCTAAGCAAGACCCTTTGAGCTCTCCTGGATTGCAGCGGGCTGTGACCAGCATCTCCCCTGAGTTGGGATGCCTCTCAGGTAGTTTAAAGACCATTTGCTGACAAAGCTGATGAAGGGCTAGGGTGAAGTCAAACTTCTCGAGGACCAATTATTGCCTGTTGAGGAGTGCCGATGCATTGTGTGTATTCACTCTAAACTCAGGAAGGGGGAAACTTCAACTATAGGCTAGCCTCTTCTTCTTAAGTGCTGCTAAAGCTCAACCTTTTGATGCACCTCAAACCGCTACTAAATCTTGAACTGCCACTAAATTGTAACTATGTCAAGTATTTCATCTGTGACATATAACCTTTTGCTGCCTTGCCCCTCAAGCTGGGTGCCAATCCAGCCTAGAGCCCATCAGTTCAGCAGCCCTGCTACAGGCATTCAGGTAGCGTCACAATGTTTTCCCCATATTCTCAGGAGCTGCAAGAGCATCATAGAATAGAATCATTATGGTTGGAAGAGACCTTTAAGATCATCAAATTCAACCATTAACCTAGCACTGCCAAGTTACTACTAAATCATGTCCTTACGTGCCACTTCCACGCATCTTTTAAATATCTCCAGGGATGGTGACTCAACCAGTTCCCTGGGCAGCCTCTTCCAATGCTTGACAGCCCTTTCAGGGAAGAAATTTTTCCATGTATCTATGAACAACAACCTACCAGCACTATTTTGAGAGACTATTGCTTCAGGCTTTCCTCACTGGGAAAGGAAAAGAACTGTTCATTCAGCATGTTGATGTGCTGGAGTGTGTTCAGAGAAGGGCAATGAAGCTGGTGAAGGGTCTAGAGCATAAGGTTTATGAGGAGCAGCTGAGGGAGCTGGGGTTGTTTAGTCTGGAGAAAAGGAGGCTGAGGGGAGACCTTACTGCTCTCCACAACTATCTGAAATGAGGTTGCAGCGAGTTGGGGGGTCGGTCTCTTCTCCCAAGTAACAAGTGATAGGACAAGAGGAAACGGCCTCAAGGAGAAGTTTAGATTGGGTAGTAGAAAAAATTTCTTCACCAAAACAGTTATTAAACATTGGAACAGGCTGCCCAGGGAAGTGGTTGAATTGCCATCCCTGGAGGTGTTTAAAAGAAAGGTTAGATGTGGTGCTTAGGGACATGGTTTAGTGGTGGTTTTGGCAGTGTTAGGCTGATGGTTGGACTCCTAAAGGTCCCTTCCAACCTAGACGATTCTACGATTCTGTGTCTTTCTCGGAGGCCAGGCACTGAGCTGCAGCAACTGCGGCGCTGCCTGAGCTGAGCAGAAAGGGCGGACGAGCAGCACCGCGTCAGGCTCGCCCCGTTACAGAGATGCCAGCTGGGACCTCGCACGCTGCCGCACCTGGGTGTTGCAAAACAATGATTTCTCTTTCAGGCAGCATCAAAGCCAAACCTTTGCAAAAGCGCTTCCCCTCGTTACAAAACTACCTCTGTAGGAGAGGCTTTTCTTAAGAGAGGAAACAGAACCTGCCTCTAAGTACCTCACAAAAACAACCCACGAGAACAAAGAAACCACCCCTCAGCTGGAAGACGAGTTGCTGCCCACGACAGACAGACAGACAGACGGACGCTACCCCGCCAGCCCCCCCAGGAGAGCAGTGGCCCAACGCTGCCTGCCAGCCATCTGCAGGGGGGCTGTGTGACAGCAGCTGGCCAGGAATACCGCTTCTC